>NW_020884876.1:3078630-3678630 GCF_003945725.1 Corapipo altera | reverse complement strand
CTGATTTTCTAGGGTTTTGTTGAGCCTTTGATTATTATGTATTAGAGGATCAAAAGATCTGGTTTTCAGGACATTTATTTATTGAGTTCAGGCTCATATTGATTTTATAGTAACGCAGTATTTGAATATGATATAAAAACATGGGTGACAGGGCAGGGAGCACGATTCTGTACTGTGGCAGCATAGTTCTGCTAAGCAGAAAATTCTAAGAGCAACTGTAGCCAAACTGACTGCTACAGAGGCCTTTCTATGATACTTCTGCATTTCCCAATGCTTCACATTGCAGAGGACTAACTGGCAGGAAATACCTGACTCAAATACATGGTCCTACCTAGAATGCAGCATTGTCTCTAATTTCTAACCGTTTTCAGAAAACCACACACTTGTGTACATGGTGTAGAGACACCTGTCTAATTGGCAGCTTTAGTTTGGCAGACCACAGACTTAACTGGAATTAATAAATCAAAGGGTACTGTATCTTTTCAGTTCAGGAGCAGAACTCCTGAGATGTCGCTGCCTCATATTTCACCTATTCTAGGAAACTGGCACTAGGAAACTGGGGCTTTGTCTGCAGAGTTGTCTGGAGTTAATAGTTCAGGGGTTTTTTTGTGTACTCTGTAGCTGTATTCAAGCAGGCTGCTCTTCAGCTAACAATCCTACAGTGTATGGTTGGTTCTACACACAGCCAGGTCTTTGCCACACATGTCACAATTTATCTGCAAGCAGTATAATCCCCTGCTCTCACTCTATGCAGTAAATAAAGCATGTACTATATTTTTACGTCCTCAACAATAAAACATACCATACATCTTCTTTTTATTCCCAAAAAGAGGAATGTAATCAGTATCATTAAAAGTAAGGGTATTTTAATCAAAAATAGCATTTGGCTGATAAGGGTCTGCTATTTCCAAAAAACTAGGGAGCTGTACCTCTGAATTGTATAAACTGTTGCAGGGTGATGTCATTTCAGCTGTGTAATGGCTCACAGATGTTCACTAGCTTGCAGTGCTGCAGAGACAGAAGGTGGGAGAACACAGGAAATACTGAACATCAGAGGAAAATGTCAAACTTCTGCAGCCCCAAACTGATTTTTCTTGCCTTGAATTCTAACATTTATGGGAATTATAGCTTTGATGTTAGCAGTGATTTATAATTTCAGAACAGCAGCTAATGGAAATCACCACACTGAAAAGGACGGCAGATGAATGTGTAGGTAATGGAAATGAGTAAGGGGAATTACTCTTACACAGAGAATTAAGCATATGTATTTAAGTGAGCTTGCCTAAATATTTCCATTATTTAGCAGAAGTACGTTTTTATTTCATGTTCACATTTACTAAAGAGACTTGCAATACTTTTTTACAGGATGTTGAATCTGGTTCTGAAAGTGGAGTGGATGTTGCTTCAGTAAATCAGTCACAAACAAACTTATCTCCTAACACTCACACTCCTGACCTGGCATCTCCCTCTTCAGTAGCCAGCTCTGGAGCTATACCAAAGGCTGGGGTGAGTACAAAGGTTATATTTTTTTAACTTCTCTCATGATTACAGCTTGGAAGTGAAATTAAGAAATATTATACTATTCATTACTTGGATGATACAGCAGAATGTGTGTGACGCTAAGAAAAAAAGGACTAATAATGCAGGTTGTCTCAAAGTGCCATTTGAGTGGCAAACAATCCCAGAAGTTTCACATTTAAAAACCCACTATTAACAACTGATGATTGTAATAAGCTGAGTTTTTACATGAGAAAATAAATTACAGGAGCTATTTCATTTAGGAAGTGGTATTGCTTGGAACGTTTCCTAAATCTCATGGAGGATGCGGCCAGAGAAAAAGATGATTGAATTATGTGGCTTGATTTATGATGTCTGAACTCAGTCACCCTAGTCCTCTTGAAAGGTTAAACTGTTGTGTTCTGCAAGCAGAGCTATTACCCTACTGAAGGAAGAATGTCATTCTAAGGCAAAATTTGGCAAGTGGTTTCAGATGCTTATGATCGGGGGGAAGACTCTGAGCAAGCAGACCCTTTTCTGCAGGTCCCAGTGGCAAGGAAGGGCCAGCCTGAGAGCTCAGATATGGCAGGGAACCTCCTTCTAGACCCATTCCTAGATACATATATATAGACTCCTTCCTTTTGCCTTTTTCCATCTTTTGAAGAATCTTTCTTCATAATGCTTCAACCATCAGCATATGCCAAAAAGCTTGGATGTCCTAGAAACTCCTGGTGTACTGTTTGTTCCCTCTTGTACTTGCCATTTCTACTGCCTCAAGAAGCACAGAAATCTAGACTCTTCTAAGCTTTACCTACACTGAAAAGTCTTAGCACAACTCCTGCTCCATCTGTTCACAAATTCAAATACTTCTGGTAACCAGACCAGCAGAAATTCTGGGATAAAATATTAAAATAAAAAGTGTGGTTAGCATAAATATATATGTTTAGAACAAGTCTATAAAAAGTAAAATAGAGGCCAACTGTCATTTACTGCACTGCAATAATAGCAAGTTAACTAATGCCTTTGATTGAGGCAGCAACAAAAGTTCTAATAAACATTTACATTTAGGATTGTTCACTTGTACAAAAATAAATTCCCTTGTAATTTATCATTGGTGCATAACTATAGCAAAACAGAGAGCTCTGCACTCTGTCACTGCACACAATGTAGCACAAATTCTCAAATAAGTACATATGTTATGCCAGAAGGTGATATACCGTTTTACCAGATCCTGAGAAGCACACAGACACTTGTTAAGGAGTTAAACATCCCTTTTAAATGTAGGTTTCTCTACTAACATTCAGGGAACTCTTAGCACCTGGCTTTGCAGAAGTGTGAGTCACTTCCTTTCACTTAGATATTATGTGTTAATTCACCTTCAGTAAGCATTTGTTTGACTTTTAGTCTGATGAACATATCTGCAACTGTTTTACTACTTAATTTTATAAACTTTTTATAAGTGAAGTTAAATTTTCTCCAAACTCAACTCTCTCCTAAAGTTTTGCAGGCTGCAGCTCCCCATGATCTACATGGGGATTTGGGGATAGGCTCTTTTAAGTAAGTATGTTCAGACAAAGGTCATCTTTTCATTTTTATAGTATGTTGGATAAGTACAAAAAAGTGGATAATTTTTGCTGGAGTGTAGTTCTCCTACAAATTGGGGAAAACAAGATCCTCTCAGATGTTCTTTTTACTCCTTTTGCCTTGGGGCTTTCAGATTGTTTTGATTGTGCACCCTTCCGATCCACAAACTGAGCACAAACAGTACTCTGTGCGCTGTGGCTTCAACTGTTCAAAACTTCATATGCCTCCCTACCTGCAGTGAAACTTAATTTGAAAGCATAAGTTTTCTTGCAATATGCTAGTAGAAAATAAGCTTTCATTCTTGTCCTGTGTGTCTCTGCCTGTGTTGTTCATCTGGTCTGCATGGCCAGATAGACTGCCGCTAGTTGCTTGATTGCAAACGTATATTAGTAGAAAAGAAGTTCACATATTCTTCCTGTCATGCTTAGCATTGGGGTCTACTCAGGATGAATGTTTCAAAATGGTATATTGAATGGCATGTCCGTGAAACACTGTCCAGGGCAGACTTCAGGGATGTCTGTGTACAGATGATTTCTATGTAGCGATCTCCTCTGAAAATCCTAAAAGCATAGTATTCTATCTGTAAGACAGGCTGTCCTCATAATTTTGGGGAGCTTGGGGGGATTTTTTTGTTTTGCTTTTGCTTTTCTTTATCTGTTTTGTTGTTGTTGTTGTTGTTTGCTTGGTTGGGGTTTTTTGTTTGTTTGTTTGTTTTCTCAGACTAGCTGATATAGGAATAAATCTATTCTGCGCTGAAAACTCAACAAGCTACTTTTTAATGCTAATGGACTGTTTCAAAGATTTTACTCCCTTTTTGGAGTTTACAACTGCAGATCTTCAAGGATTCCAGATGCTTAGTCTCCAAGGATAACTTCTTTTGTTGCGTTTATTAATAGTATATAAACAGGAGTACAACAGCAATTAGTTATATTGTGGAGTGATATGTGGTATTTTTAAACAAATTATAGCAAACTGCTGAACGCATCAAAATCAGACTGCAAAGATAAAACAAAACATCATGTACAGGCCTGGGGAGTGGGAACAATAAGGCAGGGCAGGGAGACATGGGTTCAGATCTAGTCCCTGATAAAGAACTTGTAAATGATATTAACTACATAAGATATAGCTCACAAATAGGAAATCTGTGTACAGACAAGCTGTGTCCATTCATGTTAATCCAGCTTTATATGGATTTAAACCAAACAATTTCAAACAATATCACAATGTGCTGGAAAATCCTTAAGCAGAATTTGGTTTGATAACCCAAGTGGACGTGATTCAGTCACTGGTTTATGGAAAGCAGGAGGTTTTAAATTTTCATGGACAGATTTTATGAAATGTGAAAAAAGAACTGTATTTAAAAATTCAGCATCAATTATAATTTTCTTTGTAAATTAATAATAGATATTATTTTAAATAAAATTTAGTGTATGTACAAGTTATTTACATTTCATGAAAATCCATGTATGGATAGTCAAATCCATTCTTGTCAGTGTAAATGCCTGTGACAGTACATATCCATATATATAACCATACACATGCATGCACACACACACACAGAACTTCTTACTGAATACGGGCATGACAAAGAACAGGAGCATTCTAGAAAGGCTTTTCTATGATTCTGCAGGGTGCAACATGAAAATCTTTGATATGCCAATGTATCTGGTATTTTTGGGATTATGAGAAGCATACAACTGAATAGCCTTCACTCTAAATTGAGGATGTCACTTTTATATTTCATGGTCAGGGTAAAATAGCATCATATGATCAGTAGAGTCCTTGATCCACAAACTGTACATGTTTGGCAAGGTGCACATATGGACAACCCTTGTGAAATAAGGTTTCGCATGACTGAACAGGTACATTTCTCACGTAATTTAGGATGGGATAATAAGAAATGTTTTTGGCACCCTTATATTGCTTATGTTTGCAGAGTAAAAAATGTTCATGCTTCTATCATTAACACATCTCTGTGTTCTGGGGTTTTGTTAGTCAGTCTCCCAAATAGACAAAGATTTTAGTATATTAAGACTTTTTTATACAGTCTGGGTTTTTTTACCTTCCTCTATACAAAAAAATTGGCAAAAGGACAATAGCAACTAAGGCCTTAAAGTTGTAGCCAAATTTTTGTCCTTGAACATCTGCTCTGCAAAGCCTATTTATTTTCTGTTCAGGTGAAAGAAAAAAAAGCCATGATTATTTTCTACTGCTTTTCTTGGCAGTCTTGTCCCTCCTGCTTCAACAGTGTCCAATTTAACCTTAATCACACTGTGCAAAGGTAATCAAGCATCTATTATCACCAAAATAGCTGGTACCTAGGAGAAGATTGTTTTTCAGATTAGCTATAATGACTCATTTAAGATACATTCAATTCTCAAGGTGGTTTAAGAACCAGTTATGCCTGAAAGTATAAAATTTCCTAGTTTGGCTGAGCATTAGAATGGGTTTTAGGCGTGGCTACTAGTATCAGTGAAGCCTTGGATGAGCTCAGGAGTCCACTTTCACAAATCTTGTTACTGTATGGGGACAGTTGTGTTATCTTAATGACAGATTTGCAAACTTTTCATTTGCTTGTACTAAAATAATTTAGCCTTTCACATATGCTTTTGATTCATATTATATTTTAAAATTTGATCTTTTTAAAGAAAGCCAAATCATTTTGTGAAGAATGATTTTGAGACTTGTAGATTAAGAAGCAGAATTCAAGTTTCTTCCTACTTTACTAGACTGTTTTTTAATTAGGAAAGAAGATAAAATTTATGAGAAGTACAAGGAAATCTTTATTTCAGAATTAAATATTCACAAAGAAGAATTATTAGAATTATTTCAGGGGTTTGAACTGCTTACATTTTCTACTGCATTATCCTTTATAGTAAATTGAAAGAACTATGAAGTATACAAACACATGTAGACTATGTCAGTGAATTTGTCCTGACAGATTTTTCACAATGGGTCAGCAATTTGAAAGGTTTAGTGATTTGACTTGAAAGATTTTGATGACTGAATCATACTTTTATGTTAAATTTTACTTTTTTATCTAAGTCCTCATATCACTTTTCTAAATTTTGCTGCTATTATAGTGTTCCTTGAATTCTTATTTTACTCATTCAGGCAAAACTGGAAGTTATTCTAGTAGGCATCAGGGAGAAAGACTCTTACTATTAATTCAAATATTGTTCCTTTAAAACTGATAATTTTTATGAACAGAAGATGAGAAAAGACTTCTCTAGACCTGACCAAGTAATATTGTCTTTCATATCTATGTTTAAAAGAAAGCGTTTTAGAAAACACGGCAAGACAATCATGAAAGTAACTTTTCACACAATCACATACTCACTTGAATTCCATTAGCCTGTTATTTCACCCTACAGAAAGCAAATTACCATGAAGTTACATTTGCCAATCATGTATAAGAAAACAGCAGCGTTATGCTGTATTTGTTACATGAACTTCTCAAAAATTTTCTTTGACTCTGGCTTGTTCCCCAAAGGAATGAGTATTTTGTTTTAAGTACATCTTCCTATGTTAATCCCAAGTGTATTTATTTTTTTCAAGTGAAATGGCAGAGCTTTTTGTTCTGTGAAATCTTTTAAGCACCATAAATCTTAAAGGTGAGCCTTTTTTTTTTTCTTTTTTTTTTTTTTTTTTGTGATGAGAGTAATCCACTCCTACAAGCTGTCAAGTTGTTCATTTACATTTCTGTCTCTTCTTGTTTGTAGCAGCCATGCTTATACACAGGTTTTTTTCCTCATGTTTTCTTCCTTCTGCAGAGTTGCTGACGCTGTCTTCAACCCTATATCATTCTGATTGTGTACAATAACCAATTTTTATAAACTGAAGCAAAAGTTTATGACTTCTTCAGCAGTAACATCGCTAATTGCGCTGTTACTAATGTTAAGTACATTTTTTTCACCGTATGCTGCCACCTGGTGTCTAGCTCTTTTAAATGACCTGCGCTGGGCAGGGGACATCAGGCACTTACACAAGATTTTCATCTTATTCAGATGTATTCTGAATATTTATTAGATATAAGATACTAAAGGCCGAGATTTTTCTGTGATAATGAAGTTTTAAAGGAAATTGTAGTGGATGGGGATACTTTCAGAAATGCTAAAAAATTTTCACTTAGTCTTAATAAGATTTGGTTTTATAATAATAGAGGATAAATTCAGCTCTTAATTAATAGAAGATGCTTGGAAGATTTTAGATGACTCCCTTAAAATGCAAGTTTCACATTAGGAATTTTATATTCATACATGCAATAATTTATTTATACATTAAGTGTATTAAGTGCTGGTATTCATAAAAGTCATATCTCATTTCCAGCCAGCTACATAATTACTGACACAACATAGTATCACAACTGCATGTGTACCACCGTAAGAGGAATGTGGGTTTGAGACCATCAAGTCTGGTATACTGGGAGGAAAAATACCATACAGTGCACAGCCTTCCTGACAGACACTCTCTTTGTTTTGCAAAATTCACAGTGGTTTTCATTTTTCTCATTTTATTCAAACCTCTTGTGAATGAGAATAGGGAACATTTTCTCTGTAAGAAAAATTAAGAATAAGGTAATAATGATACCTGAAGTTGCCAATATTCAATTAGTTCAATACAAAAATGTAAGCAAGGTTCTGTTTATATTTAAAGGTATCATACTTAAATGTGTTAGTCAAATGCATTAATGTAATGTGTTAATCAAATGTGTTATGGTTATGTCTGCCTATAATGAAACAGACTAAGAGGTCAAAATTGCTCAAGATGAGCTCAGATTTGTGAACACATCTTGCATCTTTTCTGCATGAACAAAAAGAAAAAACAAACAAAAAATCCCCCAAACAAACAAAAAACCACAAACAAACAAACAAACAAACAAAAAACCCAAAACCTGAAGGAATTATAATTTTTGTTAATTTTACTGTGGTAGGGAATCTAGAAATTGCAGTTCAGGCTCTCTAACATCCTGTTTACATTTTGGCAAGACAATTCCCAAACCCATGGTTTGCATTACCACTTATTCACTGTAAATTAGACTTACTGACACCTGGAATCAAATCTGTTATGTTCTTGCACATGAACATTGTGTTTATTAGAAATACTATATCTATATTTGAGAAATGGAAACTAAAATCTGTGACGGGAGGAATTTTATTGTGTTACTCTCAGGACCAATATCCTTTTATGTATCCTAAATTTAAATACTCAAGGTTTAATAGCAGGAAATTATCAGTGTTGTTGTTAAATGATCACAAGCAGATGCAGAGAGAGAGAGTTTTCCAAGTTCTCTAAGAACAAATCATCTGAACATCAGTCATGTGAATCATCTAAAGTTACACAATTTCAAACTTCAGCCTCACTTTAGCCTCATTGTGCATTCAGTTAAATCCATTTTCTCATAGGAGTAAATGTGTTTATGTCAACAAGACTGCAGAATTAATGCTTTGTGCCTCAGTTAAAAGGTTTAATGATCAAAATGAATTACTATAAGGACACGGAATGTTCCTCCCAATGACATGTGCTTGCTATTGCTAAAGCTAGAATCATAGAGTGGTTAGGGTTGGAAGGGACCTTAAAAATCATCTAGTTCCAACCTCCCTGCCATGGCCAGGGACACATTCCACAAGACCAGTGGCTAATAAATACACATAGAATACCATAAAGAAAAACATAAAGAAAAATCGTAAGTAACCTTTCCCAAACATTGTGAAGCTTCCATTATGCCTATTATGACTACCTTCAAAGAATTGATTCATATGCCATTGATTAATAAATAATGGTTTAGACTGGATTTTACAAAAAATTTCTTCACCAAAAGGGCTGTCGAGCATTGGAATATGTTGCCCAGAGAAATGACTAAATCACCATCCCTGGAGATATTTGTGTAGATGTAGCAATTAGGGACATGGTTTAGTGATGGACTTGGCAGTGCTGGGTTAATGGTTTTACTCAATGGTCTCAGAGGTCTTTTCCAACCCAAATGACTCTATGATTCTACTGTAGACACTCAGAACAGGGTAGCCCAAGTTTGTATTTGGGTTCATGATGTAAATGAGAGTCATAGTTTGAAACAACTGTGTGATGCACAGAAGAATTGCTAATGCCCCATGTTATAAAAGTCAAGACAAACCATTCTGTGTGTTAATTATTTGACTGTCTCAATGTACCACTGAGGTAACATTGTGACTTCAGTCTTGCCAAATACCCTGGTCTAAAAGACTGTCAAGCATCTGCATAAAAATGATGATAGGCTGAATTTCAGCAAAGAGGGTCTCTGGAACACAAGACTATCATAAGAACTGGAATGTGAAATACAAGAATTCAAGCTCATACTCAAAATTACTGTGAATCTGGGGGAAATAAAAGGACATTTTCTATTTAGCTTATGAATAGAGGTGTTCTGGAAAAATACATACATAATAAAGAATTAATTACTTAGAACATTTCTTTCGGGTTTCAGAACTCTTTCTAAACTAATGACTGTGAAGCAAAGAACACCATCTCACCAATTTATGATTCTCCCCCTGATTTACTGCTATGCATCCCAGGATTATCTAGGGAATAGCTGAACCTTGTTCTAAGAACAAGCTAGAAATTAGTATAAACTTTTAGGAAAAATTGTGAAGTTTAGATATTACTTTTAGGTGAATTTACTGCTATTTTTAATGATAAATATACCTTTCGGTGTCAGATAAATAAATAACATTACTTAAGTATTGCAAAAAGCATTTGTTACCATAGTTTCTTATTCCGAATAATATAGTTTAGTCCTTGCTATTTGAAAACTGATATTAATGAAGATGTATGCAACATATTACTGACTTGGGTTTGACATTTATAGAATATCTAACAAAAAGATTGCCATGCATAAATAAATCGCGTTTTATTAGTCGGTTGTCTATTTTTCAGTTGACATTTAGAAATTACACATTGTAACTTTGATAACCAAATGCTTTGACTGAGGAAAAAAATTGTCAGTGAAAATTTCGAAGTCGCGTATTGACTTAGAAGTAGTTCCCAAAGCAATGTTTATATCGGAAAAGGAAAGAAATATGCAGACATCAATTTGCAAGTAGGAAAAAAAAGGTGTTTTATCTGTTGTGCATGGATAAAATAACCTGTTTAGTTATTTGCACTCCTTGCAAGCAAATAGGTGCTTCTCATGATACTTACTGCCAGATAAGTCTCCTGGCAGCCTTGTCTCCTTTTAGTGGTTTGTGGATATTCATATGCTGTCTCATTTACTGGAATCTTCCAAGTGAAAATTGTAAGTAAATGACTTCTTCTAAAAGCTATTTGTAACCATTAGGTTAGAGGGTTAGCTTAAATATTATGGTGATGGAAACAGTAGGTGGACATTGATATTCCCTTTGTTCAAGACGAAGAGCCTAAAGAACTTTCAAAACATAGCAAATAGCAAATTTCAGATGGGCTTGCTGATAACACTATCTTAAATACTCTTTTATCAGACATAGGCTGATTTTGCAGACTAGTGGTGTTGAGGACAGGGATTCAGCCTACTATATTAGATATTAACTTGGGAAGGAAGAAAGCAAAATTTCACTGTGTGTAAACTTAGGTATATTTACACTTTAAAAAAAAATTTAAAGCTTATTAAAAACATTGTTTATAAGGAAATCTTTTCCTCATAGGAAATCAATAGGAGAAGGCTCCGTTTCTCTAGCTGTGGTAGGTCTTATAGAATGTCAGAATATCAGCAATTTTTTTTATTTAAACAACGCTGATACGAAGCTGGTCAAGTCTGAATTTTGGGAGTTTGCTAGGATTTGCTTTCCATAGCAATATGTTCTGAATGTCAGACACTATGTGAAATGTTCCCATTTGTTCTCCAATTTTATTACCTGATAAGTTTAGTTTAAATCTGTCTTCTGTACTCTTCCATATGGATTGAGTTGAATCCTTACCAAGTTTCTCCTTTCTTTCTTGAAGTTACTTAAATATGTTTAATTGTATGTCAGTATGAAATTTTAAGTCTTTTGCAGCACCTACCAAGAAAAACCTATCTGACATTTATATCATTCTGTTTGTTTTTTATATCATTGTGTTTGGGGTTTTTATAAATACTTTGCAAATTTTCCATGTCAGTATGTAACTACATAGTGCATTTCTGCATTGAAGAACTCCAATTCTGAGCTCAACTATGAGATTCTTGTTGCATGCATGTGCAAAGATGGGGAAAATTGTTAAATCCCTGTTAGTTAGAAACCTGTGGAAAATTGCTGCTAAATATCTAAACTCATTCTTATGTCAATGGCTTTAAGAAATTTATTTCCTTGAAGAAAAACAAAGTCCATTAAGCACTGAGTTTTAATAACAGATTTTTTTGTTGTTTAAATTACTGCAATTCAGAGGTGTATACATCTGAGTGGAATTTCATTAGCTTTGATATCAGCTAATGTTTGCAAAAGTGATCACTGCAGGAGATGGTGATAGGTATAGGTGAGGTACACAGGAAGTAATCACTACTTCTTAAAAACAAGGGACAATATTTTTTAAAGGTTAAATCTGTGAAACTTCCTGATGTTTTGGAAGGTAAAAGTAAATTGGTCTCAAAATGTACCTAGACATTTTTCTAGGATAAAGTTTATAACCCATCAAAACAGCAGATGGAAACTTCTGTACATTATCATCACAGTCTTACTGTCAGTCACTCAACAAAATCCTGATGGAGGAGTTGCATTTGACTCAAGAATCACAACTTGTCATTGGGATTTCCATGTTTTTATACACATTCTCTCATCTACTACAGGTCCAGGGAGAGAAAAATGGTCTAGATTGATCCAATACAACCATAGACATGCTCAGAACCATTGACAGCTGGACATGGAAGCCCTTATATGGGCTATTTCTCTTGCATGTAAACTGTTTCTCTTGCATAGAGTTTTATCTCAGTATAACTTGTCCTACTGACAATCTACCTTCTCTATTTCATGTCTGATAGAGCCTTTCGTAGCAATTAATAAATTCCAAACATTACTGGGAAATTCTGATGAAAAGAAGGAATCTGAAATTTCCTGTTAAAAATGTACTGAGATATATTGCATCAGTTATTACATCTGTACATCTCACTATTTTTAGAATTCTGTCTCTCTGAAAGGAAACACTTGGAAGATATGTTGGAGCATAAATTTCACCACATGCAGAAGACTAGCATAAGGACTTTTAATGCATTTGCTTGTAATTGCTTAAAACAGTGTGGAAGATCATCTTACTGTGTTTAATTGAGCAGAAAATGTCCTGTGTGAAAACACCACAGAAATAGATATATTCATACATTTGTGACTCTTTCCATCCTGTTCAGTAATAACTCAAGATACCTTCAGAATCATTAGAAAGGGAATTTCAGAAAGGTACTTGCTGAACAGTATGAAGGAATGGAAAGGAAGAGAGGTGCTTGGAGACTTGCTGTAGAAAGCTAGGTTGCAGATTTTATGGAAACTGGGGATACGGGGCCTTAAAGCTATGAAAAAACTTGAACTTTTTGCCAGCAGACCAATAGGTGACAAAAGGCTGCAACTTTGCTCAGTCCAGCAGTGTTGCACAAGAGTTTCAGCTAGGAACAAACTGTTGTTTGTGAGATTTTTTGAGTGCTTATTACATCTCCCTAGGAATTAGATCACTGGGAGAGAAGCAGTCAAACCAAATAGCCGATATTAAAAATCATCTTGTGACTGAGACCCACCACACACTTTTCTTACCCCTCAGCAATTCGGGAGAATGGAAAGATCAGAGTGTTTTGAAGATGGAAAAAATAGTGTTATTTCAGTTCATTTGAAAGGTCGTGCTGGCCTAGGGTTGCAATTGCTTTCTGTCTCCTCCTTTGTGTGATTCAAGGAGGGGATTCGAATTGTCCAGCTGTCCCATGCAGTACTGTCATAAAAAACAGGTGAGATGCACAATGATTGCAGGTACAGCAATCACATTTGAGCTGCCAAAAAATTATTCAGAAACATACTGCTTTGAATATCTGCCACGTTTGTCTCCAATAATGATAATAACTATTAGTGACCATTTAAACTAATACTAAAAAAGTTGTCCCAACAAGACAGGAATTGTTCTATTTATTATAAAGTAGTATTACTGCAAAACTGTTTTCAACTAATCTTCTAATATTCATATCCAAAAGTTTGGTGTTTGATGGAACTTTGGCCCATGTTGAGATGTTATGAAATGTAAATCCCTTTTGGCAGAATTGTGTATATAAAAACAGGAAAGATCAACATTATCTTAAAATTATGATTTACTTTAGCTTAGCTATACTCCTGAGTCATTAAAGTGGTCTTTTTCCTGTTTCTTCTCTTTTGTCTTTCTTCTTTTTCTTTTTTTTTCCTTTTTCGTTTTTTGTTTCTTCTTTCTGTTTTCTCTTTCTCTCTCTTTTTTTTTCTCCTCCTTTTCTTTTATTTTCTTTGAATTTTTCACCTTTCTGGTTTTTATTCTGTTTTTTTATCTTGTTTTAAAGTCATCACAGTTGCTAATACCAAGTGGTACCAACTCTACTCCGAACTACACTTTCTCTTCCCCATGGTCCATGGCTGTCTTTCACCAGATCAGTCCTAGCGAGATCACTGGAACGATTGTACAGCCATAGCTTTGTCTATTTCTATAAGCATTTGAATTTCTTCTCTTCTTCTAATATAACACTGGACAACATGTCTACCTGTGACTTGAGCAAGGTAGAATATTGGCACTTAGAGCAAACATAGGTATTCAATGTTTTCTAGGCCATGGACTGAAGACCAGTGCCTTTGGGGACAAGTACAACACTAATAATTGTTTAAGCTGTCAGTCTTGCTAGTATTGAATTCAGCCTCCCTAATTCATGTCTCTGCTTGCAGTTGTGGTTATTTTAAGTGTGATTTGGGGGGGAGGGGAATAATGTTCATTTAGCTAAAGAGAGAATATGCAAAACCTCAGGAAAGAAAAGCTGTATTAAAAGGGAAAGAAACAATGTAGTATGTAAATATTCCTTTTGGTGAGAATTTCCTGTGTTTTAACTAAGAAAGAATTTCAGGCTTGCATCCAAGACAAATAAAGCAGCATAGAACGAGGGGACGGAGACAGAATTTGAGTTAGAAAAGCAGTGACAACAGTTTAATCTTTCTGCCAGTAGATGGAGAGCACAGGAAAGTAGAAGCATGCACGTAAAGAAGGAATTAAAAAACCTTACATCAGCTTCTTTAAGGGGGTGAGAAATAAAAGAACAAAACAGCAAAAAGTGGGGAGGAGGGGAAACATATTGCAAAGTAGGTGGAAACTGGAAAAATATGGATTCTAAATGATAAAGGGGAAATGACAATTCCTAGATTATCAGCTTGGTCAAATCAGCTTGTTGATACTGAAGAAATAATTATCTTCTTTTATGCCTTGTACATCGTATTCTTTACTTCTGGAATATGGTTTGAAAACGTGGCATGAATAGTTAGCATTACTGGAATGGAATAAATCCATGTCTGCCTTTTCAAGTGCTTTTCCAGACACAGACATGCTGTGAGTGACATCATGGAAAACCATTTCTTTTTCTCCTTTATATATACCTCTCTTGTAATGGACTTTTTCTTCCTGTGCTCTTCTTCTCCCCATCTCTTGCAATTTCTGTCTCTGTCTCTCACTCTTCCATCTCTTACTGCTTACTTTCTTTCTTTTTTTCTTTTTCTTGTCTTTCCTTTTTTTTCCTTTTTTTTTTTTTTGACTTCAAAGCTGGGGTGGAAGCAAGGGATCTGGTTAGTTCTCTGTTTAATAGTTGAAAGAGCATGGTTTGGGGTTTTTTAATGCACAAAATTCCTCTCAGTGAGACATGCCACACATTCTGATCTCTCCCCTTCAGGCAGTTACACACTATTAAATATGGGGTTGGAAATGACACGCGTCTGGAAATACAGAAATGAAACAGCCTTCTACTCTCTGCACTGCACTATACAATGAAGGTGTTGTAAATTGTTAATTGAATGGCACAGGATTCTAGTTTGTTGGGCTTTCTATAAATAGATATTTTACATTCCAGTGTGTTACCACTTTTTATTTTCTTCAAACTAACTGAAGAACCTTTCTGTGTTATATAGAGATTAGCAAAATTTTTATTTACCTGTTTTTATTCCCTAAAACATAGCTTGGGCTCTGAAATCTTTTTTTTATTTACCTTCTTTTACTGAACCACCTTTATGGTATTTTTGGACTATCCCTATTTTAAAAGAGAAGTAAAATCCAAGCAACTCAAAATGAGATATCCCCTGTACCTTACAACCCAATAAATACTGAAATATGATTATAGTATTTTAAATAATACAGATAGATTACATAGAAATTAGTAGCAAAGTATTGCCACACAGAATACAGAAAGGCAAGCAGGGTACTGCTTGAGATGAAAAGCTAGGAGATCCTTTGGTTTTCCAAAGTCATTCTGAAGTTTTGGGTTCCCACTCTCGGAAGACAATGCTATCTGTATGTGAATGGCAGAGAAGTTTATTATCCCATAGTAGTTTGATAGGTGACACAAAAACTGCACATGAGAGGCAGCTGGTGAGGAATTGTAGGCCATTGAGTCTGAACACTGCAATGTGAAAACGAAGTAAGGTTTCATTCAGAGTAGGGAGAAGAGTAGTTGATGGAATTAATCTCTCAATAATCTGTGGTCCTGCAGAATGCTAGCACTTTCTTTACAAAGCTGTCATTCTCAGTCCAGAGTATTTTATATTGCAGTGCTATAGCCCCAGGAGTGTACAACACAGTTTACAAGTAACAATGAGTAAATGCAAGATTATGTGGAATTAAATACACTATTTTTTTGAAATGTGATGAGTTTCAAAACTCCTCAAATGATTGACCAAGGTGCCCTTCGAAGCCTGAAGGAATTTTCAGATTACAATAGTTAAAATTCTGCATTTGCTGCTATTGGCAGGTTTAGCTAGAAAAAGTGAAATTAGGTATAGAGTTTTCTGCTAAACAGGAGCAATGAGTTTATTTTCACCATAAACTCACATGGTCGATATGCTGAATAACAAAATGTTCAACAATTCAGTATCTGACTGTAGAATCAGTGGGGTGATAGGCTTAAGGTGGAGAGCAAAAAACATGACGGAAAATAGTAGAGTCAATTTCATATCCAGCTTCCAAACCATTAAAACCAAACTGTATTGGCTCATTGTGGAACTCTGTCACACAGTAACATGCAACTTTTCTGATTCCTCTTTTAGTGTTTTACCAATACAAAAGCAGTTCAAGAAAGATCTAGTTTTGCCAATGTTGAGTGATGTTTCAACATGCATAGGGATTTCAGGGTGTTTTGTGACTTCTATATTCTTAAGAAAGGAAAAAAATAATCTTTGACAGGTTTCTCACATTGTTTAACGCATCCTGTGGATAATTTCTTGGAAATACAGTAAGGGGAAATCAGAGTATGTAGATTCTGAATTACTTTTGAAAATATCTTGGTAGTGTCTTACTTGTGTATTCAGTAATCTGATGGTAGATACTGAAAACCTTAATCTGAGTACTCTTTCAAAGCTCCTTGCTAGAATGAGAAATGCTCCAGGAATTACCCCAGCTGAGGAAGTAGGAAGGCGGGAGAACAGAATTCTTCATATGATTATTTTATCACTTGGTCCTGCTTGCTCAGAAGAAGGATAGGGATAAAAGAAAGAAAGACTGGGTGTTAAAATACACACAACAAGTAGGAACACCTTCTTGCAGGTAAAGATCAAGGGAGAAGCACTAGGACTATTTAGCTGAATCTGGTAAGGTTTACATCTCAAAGTATGCTGAAAGATGTCATAGGTCTCATTAAATAGCTTTTCTCATTTGAAATAAGTTGCTTATTTGCAAGAAACATAGGAAAACTTAATAGTTTATTACTTCTGTACTCTTTTGTATTTACATATCTACTGATGATTATCTATCACTGAAGGTCTTTATTTCATTAACTATTCCGTTACAGCACTGGCAGAAATGGCAGAAAAAAACACTGTTAAGATAAAAAGGAGTCCAGGGAGTTATATGTTCTCCTCTTTGCACTTTTAAGTAGGAAGAACTTACAATTTCTGCCAGAGTTCTGCCTCGAAAGCATAAAAAAATTTTCAGAAGTCTAGTTGACTTTTAATATAAAGTCCCCTTTTGTAAGCAACTTGGACATTTGGGAATCAAAGGGTTCTCCTTTTCCTCTTTTTCTTTTCATGTTCCAAAGATATTTGCACTTTTCTGAAACAGTTGTTCCCTTCATCCATCTGAAAACAACACACAGTACTAGATTAAAAGCATAGTTTCTTTCAATTACAGGCTGACATTTCTGCACACAGGATGCAGGTAGTTTTTCCAAAGTGCTATCCCAGAGAATCTCTGATAATATTTCCATGCCCCACATGATATTTACACCTTTTTTATATATATATTTATACAAATTTTTCCTTTTTTTCTTTTTTTCTGATGGGTTCTTTGACACAGCTATCGGAAAATGTTGAGCTGATAGATGAGGTTATTTACCAAAGGAATTTGGAAGACCAAGAACATTTGAAGAGCAAGACCTTCAGTCACTGAGACAGAACCGATCTGTCTTGTAACTTTATTCAGAATTTCACAATCGTTGCTAAACTGCAAGATAAGGGCCAAAGGCAACAAACCAGCAGGAGCCAACTCAGAATGTGCCAAAGTTCATAGAACAGTTGCTTCAGGCTGAAGTTTGTTGACCCTTAATCACTTGGGGTCATCAGTGGTTCTGCTGCAGGGCCTTGCAGAACGTGAGTCCAGTCAGATCTCCTGCTGCTCCTGTCCAGGCTACTGGTAGGGTGGATACACGAATTCCAGGACAGCTTTTCATGTGTGTCTGCCTGTCAGAATGCTTTTTTGGATTACCATCCTTCTGTAACGCATGTGTTTTCTAATTCTAAACTTCCTTAATCTCTTGCAAATGGTGTAGGTGGAGTTAATCACAACACAGGCAAGAGATTCCTTCCAGTTAGCATACCTTGTATGCTTTCAGGACTGTGTTTTGTCATTGATTGATATTAGTGTAAGTACATACTTACACAATTTAAGTTTTAAATCATTATTTGTTAAATCATAGGGACAACATTGTTGAGAAATGCCCTTTTTCTGTTAAGTCTCCTTTGACTATTAGCCTTACCTTCAATAACTGCATTGCAATGAGTATGCCAGACTGCTGTGCAGTAATTGGTTAAAAGATAGTAGAGAAACAACTGGCATTTCACACTCTAATCTTGCAACAAATTCAGCATGTAAACATGCACTGACAAAAAACATACTTCAGTCTCATGGTCTGTGACAAGATACGGAGTAGTAGCTACTAATGAATACTAATTAATTTAGCAATGATACCATTCATGGTATAATAAAATCTTTAATGTATATTTTAAGAGGTTTAGTACATATTTGGACAGTTCACAACTTTTTACAAAAATAATCTTTATGACAGTGATAGAACTTAAGAAAATATCTCATTCCTGAAAGATATTTGAGTATAGCTCATCAAGTACATAAATTGCATAAAAAAATTTTGAAAATTCTTCCACTGTCTTCAAAAGCTCCAGAATTGTCGGTATTTCTCATAATCCTTTCAAGTTAGGAAAGCAGCAAAAGAGAGTGGAGGCATAAGGGCATATTGACCCCTGGAGCAGCTGTGTGCTGCAGGGGCTGAGTGTTTGGGAATTTTCAGAACTGGATGATCCTCTTTGAGAGAAAACTGGAAGTGAGGAAAAGGAAAGGATAACAACAGTTCCTGTTGCACTACAAATGAAAAGATTAAACAGTTCATGAAGAAAAAAAGACAAGATATTCTAGATAAAAATATTCTACGTTCTGTAATGTTTAGGACTGTACTTCAGAAAAGTACTTACAGTGTAGCATTCACAATTGTGGGAAAAGCTGAAACACAGGATACTGGAATCCTTCCCCCTTTTCCTCATAAGGACCCTCCTCACGTACATTAATAAAGCTATTTCATTAACTATTCCAAGTGCTTTCTGTATTGTACTGTTTTGCTGAGGTATCTGAAAAAATTTTGTATCAGTCAAGATTCCTGTGTTCCCAGACTACTTAAAACATTATTTATATGACACAAATTACCATTTTCCTTGTACTCCCACATCAGTCTGCATGAGGGTTCTTGCTTTATACTGGTTACATTCCTTCTGGTGTATGGGTAATTCTTCTGCCCTGTTTACACAGGATCTTGCACAATGAGGTTGTGGTCCAAGTCTGTGGCTTTTGAGTGCTTCAGTCATACAAATAATGTTGTCACCACTTAAAACACTTTTGTGAAGTGTAAGCATGTCTGATCTTGATGAGAACTAAAGCAAAAATACTAGCAGGCTACCAATATCACTATTATTCTTATTTCTTTAATTGCTGAAAGTATGCTGTTTAATTTCAGTAAAAGTCCAAGGAGTTTTCAGTCTAAAGACCAAGGTAAGACAGTTCACACTAGGAAACAGGCAAAAAAAAATCACAGAATAATTAATGAGTAAAACATTTTTAAAATATTTTCTCACTATCTTGACTTCAAATACCAATGGGCAAGGGGCAACATTTGACATGGGAAGGGACACTTATAAGTCCTTGAGGATATAACAGTTGAATGTCATGATTGACTGTACTTGGTAAACTGGGCATGAAAATTCTATACCGATAGAAAAAGACATGAATAAGCCAGTGGACAAGACATCTATGAGCATGTTTGTGATCCAGGAAAGAAGGCATACTGTGAGAAAAAAACAAATCAGCATGGTCACCATCTTTGTCAGAGTTAAGATTGGAAACAAGGAATGAAAGAATAGTAATGAAGATACTGATTTGGACTGTTAGGAAAAATATGAAGATGTGACTGATAATTTCCATCTGAAATTGTGGGTGTTGACTATTTCTACAAATGAAGACCAAAACAGTTTCAGACAGAAAACACAATTAATTATTTATATTTAACATTATGGAAATGGCATAAATAAATGATGCGTAAATAAGTGATATATAAAAGTATGATTGGGGAACATATGCGGTATGTAACTATGATAGGAAAGTTTATATGAAGAATTAAGTAGGAAGTTTAAATGCAAGATTGTATGCATTTTTATTGATACAGAATGAACTGAAGAATTTATACTAAAAAAATGTCAGCACATAATTTTTTCTAGTTTGAGTTTTTTAAAAAAATTCTCTCTCCTAGCATTTAAAGAGTGGATTTTTATCAGTAATCCATGTGAATAAATTATACTTTTATCTTCTACAGAAACCACTCATCATTGTCATCTCCTAGCAGATAATCTCTATTATTTACTTGAAAAAAAGGCACTAGTTTTCATTTCCTGCTGACTTGTGATCTGACAGTATTATTAGCAAATTTTACCCAAAAAACACCATCAATATCACCTTCCAAAATGAGAAACTGACTCAATTCTTCCGATAAGTAAATCATCTTCCTGTGTGAATCCACATGGAGTATACAACTTGTTCCATAAAATACATGGGAAATTCTTTCCTAATTCCTGTTGAATGCTGTGTAGTCTTCTGAAGTTCCCACAGAAGCTGTAAAAGCTATTAAATCTCTCCTTACTGTTTTCACTGAAGTTTTAGTAACTAGAATCAAACCAGTAATTATGTTGTTATTATGTTTTTGCTCATAGGCTATGTATGTGCATGTATGAATTCCCACTGTTGCAAGCATCAGTGCAGGTCAGCTGTAAAGTTCAGTACTGTGAGCTCTGAAGTTTACCAAGCATTTCATTTTCACCTCTTCATCAAACAGATCTGCTCTGTCAGTTTCCAGATACACTGGAACTGACTCTCCCTCAGCTAAACAAGATTTTCCCAAATAGTGCAGCTGTCATTCTACTAGTACATGAGGAAAACTATACCAGTTCTGCTTGTGACTCTCACGAGTCTTGGCCCAATCAGTTGTTCATTAAAACCGTACTGATCCCACTGTGCTAGAGAGCTGTGTTCCTCACCTATAGGGTGAATTCATCCCAATGAGAAAGACATTTTGTTGTAGGATTCCTACTCCACTGCCTACTTTATTTTGGACTAAAGTAATTTTAAAAGACTTTGGTAATTTCATTTATAGGTAATAGGTAAGTTGTTCATCAAAAAGTCTGTATAACACATACAAAACAATTCCATGTAATACAGTCTTAAATTACTTTGAGAAAATTACTTTCAAGCAGAATCATAGAATCAATAAGGTTGGAAAACACCCTTAAGATCCAACCATTAACCTAACACTGCCAATTCCACCACTAAACCATGTCCTTAAGCACCACATTGACACACTTTTTGAACACTTCCAGGAACAGTGACTCTACCCTTTTCCTGAGCATCCTGTTCCAATGCTTGACAACACTTTCAGTTTTGGAAGTTTTTTCCTAATATGCGATCTAAACCTCTGCCGGTGCAACCTGAAGCTGTTTCCTCTTGTCCCATTGCTTGGAAGAAGAGGCCAATCCCCACCTTGCAACAGCCTCCTTTCAGGTAGTTATAGAGAGCAAGAAGGTCCCCTCTGCACCTCCTTTTCTCCAGGCTAAACACTTGCAGCTCCCTAAGCCACTCTTTCTATGACTTATTCTCCAGACCCGTCACCAGCTTTGTTTCCCTTCTCTGGCCGTTCTCCAGCACCTTAATGTTTTTCTTGAAGCGAGGGGCCCGGAACTGGACACAATACTTGTGATGTGGCCTCACCAGTGCTGAGTGCAGAGGCACAATCACTTCCTTGGTCCTGTTGGCCGCATTAATTCTTGTAGTGAGGGGCCCAAAAGTATTACCATACAAAGTCAAATAACAAATACTTTGGTATCATAAGCTGCATTATGTTAGTAGGCATTTTAAACAGAGGTTCAAGATTCCTTTTAACATGGCTTCTCTAACTAAGTGCTACAAAGGCTAATTAATTGTTTTATGACTCCTTTCTGTAGCTGGCAGTAGGACATGGACTTTGTCTTATCCTTGGATTCCTGACTTAGGTGATAGAAGGCTTTCTGAGCACGAGGCAAGTCAACAGTTTGCTTTCTTCCCCCATGAGAAACAACATGGCACAGGCATGTGATGACCCTTCTTTGAAAGAGTACATTCAGTTGGTTCCCAGGCACCAAAGTTGGTTCTCAAACTTTATTTCAGTAGCAGCTTGTAAAACTGACAGGGCAAGTAAAACATCTGATGAAAGTGAGATTGAATTGACCAAAGAAACATCGATTTCTTTATCATTTGATGTCATAAAAGATCAGGGGAAAATATAGTCTTTAGTGATCTAGGACTTGATTCAGTGTTTGCTGAAGTCAAGGAAGGCTTCCCATTGATTTCTCTTAAGTTTAATTAACAAAATCACTGTGGTAGAGCTGTAACAGTGTTCAGGGTTTTACGTGGGATAATGCTCAATGATTACTCCCGGAAAAGTTCATTTATCCATGGGTAATTCAAATTAAGTAAATATTCACAGGTGGAACTCAGGTCAATTTTGTCACTTCAGAACACTTTTATAGCATATTAAATCTTTCATTCCTGGTAAACACTTAGAAATCAGCCCAAAGAATAGTGAGTGCTTTGATAACTCTAGGTAGGAATCTGGAAAAGATATCTGAGTGAATGGCTTTTAAGTCTTGCCAGCAAAGGCTTAAGAAGATTGATTCATTTGCTATAAGATGAAATTAAAAGCTCAACCTTGCAGTAACACTCGCTTTCATGGGAAAAGGACAGTTAATTATTACACTGTTTACTAGAGAAAGTTGCATATTGGAAGCATCTTAAGTCTTTAAAACGAATTGGGTTACTGCCTAGGAAACACGATTGGATCCATCCTTCCCACTTGTCTTTTAGAAAGGCGTGATATTTCAGACACGTCTCTTGTTCCAATAGGTCCCATTCACAGTAATTTTTTTTCCTAGACTATTTAAAGATCAAGATTTGTTCATGAATCAATATGTCTGCAAATTTCTTGCTTTAGTTTTTCAGCAAAATAAAAACTAAAATAAAAGCTCATACTTATTTCTTCACCTCTAGTCATCAGAACAGAATGATTATCCCTGGGCAGTTAAGGGTTTTCAAAGGACAAAAGACTGGCTATATTTTTCTCTGAAGCATTCGTCACAAATAGAAATAAGATACAGATCAGAGAAGACCAGTGATGTTATGAAGGCTCTTTTCTCTTCTGTTTAGCATCTAGTCTCATTACTAAACCAATTGTCAAGAGGACTCTCCATACACAACTGCTAGAAATACTGATTTATTTTTCTTTCCCTTCATCATAATGTCCTACACAAAATATTCTTTTTCTTTTCCTATCTGGCTTATTTAAGTTAATATACTAAATTAATTTACTGCCAAACACTTATGACTTGCAACCTGAATCTCTCCTGAACACAGTCTCCTGGAGACTACTTATTTGAACTGAATGGTGGATAATTGCCTATGCAACATAGAAGTCAGACTAGGTGGTCTGTTCTACTTTGTTTTATTCCATTTCTGTGATATTGCATCCAGGCTCATAAAACTGAAAGTACTCAGGTGGAAAATTTATCTGTCTTAAAACAAACAAACAAACAAAAACAAACAAAAAAAAAGGAAGAAAATATAACTACATTACTGAAAGCCTTTAAATTTTAGAATACTTGAGTATATTAACTTGCAAAAGAATTAAGAATAAGAGCAAGTAATAATTTTCAATACTTTCAGTACTTTTTAATTAGTGATGGTCTGAACAGAATCTGACTGCTATCATGCTATCAGAACGTTTTGATTTTCCATGGAAGCCAGAAATCTGTAGCTGCAGCAGCTTTTATATAGCTTCAAATGAGAGAAGAGAGTTCTTGAAGATACAGGCTACGCTGAAGTGCACCTTACAGTAATGAAGTAATAAAGCTATCTTTTGTGACCTATTTTCCTTAGTCTCATCTCCCTACTAACTTTTTTGTGAAGTTTTCAGTATAGGAAAAAAAAATCAGGAAATTTGCAGTAATATATTTGTTTGTATATACAAACAAGTTTTGGGTTTCTCTAGAACTAGATAAATGGATTCTTCTAGTACCAGTATTTCAGGACTGCACTGGGTTAGGAATTTTCAGGTTTCATAACATACGTACCAATCAGGAGAGCGAATGCTGAAATATATGGTATTTTGTGTGGTTTTGATTAAGCCAGAAGTTTGGATTATTTAGTCCTGTTCAAACGTAGCTTTGAAGTTATGTACACTTCTAAATACTCACAATACATTCTCACAAATGTAAATTGAGTTTGCTCAGACCACTTGGATACCCATGGAAATTTCTTATTACTACTTATGGCAACACCATCTCTTTTTGCTGCCATTATTTGTTTGCTTGATGTCTATGGAAAGTACTTCAAGACAATCTGTCACATCTGCAGCAACTGTAAGGGTATACTTTGAGCCAACATCTTTTTCCTGCTTGGATCTCAAGTTTGAATTTATGTGTCTCTTTGATGCCTTCACAAGAAATGCTTACACTTTGTAGCTCTCAGTGTACACAGCAGGAGCTATTTCAGCTTCCAAAAGTTCCCAATCCTTTGTTATTTTAGGAACTCCCTGAAATTTCACTGATTCTAATTTTCACAGAATTTCATCTTTTCCTCAGACTGAGCACAGAGCTCCTTTTCTGTGTTCAGCAATGTTTGGCATTATCTTCTCAGCCATTTTGTCCTACATCTAAAAGACGCATCCGGATACCATTAGGAACTCAGAACAAATTAGTTCAGTTTCGTTCTAAAAACTCTAAGAGATAAGCTGTTTTTGAATTAGATGCCTTAGCTAAAGATGTCAGTTTTAATGGTGATGTCAGTCCAGCTAGTTTTCAACCCACCTCACTGTCTGCTCTTCCAGCTTATACTTTCCCAGTTTCCAAATGAGACTGCTTTGGGAGATGGTGTAGAAAGTCTTACAAAACTTAAGGTGTATTATACTCTCTGCATTCTTCTTGTCCACGTAGCCAGTGATTGCATCTTGAAAGGTAAATCAGGTTGGTTAAGGATGATTTGCTCTTAGTAAATTGGTGTTGATTTCTCCCAATTGCCTTCCTGTCACTCAGGTCTTTGGTAGTGGATTCCAAAGTCTGTTGCATGATCTTTCTTTGGACTGAGATGAGCTTACAAGCTTAGAGATCATTGCTCCTTTGCCTCCTTTGAATATAGGTGTAACTCTTTCCCAGACGTCAGGGACACCTCACATTGATTTTCCATTGATGTTAGTTAGTGGCCCTGCAACCCCATCAGGCATTTCTTTCAGCATACCTGGGTACTTTTCATTTAGTGTCTCAGGTTAGAATACATTCAGCTGGTCTAAATAGGACCCAGCCTGTTAGTTCCTCATGTCTGGCTGTTCCTCTGTTTCTGAGTCATGTTAAGCCCAGATGATAGGGAGTACGATTTACCTATGAAAAGTGATCAGAATGGTCCAAATTTTAGCTAGACTAGAAGTACAAAACAATGGAGAAATGAGCATTAAAAAGGCAGTCTGAAAAATCTTGATCTAATTTATCTGAATATTAGCTTATTTCTTTTTCTCACTGTTACTAACTACTAAAGGGTCTTTTTTATTTCAGTAACTTCAAGGTGGTGAGTACCCTCCACTGCTATCACTAAATTTATTCTTAACGAAGGCAAATATAAACAAAACTTTCATTCTATACTTCTGTCTTGAGCAACTTTCTGCATACACAGACCATTGCTTTCTCACTGAGTTCAACCTACAAAGAGAGTTTGAAGGTCTACAATACATGGGTGGTCAAGGGTACTGCATTCTCCTATTCTTTTCAATGAAAAACAGGCACTGGTAGAGGGTTTGGTAGTGTTGTTGTTATGTTTGTTAGCTGGATGTTTTGTTTTCGCTAAGCCATATTTCTGCTTACTTTGCTGCCAAGACACCAAAAAGAAATAGTTTTTTTAAAAGAGACATCTACTCTTTCTCTGACTACCCTGTAATTTAAATTTTACTTATAAAACTAGGGATTTATGTGGGTGGATGAAAAATTTCATATTTATTTTATTCATATAATTCTTTTCACAAAATCTTTTTTGTATGAAATACAGCTATTTTCACATAAATCTACTCTGCCATTCAGCAGACTACTGCTTTCAAAAAAGCACCTACTCTTTTCATGTGATGAAATGGGATTTGTGGCTCTCTAGAGTTTTTTGCACCATTGTTAACAGTCAGGAATATTTTTAGATGCTTGTGAAAAATTCATTCTAGAAGAGTTGAGTGTGAACATAAGATTCAGTCAAAAGTGTTTTTGCAGAAAATGTTTCATACTTGTAATAGTGCCTCAACTAAAATATAGAATAATTCAAACTCTCCTCGGGGAACGGGTATTGGTACAAAAGCCAAAAGTGTGCTTGGACTCTTGTGCGCTGTTTCCCTCTGGAAAGTTTTGAAAGCTTAGAAACTGTGAACTACATTTTTTTAATATGCCACACAAAGTTTGGGAAAGTTGGAACACTTCTGGAAGAAATTGTACTTGTAAGTCATGATCCTGAGGAAATATAGAAAGTGCCCAGCACTTCACAGAATTGGACCACTTGTACTATCAGGATCTGCAGTGCATGTGTCTGCTAGCCTAAGCGAGATTTTCGTGGGAATAGCATGGGAACACAGACATTGATGAGATACTTCTTTGCTTAGTGACTGCAGAAACGAAATAAATAAAGTGATCCTGAAAGAAAAACAATTTTAGAACTTCTGGAAAAGGAATGATTTTTAAACAGCTTCTTCATAGTAAATGTAGCAATTAGTTAAAGTTTTGATAGAAATCCCGGCTCTTAATGGTGGGTTATATTACATTACCTTTTATACCTATTCGTATATGCACATACAGAACTGTGTCTTTAACAAGGAAATGGACACGGCACAGACAGGAAGGCTGCATCAACTTGAGGCTTCACTTACTGTAGTAATTGGCAAAGTTTCTATTAAGAAGCAGAATTGTGCTCTGTATCAGTAACGACTTCTTTGTTCAATAAATTAGAAATATATCATCTGTAGAAAACATTAATGTTTGGAAATTTTTAGTTCCCCTCAAAAAGAGTTCACAAAATAAAGATTTTTTTTTTTTTTAGGCAGAGCATATCCTTCACCAGCTATGGTTAGCCATTGTTTCAATAGCAAACTATTATATCTATTAATTAAGACAGAAAAATTCAGTGTCATTTTTGTGATGTATGAAACTGTGTCTAACACTCACTGATTCTAACAATCAAAATCTTATAAACAACTGAACTAAAATAGGGAACTTATTAGTGGAAAATGTTTTGATTGGAATACGATCTACAGAAATACACAGCAACGTAGATTATTTAGAGTAAAAAAACTTAGCAGGTGTAAGAAAAACTGTGTATGTTCAAAAGTAAAATTAATTTATTTGTTATGTGTTAATCTTGTAAAATACTGCACTCTTACACGTGATGCAAAGAAGGTCTATCACAACAATCAGAATACTTGCAGAATTGGTTTTTAGGCACTCAGAAGACCCCAAATATTTTTTAAATGGTAAAGCATTATTATTATTATTTCCATTCTAAACATGAGAAATATTAGATGTTTGTTTGTAATATTCGTAAGTGGCACAAAGATTGTCCGACTAGTATTAATGTTTTAGTAGCAGACCATGACTATCCCCAATAGTCTTACTCTAAGAAAAGGAATAACTAGCCTATCATCTTACCCATGCAGTAAGCTCATCCTAACTTTAACCTGCAGCATAATATGCAGGTGTTGAATGGAACCCAGAATCCCCTGCAGTAAATTGCAAAGCAACCCTTCCTTTCTCCCAGGCTTTTTAATATGTCAGCAGCATGAGCAAAAGTTCACAGATATATTTCTATCAGTTTCTGGATTGTTATGGCATCAAAGATCCTATCTTTACAGATGGTACCTGAGAATAAAATGAGATTACTGCACAGAGATGGAAGACATGTAGTGTGTGTATTGTCTGTGCAGGTGTCTTTCCATGTAGGTATGAACTATGAAATGCTACTTCAGACATCATCCAGTTAAGCTAAGATTTGAACAACCCTGAAGAAATATGATAGGAATTGATCACATCACAGACCTGGAGTGGTACTCTTACTGGTAATACTTCCAGCTGAGGAAACTATATGGCAGATGAAACATATATTTGTCTGTTTTACTAACTGTACCAGAGGAACCAGGTTTTTTGTTATGTGTTGAGCAGAGGTCATTTGATACTCAGTTGGACCAGAGTTTAGATATTAAAATAGAAATGGCTATAACTGGATTTTTTTTCCTCAAAAAAAAAAAAAAAAAAAAAAAAAGGAGATTATGTTACAAGCATTTTAGCATAAAACAGCTGTGCAGGTGAATGTTTTGTTTTCCAAAGAGGTTTTTCAAGGGCTTGGGGTATTTTTTAGAATTGTCATTGTCGCATTTGGATTAAAAAACCTACTTTGTGTCATTTCCATAGGCCCTTTTTGGAGTCAAAGCTCCTGTTTCTTTTCACAGTGAGAAGGTTCTCATATTTACTAGTTACATGGTTTTGTTCCTTTTTTCCATTTTGGAGAACAATAAAGGGAGTTATTTTCATGCAAGTAATATCTTTGCAACTTATTTGGAACTTAATTATTTTGAAAGAAACAAAAAATTCCTGAACGAACTAAAATGCGAGTTTTCTTACTTTTTCACCCAAAAGACATATTTTTGGTTTACTGCCTCTTTCACCCAAAATCTCGACAAAGGTTTAAAGGTTAATGCACTGCCTATGCAGAGAGCAAAAAACCCCCTCATTTCATTTCATCTCTCTTTCTCTTGAATGACTTAGAGATATACTGAGTCAGTAAGGTCACAGTATTGGCTTTTGGGGATTTTTAAGCTCATGCTCGCTACATGTGCATGTTGGAACACAAACAAACTGAGACTCCAAGAATATGGTCAAATAAGCAAATGAGGCCCAGGTAGCATATTATAATGTTTACTCCTCTTCTTGCTACCTCCACCTCCTCCTCCTCCTGCCCAAAATAAAACTATTGTCATCTTGTGTGCTTCTAATCCTTGTCATTTGTCTTATTGTAAAAGCTGGTTTATCTTAATTTATGTTTCTCTAAGAAACATATACTAAGAATAAACATGATAATTATCACATCTGTCAAGCTTGGTGATACCTTTCTGAAATGCATTAATTTGACACTTACTCTCTTATGCTCATCCCTGCTACCTTGCAAAGTTAGATGCACTTTTTTTCCATAATCAAACATCCCTCTGACTCTCCCAAACCTATCACTGTTTCTCTCTGGCATGGTACCCCTCTCCTGTCTCCATCATCTTATGACTAACATCACTATTTTGTGATTCTTCAGCTTCCTGAGCAAAGAACAATGATGTTTTGCCGAAAGGGTTTCATCATCATAGAATAAATATAGCTTTTGTAGTAATTTATTCTTTTATGCCTGGAATAAAGCTCAAGTTCAAGAGACTCATAGAGGATCTGCTTTAGATCCTTTCCCACCTGATCCAACAAGAGTAATATTGCAGTGACTGTATCCACGTGAGATGGTGAGCATAAAGATTTGTGCCAAAACATACATACCATGTATTAAAAACTAGTTGCTTGGGTTTTGCTTTTTTATTTACTTAGTTAGAGAACTCTAAACAGTTGCAACAGCCTGCTGCAGCTAAAAATGGGAAGAGTGCCTGCAGCTGAGATTACCTGCAGAGATTCAAGAGAGCAAACTCATCCAGGATCAGAATTTTAGTAAGTGTCAATAGTTGCTGCCCTCCCAATAGGTGTTGATAAGTTGCTGCACTGCTCTCCACCTGATTTTCTTCTGTAGAACATAAAGAACATAGTGAGGTCTTCTTTGACCAGCATAAATTCCCATGCTTTATATGTAATATTCCAGAAACTCAATTGTTACTGCTGCTAAACTCAGTGAGATCTGAATCCAGGAGAATAACACTACTGGAATTCAAAATCATAGTTAGCAGTCGATCACTGGATTTGGGCAGTGTCAGAAAGATGAATAGAATCAGATTGCTTATTTACATATCTGATGATTTGTTTAGCTAAGATTTTTTCAGTTAGGTCATGAATATGCAACACTGGTGTTACGATGGATTCCGGCACTTGCAGCCAAGAGATGAGCTTCTTCATTTTCATCTCTTCACCCATCAAAATTAGTAAGAGTGACTTGCTTTTCTTGGGATGAAGGGCAAAGGACTCCTTTGTTTTCTTTGAGGTGGCTAGGGAAACACAGGAATTATATGATTTTGTTGAGTTTAAATTGCCTTTTCATTCTGAAAGTAGGTGCTCACAGGTATTTAGTAGCTTGGAGTCCATCATGTAACAAATTTTAGTTTCTATCATCACATGATACTATGAATTCTTATTTACATGAAATGTGGACTTATCTAAGGTTTTAAGTTTTACATATAAGGAGATGAATAAAGACTGAAATCACCTGGGATTCCTGTCAGCCACGTAGAAGCATTCCTCAGACTTAAGGGTTTAAGGCAAAAATCACATTTGTAGACATTACATGATGTTGAAACAAATGGGAAACATGAGACTCTAATTACCTTTTACTGTTGCCTTATAGTTGCGTGCCTTGTGGTTCCCAAATAGTTTAGTTTTGCCAATGTCGCAGGGTTTATTGATATGATTTTTATTGTGAAAAGTTTTATAAGATAAATATTAGCCAAAAAAATTACTTCTGACCTTGGGAAAAAGCTCTCTGTGTAAATAAGCACTAATAGAACAACTGGTGACTGATGAAAAACATGAGTACTCTTGGGGCTGCTCCAGTTCTAGAGGTAGTGTGTCACATCTCAGCGTTGGTGTTAACATTCAAGTTATGTTTTCTTTAGGAAAGAGATACATATGTTTGGGGGAATGGGAGGAAGCACAGGTTTTTTTATCATTAAAAGCTAGATGAATGTTCCTTAACATCGAACTAAAATTTAACTGACCCCACATTCAAGTACTGTATGTCCATCCCAGTACAAAAAGAGCAGCTCCTTTTCTGGTGAACTCCTAGGAAATATCAAAAATAAGTTTATTTTACACATTTGCTTTTATTCCAAGTTGAGTCCTTATATGGAAATAAGCTAAGGTCTAACAATTTCTAATTTTAAAAAAAAAATCATAATTATTTTTCACAAAATGTGTGACAGTAACTCTTGGAGTATTTAGAAACCTGCAGCTGCTGCTGTGAAGACTCTAATATCCCTATAGAGAAAGAACTGTATTATGGCCAGATTCTACTTAATGATCTGGACAAGCTGCGGACAAGTTGTTGTCTTATCTGTCATATAAACTAGTTTCTTGCAGTCCTGACAGATTTCAGAGCATTGGGACCTTACTCTGATGTGTGGAAAGTCTGTGATAACACCAGACAGAGCACAGGACAGTTATCCCGCATCTTTGTTTTGAAATTCCAGTCCAATAAGGGTCACACTCTGCCAGCTGAATGACAAAGACAGAGAAAATTATCAGACCACCCCAAGTGCAGGCTCTTGGCAACTGTCTCATGGAAGGAGAACTGCCAACCATCCACCACCAACTAGAAGGGGTCTCTGTGCATGACCTGAGTGGCATAAAAAGGCTCAAGCAAACAAATGTCTAGTCAGAAAACAAAGTGGGAAGTGGCATGCAACTGGAGGAGAACATATGCAGGCAAGCATGTACTTCCACTCGAACTAAATTCATAGTGTTGTCATAACCTTAGCCAGACACATCTGAACATGACATTACTTTCTTATTTAAAATGAGATAATTGATTGCAGCTTTATTGTGAGCTGGATTTTAAATGCATTCTGCTCTACTCTTCAGTAAAATGAAAGACCACAAAGACGAAAGACCTCACTAAGTTCTCCTTCTAAAGCTAGTCTGTCCTGAAAGTTGATGGTTTTATTTTTAATCTTTCCTCATGCAGATGGAAAAAGAAAAAAAATTAAAATTTTTAAAATTGTCAGGAACTGGAATCCTACTTAAAAAAATTGCAAGTTTAATAAAATTATGTTTTGTGAATAGATTTGAGTGATAAACTAATCACTCGAGTTTTTTCCTACATCGTTTCTGTGATTTCAATTCAATGTAAGTTTATTCTCTTAATCCGATTCATTAGCATGAAAGGCTTTGTTTTCAAAAGCTCAGAATTTACCACTAGAGTTATTTATTCGGTATTTTGGTGTAACGGGAATATAACTGAGGAAATTATTGCTTATGGACTGCAGTATTTCCCTAAATTCAAACCATCTGAATGATCATGAATTTTTTTCTTTGCAAAATAACCCAGTTAATTTTCAATTAAATAATCAATTAATTAATTAATCCAAATTAATTTGGATAAATTAAGAAGACTGGAGCACACATTCTAAATAAATTAAAATAGAAAGTCTATTTAAGGACTCCAGATGATATAGAACATAGGTCGTTTGGTGAGAAACTAAATAATGATTAAAATTTGTTCTCTGTCTGAGCAAGGTTGACCTCATTTTCAGGTACAAGCTTGCTCTTGTTTACTGGAATAGAACTTTCTGACATTTGGTTCATTAGTCCTTCCTTGGTGGTTATACATTGTGTTGATATTACCTCCTTTCTTTCTTGTTTGAAGTTCAGTAGATAGCCTATATTTAGAGGGTTTTAGATTTTTGTTTTGATCAGTTGAGTAGAAAAAAGAAAACAGATATATATTTCAATCAGTTGTTTCTGGTCTTAATCAAAGACCCTCTCTAAAACCTAAATATAACATTATTTTTTATGTTTACAGACTTAGGAGGTTGGTCTCTTTTCTGCTCCTAATGCAATATAAAGCCTCTAGTTTTTTAGAATAGGAACATGGATTTGGTTGTGAAGGAAACAATTTCAGTGAAAAACACAATTTTTACTGTCTCTGTTTTGCATAAAAGAAGCATCCACTAAAGTGAGATTTTAGACCATGATTTTTAATTGCAGGAATAAAAGCTGAATATCATAGAAGCAATTCCAAAAATAATGTAGGGTATTTATAACAGCATGAGCTTGGCAATTGTGAGTCACCTGTGAAGGCTGGATTTTCCCTTTCTAGTCAAATCCTCAAATGCTAATCTTTGCCCTGAAGTTTTCCCTTCGCCCTGGACAGTAGAAGAGAAAATTGTAAAAAAATGCTTGCAAATCAAGATGTATTGGATTATTAGCAAGGAAATTTCCCAGCACTTCTATTCAAATACCTAAAAAAAGCTGAATAGCTGGCAGCCTTCTATGATGGAAGGACTTGTAGAATATCTATCTTTGGTTGGATGGCAGTATTGAAAACTTTATCTTCTATTAAAAAAAAAAAAAGCAGAACTTTTATTTTAGACAAAAAAAATGGGTTTAATGGTTTTAAAATAAAGATGCTATGTCTTTTTTCAAAAATTGAAATAAAGTCACTTCAATGTGTTTAAGAGATAGTACAAAAAGAAATAGATGTCACTAGATACCTATTTCAGAAATTGTATGATACATGCTCCTCTACAATAACTTGTTATTTTATACAAATCTATGGTATCTACTTTAGCCATTTGCAGAGGAGTCAGTCATGATAGAGCTGTTTATGTTACCTGAGTGCAAGGAAACAAAATGAAAGCTAGTATAATTTTACTCATAATGGCTTTGTCTGCAGGTTTGGGGTCAGTATACAAATAATGTAGCTTTGCCCTACAGTTAAGGGAAAGCAAAGCTGTGCTCGAGTCAGACTGGCTGCACCTCAGCTTTTTACAATGGCAGTCTTGCAGCTCAGCATACCCTCACCACTGCTTCCAAACACACACTGTCTTTTTGCAGATAATGCCTCCTGCTTTCACCACTGCGTGCATTTATTGACTATACCTCTTCTAATCTGGACTGTGGTTCTAATTTTTTATCCCAGATCAGAGATGAAATACATGGATTTTGACGTTATAGTGGAAGGAACCTAATTTGGAGAGTGGGAAGGGATTCTTTCTTTTCTTTTGCAGTGAAAAACTACTCATGACCAAAATGAATGGTTACTGTTTGAAATTGTGAGGTGGGTTGTTTTGGGGTGGGGGTTTTTTGCATATTTACTATTCTTTCCTATTAAAATATTCTTAGAACTTCAGGGAAAAAAATAGATATTTTGACTTTGGTCAAACAAAACTTTTCATTTGAGCAAAAATTTTACTTTGTTTTGATTCACCAGAACTTTCCACCATTTTCTTTCTTGCTGGAAGACAGCTTTTCCACCAAATATCTAATAAAATTCACAGGAAGTGGCTATTTCACTCAGTATTAGTAGGTAATAATTTCTATCTGTGGAAGGTAACTACAATTTTAAAGAAAAATGTCCAATATACATCCAAAAAGTCCAGCACAGCTTCACCAAGGGCAAGTCCTGCCTGCCCAGCCTAGTGGCCTTCTACAATAGAATGACTACCTCAGTGGACAAGGTAAGGGCTACAGATGTCATTTATCTGGACTTCTACAAAGCCTTTGACATGGTCGCCCTAAACATCCTTCTCTCTGTATTGGGGAGAGATGAATTTGATGGTTGGACCGTTCAGTGGATAAGGAATTGGTTGAATGGTTGCATCCAGAGGGTAGTGGTCAATGCCACAATGGACATCAGTGAAAAATGATGTCCCTCAAGGGTTTATATTAGGACCAGCACTGTTTAATATCTTCATCAGTGACACAGACAGTAGGATTGAGTGCATCCTACAGACAGTAGAATTGAGTGCATCCTCAGCAAGTTTGCAGGTAACACTATGGGCGCTGAAAGGAATGAGGTTGCATACACACACAGAAGTTCGATTTCAGGGTTTCTCTGCCAATCTTTTTCAGTGTTTCCCTTTTATTCATATTCCCTCATAAACAGCACCTGGTGTTGTCTTCTAGTTAATCGAAATTCCCAGGATTTTCCTAAACCGGTGTTTTGATCCCACACATTCACCTCACATCATGTGGTGGCTATGTTCAGCCATGAGAGAAAAAACACACACTATCATACAGACTATTAAGTGGTTTTCCACTTTGAGAAACATAACATTGTCTCTGTCAAGAAACTTAGCCAAGGTCAGTCCTCCTTTTCGATTCCAATTAACTAAATGCAGGTGCAGAGTGACTCATCTTGTTCCCACAAACACCAAGCTGTGTGATGCAGTTGACATGCCTGAAGGACAGGGTACCATCCAGAGGGACCTGAAGGACAGGGTACCATCCAGAGGGACCTGGACAAGCTTGATAATTGGGCTCATGGGAACATCATGAGGTTCAACAAGGCCAAGTGCGAGGTTCTGCAGCTGGATTGGGGTAAGCCCTGGTATCAATACAAACTGGGGTATGAGCAGATCAAGAGCGACCCTCATGAGAAGGTCTTGGGAGTGCTGGTGGATGAGAGGTTAGACATTAGCCAACCATATCCTGGGCTACATCAAAAGAGGACATACCAGCAGGCCGAGGGAGGTGATTCTCCCCCTCTACTCTGCTCTTGTGAGACCGCACCTGGAGCACTGCATCCAGCTCTAAGATCCGCAGCACAGGAAAGACATGGACATGTTGGAGTCGATTTAGATTAAATATGAGGAAGAAATTTTTTACAATAAGGATAGTGAAACAATGGAATAGGCTGCCCAGAGAAGGGGTAGATACCCCATGCCTGGAAACATTCAAACTTGGACTGGGCTCTGAGCAACCTGATTCAGATGAAGATGTCTCTGCTCACTGCAGAGGGGTGGAACTAGATGACGTCTGAAGGTCCCTTCTAACCCAATCTATTCTATGATTCTATAACTCTATAGTGTTTTACATGCACTTTACAGTCATATTTACACACATAATATATTTACAGTGAATCAGTCAAAATATAGCAAGAATGCATGCAAAAAATTTCAACATCACCTTTAAAATAAGATTTTCTGAAGTTAAAAATCCCATCCTCTAATTTGAAAGAAGATACTTAATATATTTCAGCAATGGTCTGATAGGGATTTCCTCTTTTTTTCTCCTTTTTTATTTCCTTTTCTTTCTTGGTGCTGCTAAGACCACATACTATTAAAAATATAGAGAGGAATCTGACTTTGGGGGGTGTTTGTTGAAGTCTTTAAAGGGCATGTGTCTGCTTTTTTCTAAAACACGTGATCTGATCATGCAGAAATTGTTAGTCCAGTTCTTCAGTTCTGTGAGGAGAGTGAGAAATAATGTGAAGTTACAGTGAACCCATCTGGTCAAGCAGGAAAATCCTGCTTAATTACTCCATTGCCAGAAATGTTAAATCACTTCCTGGGAATGCAATTCATTTGGAACATATGGAACTCATTGGAAGGTCTCCAGTGAATTCAAAACTGTACTGAAGATGAGAGAATTTCTCCTAAGTAACAATCATGTTTTCCCACTGGACAGTATGAAAGCAGCATGTGTAGCTGTATTAACAAAAAACTAAACAATAGTAAGACTGTCTGAGACCTTGTTGAACAAGATTTGCCTGTGGTTTACTTTATTTTAAATTTTCAAGAGATGCTATGTACATTTAGGGGTTTTTTTCTCAGCTTTTGAGCAGCAATAGAATGTTCTGACAAGTTTTGCCTCATTTTACATTTTAATTCTGCAGAACTACACTCAGTTTAAAAACCAGATATTTGAAAGCATCATGCAAGGCATCTTTTTACATTGTGGATCAAGAGGGTAGTTTTTTAGTTATTTGGGGTTTTTTTTAATCAGAGACTTTACATGTACAATATATTTTAATAAAATAGGAAGATTCTCAATTTTGCTGTAAATTAAGGAAATTTAAAGCTTTGGCTAAAAATATGATAAACATATGAGTTCTCCTTAAATTGTAAAGAACTAAAGTAAAGACTCTTGGTTATATACATTATCTAAAGAAAAATATTTTTCGCAACTGTTATGGGGGATTCAAAATTTATAAGTACGCCACAGTACCATGTTCTGAATCAAGCATTTGTGTTATTTGCAGGCTTTACATTGAGAAAAATATTGATATTCTTTGGATAAATTCTTCCTATTCTATCCTAAACAAAATATTTTACTTTCATTTATTTGATGCTATTAGAGACGGTGGGGTTTTTGAGATATTTTCTGTTTTCTTTTTTTACTTAAATTCACATGAATCTGAGAAAATATTTGGTTCATGAAAAATACTATATTTTTTTTTTTGCAGTTAATTGATAAAACCAAATCAGAAAACACTAGTTCTTTAATTTTAAGAACACATGGAGCCTAGGGGCAGCCCAGGGGCAGCATGCCAGTGTTGTAGATAAAATCAGTAACCCAGCTGAAGTGGCTCTACACCAAAGCACACAGTGTGGGTAACAAACAGGAGGAACTGGAAGCCAGCATGCATCAGGGAAGCAATGATGTAGTTGCCATCACGGAAATGTGGTGGGATGATTCATACAACTAGAGTACTACAATGGATGGTTATAAGTTCTTCAGAAGGGATAGGCAAGGAAGGAGAGGTGGTGGCATGTCTCTGTACACTAGGGAGTGTTCTGACTGTATAGAGCTCAAGGATAGTGATGATAAGGCTGAGTGTGTATGGCTAAGAATCAAGCAGAAGCTAACAAGGCAAACATCCTCGTGGGAGTCTGTTATAGGCCACTCAGGCTGGATGAAGAGGAAGATGAAGCATTCTATAAGCAGCTGGCTCATGCTTCATGATTCCTAGCCCTTGTTGTGGGAGACTTTCACTTGTCATATGTCTGCTGGAAACTCAACACAGCAGAGAGAAGACAGTCTAGGAGGTTCCTGGAGTGTATGGAAGATAACTTCCTGACAGCTGACAAGCAAGCCTACCAGAGGTGGTGCCCTGCTAAACCTGCTGTTTACGAACAGAGAAAGGCTGGTGGGAGATGTGGGGGTTGGAGGCTGTCTTGGGCATAGCAACCACAACATGATGAAGTTTTCGATTGTTGGTGAAGTAAGGAAGGGGGTCAGTCAACAAAAGCTCTACCTTAGACTTCTGGAAGGTAGACTTTGGCTTTTTCAGGACATTGGTTAAGAGAGTTGCTTAGGAAACAGCCCTTGAAAACAAAGGGGCCCAGGAAAGCTAGACATACTTTAAGAAGGAAATCTTAAAGCTGCAGGAGCAGGCCATCCCTATGTACTGACAGACATGGATGAGAAAGAAGACCAGTTTGGCTGAACACAAAGTTTTCAAAGGAACTCGACAGAAAAGAGAGTTTATGACCTTTGGAAGAAGGGGTAGGCAGCTCATGAAGAGTACAGGGATGTCATTAGGTCATGCAGAGAGAAAATTAGAAAGGTAAAAGCTCAGCTAGAACTGATATATAAAGATATCAGCTAATATCTTTATCAATGATCTGGGCAAGGGCATCAAGTGCACACTCAGTCAGTTTGCAAATAAGTTGAGCTTGAGTGTTGATATGCTGAAAGGTAAGAAGGCTCTGCAGAGTGATCTGGACAGGCTGGATCAATGAGCTGAGGCCAATGGTATGAGGTTCAACATGACTGAGTACTGGGTCCTGAAACTGGGTCACAACTCCATCCATTGCTACAGGCTGGGGGCAGAGTGGCTGGACAGTGGCCCAGCTATTCATCTTGGCTTTGCATTTTAGACTTTACAAAGGCTGTCCCCATCAAACTGTTCTCTCTCTTCCATGACACAACTTATGACTTCAATGCTGACACTGCTTGTTTCCACATCTTCAACTGTGTCAATGGTATGCTCTAAGCTTTTCTTAAAGATTTTTTCTTCTGTGAATCTGGCTAACAAAACTCAACACTAAAATGTGATAACGACCTGTCCCTATCTTTCCTTCATTTTTCCTGACCCTCTCATTTGACTTACACTTGCATTCCCTCGTTCTTGATTGTACTGTTTTCCTTTCCTGTTTGTTTGCTTGTTTCTCGCCTTCTTCTCTTTATAAAGTTCTCTCTTAACAAATTTCCTCCTTGTACAAATGTTAATCACAGAATCACAGAATATGATGAGTTGGAAGGGACCCAAAAGGACCACTGAGTCCAACTCTTAGCTCTGCACAGAACCAGCCCCAATTATTCAAACACTTGAACTTTGACAGTCTTGTTGTTGCGATTACTTCCCTGGGGAGCCTGTTCCAGGGCCCAACCACCCTCTGGGTGAAGAACCTTTTTATAATATCCAAACCAAACCTCCCCTGACACAACTTCAGGCCATTCCCTTGGGTCCTGTCACTGGTCAACACAGAAAAGAAATCAGTGCCTGCCTCTCCTCTTACCCTCCCAAGGAAGTTGTAGGCTGCAGTGAGGTCTCCCCTCTGTCTCCTCCTCTCCAGGCTGAACAGACCAAGTGACTTAAGTCAGCCGCTTCACATACAGTTTCCTCTCAAGACCCTTCACCATCTTCGTTGCCCTCCATTGGATACACTCTAATGGCTTAATCTGGAGTAGATCTCTTAATAGCTTAACCACTTAGGTCTGTGGTTAAGCAAACTATATACTTCTCCACTTCTTCTGTGGAGAAGCAAACTATATACCCGTTTTCAAAATTTTATTTTTTTTTTTATAAAAATCTATACATGAGACACCTTGTCTTTTTTTGAAACTGAGACCTTGATTCACTCTGTGATTTTATTGCTTCTTTGGTTTGTTAATTTTCTTCAGTTCATGTAAGTTAGTGCCTTTATTGCATTACTGGAGAAAATGGTCCTTCTGAACAAATATATGTTTGTAAAATGCAAGGGAAATGTTTTTCAGGCAAGAGGCTATTGTTATTTTGAAAAATATTAGTCTGATGGTACAATATTTTTGAATGTCAAACCTAAACAACAGGTATTTAACGAGTCAGAGTGCAAGTGAAACAGAAAGAATCACAAAAGATAAGCATTAATATGTATCATCTAAGACATGTTCTAGTTGAAATTTTGTACAAAATACCATCCTGGAAATGCTATAATACACTATTTTATATAGCAGGACAAATCAAATCCTGAAATTAAATTTTCAAAGTCTACTTTGGGAACTCTATAGCAAGTCTGAAGCTTGTTGGTTTGTTATTTCTGTCCATCACTCCCCTCTTGCTTTTTCTGTGAATCTGCAGCAGGAAAATGTGCTGAATAAAAGCTAGACTAACATAGTGGAATGCAATGTAAAATTGATACCTCAACTCAAATGGCAGTTCTGCATACATTGCATACCCAATCTGATTTCTCATCCAGCCTTTCTTACCTTCATCATATATGCACATTTTAGAATTCTTTCTATATGTGTGCCATATAAATTCCATTTCATTATTCATTCAATTTGTAACCTCCTTTTTTTGAAGGGGAAAAAAATCCATTCAGAAAATTCTTCTGCATTAGACTGTTCCATCCATTGCAAAAAAAAAAAAAACAAAAACAAAAACAAAAACAAAAAACACACACAGACTTTTCCAAGTCCAGAAACAATTACAGCTGATATCAAAACACTTCTATTACTTGTTGCTGAAAATTTATATAAAAAGTAAGAAACTGGTATATTATAGAGCAATGTATATTTGAATCTAAATCCTAATTATGTGGAATCAATGGCAGAACTCCATTTGAGTTCTGGTTAAGAAAGATTTGGCATTTCAGTCTCATCTTCAGCCACATGGATTTTGTCTTCACTCCCTCAGAATTATTAAGTAATTTCCCAGTGGAATTTTGTGGGCAAGTATTCTGGGATGATTATTTCAAAATGCGTTCATAGGAATATCTTATTAACTCCATCTCCTCCCTCCTCTCCTGCGCATTTTTAACAGTAATTAGTTTCATAATGCATTACAAGATACTAAAATGAGAACTGTATATTTCTCTCCAGAGTGTTTAACACAGTGAGACCTTAGTTCTTTCAAGACCTTCTGGACAGTATAAAATTTACCTTAAGATTTTATAATGTTTCCCTAATATTATTAGAGTTTTAATAGCAATACCTTTTCTTTTTTCCTTTTTCCTTTCAGGCTATGCCAATTATTTCAGAGAAGGAGAAAGCTGGTGAGTCAATATTTACTCGTTTTCGTATTTCCTTGTTGTGTTTGTTGTTGGAATACAGTGTTGCTTAACTAAGTGATAAAAGACAGACTTCAGCTGTGGGGTTTCTAACTTATAGGATTACAGATCTAACAAATGTCTGTGTAAAGGTTGTTTTCTGAATAGGGTATTTTCTCTTCCTGAAAAGCAGTCCAGCTTTCTGAGTGATACTAATAAAGATGTTTGAAACTGTCCTACAAAGTATCCAGTTGGATTGCAGCTGCTCTGTAAATGTCAGTCTTCCTGTAGTTATAACTTGTTATTTGATGTTACCATCTATTATGATTTACTAGATGTCTCAATTAACAAACATAGATGCAAATAGGTTTTCTCAAGTCAGTGAAACTTGATGACTGAGTGTGAACTTTATTGCCTGTCTTTAAATATGGCAGGAAATTCCAGTTACCTGGAGTATTTCACTGGAGACAATAACATTTGTTGTGGCTAAGCACTTCCAGAATATTGAAAGATTGTTTTTCTGTTATTTTCTGTCATATGTGTTCTCTGAACACTGTATGTACTTTGGTGTTGGTATGTGGAATCCACTAGTGATTGCCTGCTAGACACTGTCAAACAGGTGTGTTCTTGTGATAAACACTAGGGAACGCTCCACTCTTAGCACTATAGTTCTCTAGAATCTCTGTGATTTCTTGTTATTTATTTTAATTGATTTAATTGCTACTGGCCATTGAATATACCTTGAAAAATACCTCAAAATATCCAAATACCACCTGGCATTCGGATTTATATCTGATTTTTATTGGTGATATTTTCTTGCGTTATCCTTGTTTGGATTTTTTCTTTTCTTTTGCTTATTAAGGGAGAGGAGTAGGTTAAAAATGTTTTGAGAGAAAAGCCACAATTCTAATCAGTGCTGTAAAAGCTGTGGATCTGTCTGCTCAGGATTTTGCTATTTTGGCTGTTGAAGTTCAGAAATAATTCTCAAACTGTGACCCATATTTAATAAGATTTTTCTTTATAGATTTCACAGGTGGCATTATTTGGAGTTTCCTTTTCTGAGGCAGTCCATATTTGGCGACATCTTTTAAATTATGTCCCAACATGCAAATTGATTATTGCTAGCTTTACTATTTGCAGATAATTTCAAATATGTTTGTCAAGTATAAATGCAACATTGAAAGTTTTTGTACATCTTTTGTAATTGCATATAAACCATATTAAAAACTATCTGAAAGTCTTTAAAAAAATCTTCAGGGCATAGACTTGTAATGACCCCAGTTTTAAACTAGAGGAATAGAGTTGCAACAAATATTTGCTATAATGGTTTGTAAAATTAGAAATAAAACTCAAGGCTCTATGTTTACTCCTGCAGTGTCAAAATTGCCTAACATGTCAGTGTTGATGATGGTATAAAATCAGTGGGGTTTTGACCTACACTTTATAACGTGTACATATTCATCTGAATGTCTCTCTGTTTTCTTTCTATCTGTTCAGACTTCAGTGTTATGGGATTTTGTGGACAGCATTATATTTAATATTACAAATATTAGATAGAACTTCATGCCACATGAAGTCAGTTTGTTGACATTTCCATGCACATGAGCACTAGCTTAACTGAGAATGAAAATGCTGTTGCCTTTTAATCACTTTTGGCTCTTGTTTAACTCTACAACTCAGAAGCTCACAAGGTCATGTTAGGGTTTTTGCAATATTAAGCGTGCATTAGGGATATGATTATTAAAATCAGTCCTATTGACTTAAGTCACTTGGCTCCAGGGGTAGTAAGTGCTGCTTTTGTCAAATGCAACTGGATCTTGATTCAAACATTCAGGTCCCATGCTTTGCAATTTATCTTGCCATCATTTGATCACTGCTGCTTACACTTCACCAGATAAATTACATTATAAGAGTCATTAATGACAAAGCTGTAAGTAAGGTGTGAAAGCCTTCAAAAAAGAGTATAGCATATCTGCATGTCTGCTGTAAGAGAACAAAACAAATATTAATTTTGTTATTTACAAATTGGAAATACCAACAATCTAACTCATTCTAGTTTATATTATTATGAACAAGCTAAAATACGCTACAAAATATTACAGAACAAAAAGAAGGAGTTGTTTGTGTTATTACTGGCAAGGCTATTGAGGAAGTAAAGAGATTAGCCAGCATTGTATTAAAATTGGGTTAAAATGAACCCAAAATTTCTAGTCAAACATCTTATCTCATCTTGAGAAAATTTTCTTGTAGGTCCCTCTTTCCTACTTACTACTATTTAGTTCCATCTGCAACTGGAATAATAAATGAAAGAAAGTAGAGTGGCTGTTATTCCAATGTTTCTGGTTTAGAAATCTTGCATACAGAAATAAAACCTTGTTTTTCACTTCCTATTCTGTAGACTTCAGATACTTTGATACTTTCAAGTGCTTTTCCTATAGAGAACCAAACATTTAGATTTATAAATGGAACAAGCTGCTTAAGCAGACTAGAAGTTCTCACATTACTGATTATGTTTATAGCAGTTGTTAATCCTTGAAATTAAATATTTTCTTAATTTCATGTATTTTCCAACACACAGTAAATTTTGACATCAAATTCAAACTTTCAGATGAGGTACTTGAAAAAACCCACATATACTATTTTTAGATTTGGAGCAAAGCCAAACATAATCTGAAAATATTGCTGCTTTTGTTAATTAATAACTCAAGAGTTGCATAACCAGTTAATTTTTTTAACAGTGGAAAGTGCAGTAAAACATGCAGTTGCAGAGTCCCTTTGGCAAAAATCTATAAATGATCAGTATATTGAGCAGGACATCAGTCATGCCTAAATATGTATACTATTGCTTCCACTTGTGTGAATTAGGGCATTGCAAATGATGTACTGTGGCATCAGCTGTTTCTGAGTAATGCATTTTTAAGAAGTGTCAATATTGTTGATATTTCTGGCAATATTAACAAAAATAAATCTTTCAAAATAACATTTTGAAGTAGAAGTTAAGATCAAGCAGTATGCACTGTTGGGGAAAATGAGGGCTCAAGCCAAGAGATGACTCAGGATTAGTACTGTTGGCACCTAAATCAAGAATACAGGCCAGAAACCAAATTCAAAACATTATTTTTTCAGATTCATCTGTTTTTCTTTTGAGTAATTTATGTATTTGCATGCCTTTACTTACCTTGCTGACTGTTGTGATTTTTATTGTCATATTCCATCTACAAACTCTAAAGAAATTTGAGGGATAGAGTTCATCACACCTGTCGGTAATGGAAGTGTCTGTGTCAGGGTTAGTGCTGTTGACTTCATTTATAGCCTAAAATAATCAGCATCTAAACCTTTGGTTCACATGGCTATATGTCAACATCTGATTTACTGATATGAATCACAGGATGAGACTTCATGAATGTTATTGGTTAACTTTCCACTAAAAGTCAAGATGGCTTCTAACACAGGTGTTATATTCAGTACAATGAACCCACTGTGAGCCTCCTAATTCAGGGCTAACTTTTGTTTTTGGAGCAGTGTTCCCAAAACAAAGGTGAAATAATTGTAAGTCAATATCAGAATTATTGTTTAAGTCTCTCTGTGTACCTGCTAAATGATTTCCCAATGTATCCTCAAATATTTGTAGGGAATAGTGAATTCTGTCACTTAAAAACATTGCTATAATGGAGCCAGCAGGAAAGGTAGAGTGAATATCCACATCTGGTCACAGACTAGCACAGTTCATTTCTCTTGAGGTGACAAAACTATGTGCTATCACATAAACAGGGCAGAACGTTTAGTCTAGCCCTAAACAAATATTAAATAAATATTAACACCACTGGTCCACAATGTTCAACATGATAATAATTTTTTTTTCCTGTGCGTAAAACAACTGTCCTGTGGTATTTTTTGTTGAACAGACATTTAGAATAGTTGCTGCTCTAAACATAAAAAAAGGGCCTTTTAAGTGAGAATAGCAAGTGAATACACTTTTGAGTTTTCATGATTCTATCAAAATGTTCTCTCCTGCTTTAAAACGTATTGTAGAAAAAGTGCACAACCTCTTTGGGTAAATCTCAGTGTTCTTTCCATCTAGTAGGTTAGAGAGGTCTACTTCAAATAAAAGTTTCAGGCTTTGTTATGTAGGAGAACAGATTTGATAGCCCATTTCTCAGCTGTGTTTTGATGATCAGCAAGCCAACAAGAGGACAAAACATTAAGCACAAAGACAGCAGCCTCATTGGATCTCTGGCCAGCATACTGTGTTTGGAAGTTCCTCAGTAGTACTACAGTATGAGCCTAGCAGTGAACAAGTCTCTTTTTTTCTATTATTTTCCTGCATCTAATCTAGATTTCTGGTAAAGATGCTAATTAATAAAGTACAGATTCTACTGTCCTTTGTTGTTTATTTTCCTGGTTGTCCTTTTGATTCACAAGGAATACAAATACAGAGAATATTAAAGGGACCTTAATGACAGGGTATTTCCTCTCATAGGCTTTTATTGTCAGTGTCAGACAGCAGAGGATACTTGGTGCTCAGCCCCATGGTGAGATGAGCTGCAGAACAGGAGGTGATGGAGTGATGACAAGGTGGGTCAGGCCTGTCTGTGAGAACTCACAGCAGGAGGACCTGAAAAATTCAATACTGACAGGTTCACTGTCATATAACAAGGCACATAAAAGACCAAGTGCTTGGCAGTAGGTAGGGGTCTTTTTATTTAATTTAATTTAACTGCAGCTCTAATCAAAAAGGAAAAAAAGAAAATCTGTACTAGATTCTACAAATATGTTCTAGATCCAGAGAAATCAATTCTTTCTATGAGCAGTATTCACCGGATGCTCTGTTTTCACAAAATCATTAAGGGTTCATCCATACAGAACTTATTTTGAACCTAGAGCAAACATTAAAAAATTCAATTTGACTGGCTACAGGATATCAGTTTCCACATAAACTAAGGAGAAATACAAGTTAATTGGCACAGTTACTAGTTTTCTGGCTGTTTTACAGTAACTCTAGCCAGTATTCTAGAATAAACTGGGCAAAATGAATTATTATTTTTTCCATTTTGCAAGTGTTATATCTGGTTTTGGTAGAACAGTCTTACTAGTGCTTTTGTGAGACCTTAGTATGAAGTACCAGTTTCTAGTTAGGTAATCTTTCTTTTACTGTCGATGTTGCAACAGTTATAAAATTTGTTTTAGGCAAGTGTTTGCTTTCTAAATAAAAATGTCAGGTGAGCAGTCACACTTCAGTCTGTCATACCGGAAAACAGTTAACAGAAGCTCTGCCAGAGTATGCATGGATGGCTGCCATACATTAACCAATGCTAATAAATATATTTTAATTCCACTGCCATTTATTTCATTATTAGAAAAAATGATTGTGCCCATAGATACAGAAGGTTGACCTTTCATGATAAGATTCCAATGACGTTTAGTTGTTTTGTTTTCTCTATTTTTTGCAAAATGCAGTAGAATATCTGATGTCAGGATTTTTGGTATTTGATTTTTAGTGGCTTATTAACCGCACACTAGCGTAGTTGTTCTTCTGAATAAATTACTTCACTTTTCAAAGTCATATGCATGTGGATATAAACATACAAACTTTAAAATGCACGTAGCACTGTGTGAAGCCAAAGTCTCACTAATCTTAAGATGCTGTGACCATTTTCATTAAGTTTTGGAGGAAACAGTAGGTCCTGGGACTGCAGCTTTCCCATAAAAGTCCACTTCAAACCATGCTAAATGCACTGCAAGCAGGATGACCCCTAAAACGCCTCGTGGTTGTCTGTTGTACATTACTTTCTTGAGTCTTGCATTGGTCCATATCATACATTTTAATGCTTTTTTAGAGTGATGATTGTGTTAATTGTGGAAAAAACTTTAAATATTTCCTTGACAAATATTCAAATGTCATTTTTCATTTTAGAGGAAACAAGCCATACCTAGTGCCTTATATTCCTGTGTTAAGCAATCAAATTTTGCTTTCTCTCCTGGTTTAATGTCTTTTCTTAAGTAATAAAATTACCTTATTCAAATCAAGATATTTCCCTGATAGGACTAAAGCTTTCTATAAAGCTGAGGGATTACTACTTCCAGCCATCATGCTAAATCTTTCAGCTGCCCTTTTCTGTCCAATCCAATGTGTTTTTAAGGCAATATGCGTTTTCCTAGTTAAGGCAAGTTTACCTTTTTTTTAATCAGAGAAATTATGTAATTATGAAAAAAACCCCAAGCATTAGCATTGAATTATTTTAAAGATATTTGACATTAATAATATGTATCATCACAGATTGATAAGTCGTAAGAATGTGCCTCATAACAGACTTCATCACCTATTAGTAAGAAACAGTTAAACAAAGAATAATTTTCTTCAAGGAGACCTTTGGAGGCCCTTTCTGCAACCTCCTGTTCAAGCAGATCAACCCTGAGTTCAGACAAGGTTGCTTGGGACTTTATCCAGTCCACTGTTGGAAACTTCTGAGAATGGAGCGTGTGCAACCTCTATAGGCTACCTGCTCCGCTGCTGTACTGTCTCCATGGTGGGGACAGTTTCCCTTACATGCAGCCTGATCCCTTCTGGTTTCAGTTTATGCCCATCATCTCTTGTCATCCTCACGTGCACAGTGTGAAGAGCCCAGCTCCATCTTCTTGCTGCCCTACTGTGAAGTCCTGGGGAGCTACTGGTAGGACCCCAAAAGCCATCTCTGCAGTTTGAACAAGTCCTGCAGCCTCAGTTCACAGACCAAGTGATCCAGACCCCAACCAGCTTGGTGGACCTTCCCTGCAATTGTTCCCTTTTATCAATGTTTTTCTTGTATTGCAAGGATCCTGAAACTGGGCTCACTATTGCAGATGTGGTCTCACAAGCATTGCCTAGAAAGGGATAAATCCCTTCCCTCCATCTCCATCTTTTATTGATACATCTCAGGCTGCTGCCAGCTCTCTTTACTGCCAGGGCATGCTGCTGGCTCATGCCTAGCTTACTGTTTGCCAAGACCCCAGGGCCTTTTCCATAAAGCTGCTCTCCAGCCAGTTTTTTATCATGTATTTATCCACCTTTCCAGATTATTGAATAACAACTTGCAAACAAAAATATTGTGAGAATTGTGCTTTTTGTTGTCAAAGCAGAAAATACAGGAGGAAGCTTAAGAATTTCTTACTTTCAGCCAATTTAATTTTGTATTACATTATAAGTAATTATAATGTGGTCAGATTTTAGACCACCACCACACAGCCTGTAAACCTGTACTTAGTATATTCTGGCTAGTATCATATAATTAATCTTAATCAAGTTGTTTTTCAGTATAGAGTTAATTATCAGTTACATGGTGATTCGGTAGTATTTATATTATCAAGCCCAAATTGTGGTCTCTTATTAAACTGGACATCAGAAACATTCTAAAAGAGGTAGTCCCTGACCAAAAGTGGCTTTTAAATCAAATCAAACATGATCAAATTGTTCTTCCTTTCCTTTTTTGGCTATAGCAAGAATTACAGAGAATGGTGATAACCAATTAATCAAGTTATTTCTAGGATAATTTTGTTCAGACTGAATTCATGGTAAAGACTTGTGTTGATTCAAATGGAATATAAACTAGTTCATTTCATCCTAATTGATACTGAAGTGTAGTCATTAGGCCACAATTTCCAAAGTAGTAATGTGACTGTTGATTTGGAAATCAGGTGACAGTCTTTCTTTTTCAGTGTCCAGAAATAGAGTCAGCTTCTGAAAACCTGACTGGAAAGCTGAGAAAGTTGAGAGAGCATATAGTTTTCCTAAAATTTCTTTCACCTTTTTAGAAGATCTCATACATGTGCTTTTTATACAGATTGCCCTTAGAACTTAAGTCTGCCCCTGCGTTTCAAAGCATGGATCCAGCTTAGCATTTGTAGGAAAAACTAGTGACAGAAAAATTGATGACTATAACCCTTTCCTCAGTAAAATTAATAACAGCCTTACCACTGATTTTTTTAGGACTTACCCAAATCATAACCCCCAAATGCCAAATCAAAACTTGCCCAGGATGTCAAATTGGTAATGCAATATGTCATTATCCAAATATTGAGTTCAATTTTAATGTGTCAAAAATGGTATTTTGTAGTAAAAATATATTGAATATTCAATTCTAATATGTAGACTGAATATATTTTTATTACTTGAGTGTTTTTCTGTGTTGTAAGAGGAATGGTTTTCCTCCAGGAAACAGTGCCTATTATCCATCATCAATATTAAGAATACTGTATAACTTATACAGCAACAGCAAAAGTCCTCTACATGTTAGGAAACTTTCTAGCAATAATTAGAGGGATCTTGAAATTTGCAGAAACCAATCAATGGTCAAAATACAGTAAGTCAATGCAATTCTTCAGCTTAATAAAGAAAAAAATGTAAGCATATCTCATAAGAATATAAAACCACAAAAATTACCAAATTCTAGAAACTGGAGAGAGAAAGAGAGAGAGATATTTTACAGTTGTCATCAAAACTTGGTATAATTTTGCTTTTAATGAGGAAATGGACATTGGAAAACTAACCAAGAAAGGTTCCAACCCAAGATTTTGCCACATATATTAACTTTTGCAGTAAATTTCAAAGGCATTTCTGGAGAGACAATGTATGCCACATTAGACAAACTAAGAGGAATAAGAACAGACGTCTTTTCATAAAGCAAATCTAGATAAAAATCTTCAGCAAAGTAAATTGCATTTATTTATATTAAAAGATATGAGCCATACCACTTTTTTTTTTCCCTCAGTATAATCATTATAGCTTAAGTAAGTTAACCTAACTCTACTGGTAGACAGAAAGAATTCAACATCTGGAAAATCTTTGCTGCATCTGTGTTAGGGTTTCATGCTTTTTGGTGCTTTGTTCACCAGTTCCCATGACTCTAACTTAAACCTCTACCTTATTTTCTGAAGTGCATTCCAGTTCAGCTGAAGATGTAGTGATCATTTCATTTCCTGAGAGATGTTATTTAGGCTTCCTTACCTTTTTTCCTTAAACAAAGTACAATAAACCCCTAAAAATAAAGCACCTTAAAAATAAAGAAAAAGAAAGAAAAAAAGACAAAATATCTTTGTAGCGTGCTGCAGTAAGGACAACTATTTTAACAGATTGAAGCAAGATCAAGAATTGTAATTGTCAAAGACAACAGAGAAGTAAATGTGTTATTGTAGACTCCCAGCTGTGTTTAGCAAGTAGAAGCAAGTAAAATACTACTAGGTATTCTACCAAAATTCCCCCTCTGCCATGTACCATGCACAAACAGCACTGCTTGCAATCTGAATTGTGTTGGGCGAACCCACGCAGTGCAGACAACCAGAAGAGAATTGGGTACTATATTTCCTTCTGGTTGTTTCCTATATTTCCTTCTGGTTGTTTCCTATATAGTGCTACACAATTGCTTACAAGTGGTCTTTCCCCCTCCATTTAGAAATACAGGCAATAGATTTAGAAATATAATGATGGGGAAAAAAAACTACTACAAACAAAGTACTTGCAAACCTGGGATTTTTCTCTCTTAAAGGAGCTCTGAGTCACATAGGTTTATTTTTCTCAAGTATGGCATAGAGATATCCTAGTTCTTTAGTTATTATGCTTCCTGCTGTAGTTTTGACCCATGGCATCTGGCACCTTTCTAGAAAAGACCCACGAATGCTTGAAAGATAACAAGGACTAGGAACTGTTTGAAGCCAGCAGTGGTAGAAGGTTCACCCTTAATGTCATTGAGTGGTCTTGATCAAAAAGATGGAACAGATTAATTCATTCTGACATCCTTTGTCTACCATAGACTTCTCCAGGTTTAGTCCTTGCTTAGATGATTCAAATAGGAATTTGTGAGCAAATCATCCTCTCTGTGGAAAGATCTTTAGACTCTTGCTTCCCAGATAAGGCTTGGGAAGGGCAATACCTCTTGTAATGGATGGAAAATACACCTCAGAGAGATTTTAGCATAAGGATTTGAACCACTGCTTTCATCTACCTCTTCTCGCTGCTTTCACTCCTTCTGACAAACCATCTTCAAGGTTTCATATTTAAACTTTTACTGCAAAGAAGATTTGGAAATTAATTCTTTTGCATACAGACAAATGGATCTGGTGACTGAACTTCTGCCTTTTAATTGCTTAGCTATCGTGCAACAGTAATTAGTTCAGGAGGGAAAAAAAGGAAAAAACAGTGAGCCAGAAAATTGTCTGTACTGCTGCTCTGTGTACATGGAAAGTGGGGTGCAAATGACTTTCAGCTGCTTTCTTAAATGGCAGGGCAAGGTAATCCCTGGCATAAGTGAGAGAAGACATGTGGGTGACAGTGCCCTGGCAGGCATTAGCATCTGTCCCAGTTTATGCTCCCTGTAGAGCGGCTTTTTGTATCACAGATTGCTGCTCCAGCACTCTCCCTCCTCTGGGATAAGCCTGTGAAATGGGCAGAGTTGTGCTGAGTCATGCTTAGCACTTGCTGTTCATGTATCAGCACCAAACCATGATGACTTACTAGTAGTGTAAGCGGAAGTCACTGTAGCCATAATTATAGCCTGCATACCAAATATTATCTGCATGAGTGCTCACTCTATCAGCAACTTAACTGCAAATTGATGAAACTTGAGAGAGCCTTATATGAGTGTGACAAAGAATAAAGAAACTCAGAGGCAGGGCTCCACATTAATTTGGTAGAAAATCAACACTGAGGAAGCATTACCAATGTTTTCACATAGCAGGAGTCAGGATTTGCTTTTATTCCTAATGGACCTTTGAACAGCAGATGTCACTGATAAGAAGCAGCAGATTTCATTGATACAGTCAAGTGACTGTCAAGTGAACTTAAAGACAATACTTTCCTTAGCCTGCAGCAATTAGACACTCACCCATTCATATAACAGTCCTTAAAAAGCATGAAAAGTGTGGTGTGTTCTCTGATTTATGCTGTAAATAGCACAGATTTTGGAGTATACTTTATCATAGAATTAAGATAACCTCTTTCTTTACAGCCTGTAGTAAGACATATTCTCATCATTTTACTAAACAGCCTGATTTGTTAAATATTGGTGTTTACTACTGAATCTTTTTAATTATTGGAGCAAACAACAGTTCTAAATCATAGTAGGAGTTTGGGTGCACTGCATTTTAATTCATGACATGCTAACAGCCTTCACATTTCATCAACTAAAAGATTAAGTTCCTTGAGCAATAAAAAGCTAATTCATATTCCCAGACATGAAAAAATATCCCCACGTTAATGTAGAGAACATGTGTCAACTGACCCTATGTATTCGTAACTGAAGGATAAAATCATTTTAGAGGAGCACTTATCATCAAACCAAAATTTACATGCTGACAAAATTTAAATTAAGGGTCATTCCTGAAGAGCATCCAAATAGATTAATGTCAGAAAATCAAAGAGTCATATTTCTACTCTTCAGTAATGTTAGAAAATAGGTATCCTTTATGATTGAACTATCATCATATCTCTAATATCTGACTATAAACTGATTTTGAAGGTACAACACAATGTTTTTCCTTTCCTTCATTGCCTGCACTGGATCTCCTGAGAGAAACACAGTACCTAACTTGCAGTCCAAAGTCAGTAAATCCCTTCACATGTAAAGGGCCATGAACTGATGTCTTCATTCTAAGAGACAGTTAAATATTCTAGGGCAGCTAAAGTTTTTAAGTGAACCAATGATATTCTTTTCTGTTAGATTACACAGAAAATGCAAAAATAACAAATCCAGTATACTTAGTCTTGCATCACTTTCTTCACTTTTGTGATATATACTTCTGGCTTAAGTCCAGTCATCCTGAGTAGCTTAGGATCTTAGGTCATGTTTTGCCACTTGAATGGGGCACTCTTTCTAGCTCATTTTCCAGAGCATTTTCATATTCACTAGCGCAATCATCAGAAAGCAGTGAGACAGTCTGTGATAAACTGAGTTCATCTCTACCATCTTCTGCTAAAGTTTTCTTGACATCTATTCAACAATTCATTTCCTTCATAGTTTCTCTTTGATAAGTTTCCATTCCTTCAAGCCTTTTCCTCATAAACAGGAAAGAAATCCAATTTCCCTGGGGCTATTTGTCATAAGCTCTCTACTCCACAAGAGCTGACCAAAAAAGCATAGTTAGACTGAACCAGAGCCTGAAATGAAACTTCCTTATTCAGTAGCGCCTATTAGGGCTCAGAAGCCATGTGCACATTCCTCTGTTTGCATATATAGCAGCCAATACAGTCTACAGTTTCTCATAGAGTGTAGGTCTTGTATCTCTTGTCTACATTTCCTGTATGCTTTTAAGAGATTTTTTCATGGTTCTTTAAAAGTGTTCATTCAAAGTGTAACCCAAGTAAGCCTGATTAATTATCTCATAATTCATAAGGAATAGCTAATAAATTGCAGAACATGCCGACCTTCAATGGGAATTGAATACTTTCATCACATTCTTATAGCGTCTGCACTTCATTTTACATCTCTTGGTGTTACAGCAACCAAGTGTAGTATGTTCAGCCACCTCCAGGAAGTCTACCTTCCTGAAATGTTGCAAGAGAGAGATGTGAATCCCTAAAAGTTGTACTAATTATTTAGCTGAGATCTCGATGTGGATTTGTGTTCAAATGCATGCTGTCAATCTTTAAATGGGATTTATAGCTTGGCTTACAGTTCAGGCAATAATTCCTGGGCTTTATTATGCATAAATCTGCTAAGTTTGCAAAATATATATCCTTCTTCATGTATTCAGGGGGCCAGCTTGTGATTAACCTTAGGACAAAGAGATTGAAAGTTGTAATTTCCTGAAAGAGAGCTGTGTACTGAAGGTGAGTCACAGTGATGCTTCCCCAACTTTATTTCACTGCCTTCTAAGTTCAGGAACACAACCATTTGCTGTAAACTGGATCACTGAAGTGATTCACATGAAGTCTATTTTTTGTGTTATGTTGTTTTAATGAGCTGGCTTTCAGCAAGCTGTGCAAACAGTTGCCTCAGTACCAAATGAGAGAACAGCTTGGTGCAATAAGGGACACAGGCAAAAACACTCTGAAGAAAGAAATGAGATATTTCTTGTAGCAGCTAGTGTCTTAGGAAATAAATGCCATAAAGAGGTTGTGCAAGATTTAGACAGGCGTAGAGAATTTGGTACAGAAAATATACTTAAATACTAAAAGATGCAATTCTAACTGACGTAGAATTAGGACTACATGGTTACACAGGCATTCAGAAGATACTACAAGAATCTCTGGTATCTAATAGAAACTATAGACTCCCTTCAGAGATTTGAGACTGTTACAGACTGTGTTTTGCAGTCTGTAACAGTCTACTCTTGTGTTTGCTGTGCTGGCGTGGTCATGAGGTAGTTATATGAGCTGCACAGTCATCCCCATCCAGACTTCTTTGGTACATGTGACTTGCCTCTGTTTCACTACCTTTTGTGACTCTCTCACCTGTACAGTGTCCATTGCATTAGGCCCCTAATCTGCTCTGGCTGACTTGATTTTTCTGTGAATCCTTTAGCATTTCTAAAATTATGTCACGTATTCACAATCAAACCATGTCTTTACATAGACTGTTGATATATTAGCATGCTCTCGTCCTTCTCCTTTTCCTCCTCCTCCTCCTCCTTCTCCTTCTCCTTCTCCTTCTCCTTCTCCTTCTCCTTCTCCTTCTCCTTCTCCTTCTCCTTCTCCTTCTCCTTCTCCTTCTCCTTCTTCTCCTTCTTCTCCTTCTCCTTCTCCTCCTTCTCCTTCTCCTCCTTCTCCTTCTCCTCCTTCTCCTTCTCCTCCTTCTCCTTCTCCTTCTCCTCCTTCTCCTTCTCCTTCTTCTTCTTCTCCTTCTCCTTCTCCTTCTCCTTCTTCTTCTTCTTCTTTCTTCTTCTTCTTCTTCTTCTTCTTCTTTCTTCTTCTTCTTCTTCTTCTTCTTGCTAAGGACTACTGTTCCTAACAGAGGTCCCCACCATTAACATCTTCTATTTCCTACCAGGCATATAAAGAGTGCTCTGCTGGGGACTGTAAAAGCAGTGTGTGTTTACAGCAACACTAGACACCATTTCAGAATAAGTCAGCATCTCTTGCCCAACAGGAATTTGATTCTCAGGCAAGGAGAAGCAGAATGGATGTAAGGTCAGCATATCCTTGCTGTTAATGCACAGTTCAGTTCTTTGTTTCAGGCTTCAGCCCCAAGCTTATCTGGCCTTTTTTGAGCTTCTTTGTTTGGTAGACGTTAGGAGTTAGCAGCAGATCTCCTCTTATTTTTCTAAGAGAGCTCCTTTCATGGGGTGATCATCATTGATAAAATAAATAAAGTAACTGCAAATGTTTGCATGAGCTTCTCTGTGTTCCACACATTCATTCATGTCTTTTTCACAACAATGTGAAAAAGTTCATTTTTCCATAAAAGGGTACAGAAACATCCAACCTTCAACAGATTACGAAGTTTTGCAACTAGCATGATGTTACATGTGATAAGTGAGCAGGGTGTTTATGGAAGAAATTTAAGAAATCACAATATTTTAAAAAGATTGAGACAATATAAACTCTCTTGGTAAAACAGAAAAGATTTCATTTGGGGTATGTTTACATTTACTTTGTATTGCCTCCTAGAGAGGAAAACATATCTACTGATGATCAAAATATGCAGTGGGTTTTGGTGAGATATATGTTTAATACTTCATAGTTAGGTATGAGAGCTGTATAAAGACCTTGTTTTGATTGATGATCAGTGGCACTTTACTGAAAACCTTGTATCAAGCACATGCACAGATGCATAAGATGCATATGAAGATCTTCAGCTGAAATCAGAATGAAAACACTTTTTCTGCAGTCTTCTCATCTCCAAGGCATGGTAAGCTTCAGAAATGGCATCGTTCCCCTAGATGAAGACTAAAAAAAGGTCTTTAATTTTTGAAGGCCAAAATCCAGAATCTAAAATAATTTTCAATATCTATCAAGAATGTATTTGAGAGCTGTTTTGAAAGTTCATTTAAAATGATACATCATTCTTAATCCTAAATGCTAGAATTTATTTTTTGGTAATTTGATTGTCCAGGTGCTGAAATCTTACAGTTATTACATAGACAAGGAGATTTTCAACATCAAATAGCTAGATTATTTAGGTTGAAATGAGGTTAGTTAGTAACTAAATCTAATCCTATTAATTGAAACTCAGAGCTGTCATGACTTGGTAGGGACAGAGCTTTTCAAAGTTTGTTTAATATCGAAGGACTTACATTAAAACCTGGTTTTTAACTGCCCTTTTGATTTTCCTATGCAATTTCAGGTAAGGTTTAGATTTAAGTCTTGACCTTTTGAAATGTATTTCTGTTTTATTCCTGACTTTTATAACCAGTTAGCCAAGCTCAAATTTGTTATCAGTACACTGACAGCTACTCACTCTAAATTTCAAAAAAGCAGTCTAGAATCAGTCTTTTAAGAAAAGTACACCAAGGGTAGAAGGGTATACTTGCTTGTTGTACAAGAGCACGTTTTCTCCTACAACTTATGGTGAAAGTTTTCACTGAATGTGAGGAAATATTTTATGTCCACATAAGTAATCTTTTCTAGTACTTGACTAAAGGGGAGTAAAAAAAGGGGAAATTTAAAAAAACTTAGCAACGTCTAAGTTTTTACATCTAAATATGCCATCCTTTCACACCCTCTTCTAAAGAATGATTCTCTTTATTTTTGTTCCTTATGCATACAGTGTTGAAAAGCACCACTCATATGAGAAAAAATCTCCTGGATATCCTTCAAATGTCACCTAAAGACACACTCATCTACATGGCTTCAGAAAGGTGCCAGTATCAGCAAACAGGGCTGAGCTGATTTAAACAGTGAAAAAAAAACATGCAATGATGTTTCAGCCTTTCAGTCATAAGGATTAAGTTTTGATATGATAAATTTATGTCTGAATAGCAGCTCCTTTTTCACAGGGAAGGGGTAGCAGGTTATCAAGGAACTACCAAACTTTCTGAGCAATACAAACCTACTTTCAGGGACAGCTCTTTCTAAAGGGGATATGTACCACAGTAGTGATATATGCTACCTCTAGTATTATATTTTGCTCATTTGTCGTATTATATCTTGCTTTTTCAATTTTGATCTTGCTAACTGCTATGTTTAAACATATACCATATTGAGGACTTGCACCACGCCTGATATATGCATCCGTTTTACATTTGCACAAGTTTTTTTCCTTGATTTTGTACTCACATATTTTATTTTGTCTTTACATAAGCTCCACATATTAATTAGCCTCAGTCTGGAGGAAAAACACGCAAACACAACACTCTCCTCTATGCCAGGTCAGTGGTTTGAAACTTTGTACCACCTTAAAATGTTTTAACACTTTTCTTGATGTGTTCACGCTTTAAATACTTTTAGGCTATTATCATTACTCTGCCCTTGCATTATTAGCTGTCATTTGGCTAAGTAGAACAGGTTTTAATCTTTTATTGTAAATCAAACTCTCCAGGCCTTTAATCATTTTTGTTGCTGTTATCTGAATACCTTCAAAACTTGTTGACATCTTCATGGTACTGGAGAGGCTAAAACTACGTACTACATTTGAGAAGGGATTCATTTGTGCGAAAGAGAGTATGTCTGGTTGTTCTTTATGGAAATATTTGGAAAGTAAATAATAATTCTTTTTCTATAATATAGGTGAGCAAAAAAATATTATGATTAAAACTTCAGAAATATTAAAGAACAAATACTGTACATTTTACCACACTACTCAGTCAATCATTTGAGATATATATCCTTTCACCATTACTGTAATACTTTATTCTTAATAAAGACACCTTTAAAATATTACTTTAACCTATCAATTTCAGGTGTGAGTTTTGTTTTCTTGTTTATTTTTTTCCTCACCTTCTTTGGGAGTGTTTTATTCTCTTCTTCCAATTACCACATTTTTCCTATGAATTTCTACATCATCTATTCATAAGTATGAAATAACTTCCCCATTATTTCACCAGGTCTTTAATTCCTTCCCTCACCCCTTCTGTTATGAAATACTTAAAAAAACACTTGTACTTACCTGCTTCTAGTGCACATTAATATTTGTAAGTAGTTTTTCCATGTATGTGTTGCGGCTGTTATTCTAGATATTCACATTTTTGAAGGCCTATTTTTGATTATTTCAGAGCCATTAATATCTTACATTGAACCTGAGTACAAGACTCATATTTCTCATTTTCTTTAAGAACCGAATAAATTCACTATTATAATGATGTCTCTGAAAACTTTAAGTTCACAAAAAGTAAATTGAATTTTAGGTTCTATGCAACCCACTTCATCATCTTTTTAACAACAAGTGACAACATTTTCGACAGAAGAAGAGCAGAGCAGATAATCTTAATTTCAGACCCAGTTCATACAGGGATACCACCATATTACTTTTCAAAATAATTGTTTGACAGTAAAACAATATTAGGTCAGATATAGAGCTATAGCCAAGTCAGGCTGTCAGCTGTATGAACACAAGGTACACATTTTCACCTTGCTTTTGAGACCATGAAGTGTACAGTTTGCTAAATATATAATAACAAAATACCCCACTAAAATAATTCAGGGAAACTTGCCAGCCAGTAACTAGTCTCAGGACCTAAAAGTTAGGCTAAATACTGTTGTATCCTATCAGCCTCCCAGTCCCCAAACTGTCTAGTCCAAGCTCACTATTCTTCCACAGCCAGTCTTCAGTACAAGTGTCATAATCTGGACTCTTCGTGAAGATTTTCCATGCACTGCAGTGGGACTCTAGAGAGCAGATATGTCATGGCTGAAATCAGATGCCAGCAGGAACAGCAAATTTCACACGAAAGCAATTTTGTCTGATTAGTTGAGAAGTAAATTAAGTAAAGATATAGAGAAATCTAATTCCTAGAATAGCAAACCAGAGTGTCTCATTAAAACCTCATTTAATAGTGTTGCTAACCTCATGGAGTAAATATAGAATGTTAACATCTAATATTAACTTAAGCTGGACTTTTAGATTTCTTTTGTAAGTATTTAAGGTATACTGTGTTCATCCAATATTCACAAAGACTTTGTTATGGGTAACAGAATGTATCTTTCAGTTGAGATGATGATTGCTTTAGTCTTCCAGATAATTGTGTTTGGCACAGTAACCGTAAAGCTTCAACCTGCATTTGTGATACACTAGGCTTACAAAAGGTGAAGTGGAATATTAAATTCTTTATCTTTTAAAGATTAGGCATTAGAACTTGTAATCAGCAAGATTTCAGTTCAAATAACATACCCCAGAAGAGAGACATGCTACAAAATTGCATGTAATACTTGATGGCAAAATCATAGTTTTGCTTTTTTATTCAAAAATTTTTTATCTAATTGTAGCCAATATTCTGCAAAAAAAAAAAAATCTGTTCAGTGCAAGGAAATCAATTCCTTAAAATTCTGTTTATTCAGTTCCATTAGAGTAGGACTTAAAGAAAGTTCCCACTAGCCATGTTGTGGCTGAATTTTAATTGCCAATGGAGGCAAGCAATTAAAACTACAGTAGATGACAGATACAGTTGCTCTCTCCTCCCCTTGCCTGTCTCTCTCTTTTTTTGTCTCTGCTTCACAAAGCTGTGTATATCAGTCTCCCTCTTGACCCTAACACAACTTTCTCATTCCATATTATATTTCATGAGGGACTGACCATTTTTCACCCTTTCATGAAATGAAAGTGGTATCAGTAAAAGCCCACAAGAGGCAGGTTCTCTCGTTCATCTTGCAGGGCTGGCAGGAGTTCATAGCTGTGGTTGCAAATACATCGCAGGCTGTACATAAGCCAGGTGAGAAAATATCTTCTGATCTGCTGATTACTAATATCCAGCTTTGAAGAACTGCTGTGAAATACAATTTCTCAGAGGCTTGCTGATGGCTACAACAAAGGGACTTTCAGAAAGAAGAAATATGTCTACAAAAGAGCAAATTCCTGTACCAAATCACTGTCAAGTATTTAGGGAAAACTTGCTAGAATTTCTCAACATCAGGAAAATAACATATCCTTTCACTCATTTTCCCAAAAACTGGATTTAAAAGGAACTTACAAACAAAGCATCTCAAAGAATTTATGTCACAATGAACCACAGGACAAACAGTTTAAGCATGGCAGATACACGAAACAGAAACTCAGAGTCTGAGAAAGTCAGGTAGTGTTAAAAATAAATCCCTAATCTAACTATGTAAATAAACATTTGCACAAAAATGGAGCAAGAAGTTACCATTCACAAACCATCCAGCAATGCTTTAATTAGTGAAATCATGAAATCTAATGAGGGTCTCTTCCAATACCTGTTCAGAAGTTTACCTACTTTCTATGTCACTGCTTCCTTTGAAAAGTCCAGTTTTTCTCCTGTTTTCTCTGCCACTGAGGCCAAACCCCAGCAATTTAGGGAGGGTTACATCCTGCTTGTCTTCACTGTAACAAACAAGCCAAGTAGAGATTGTGTTTCACAGTGCTGCAATGGTAGCAGCAGGGATGAGAAGGGAGGAGGACAGCTCTGCCTCTTTGCATGACTTAAAACACACATTACACAGAGCAGTGCTAATGAAGATGACTTACATGGGCCTCTTTAATCTCACTAAATCTTCTCAGTAATGAGTTTTTCCCATCTTTCCTTGCAAGCACTGGGACTTTTTCTCTGGTTTAACATGGCTTGCTGCTCTTTGATCTCTCTGTTCAGGATGATCTCTGTACTCAGTTATCTCCCTGTTCACCCTGTGACACAGATGAGACCAGTTCACATAATACTCCCCACACTCCCATTCTGCTCACTGCTGTGTACACAGACACCAGCCTGCCTGCCACCAGTAGATTATTTTAAACCCATTGAATCAAATTGATTCTATTCACAATCATTGTTCATGTTGGCCATTGCGGACAAGCAAAAAACCTGTTTCTTTAACAGGAGAAAGAGACAGAGAGACCAGGCAAGAGAAAAGAGAAGACAGGGAAGGAAATTTTCTAATTAGGAAAGAAGATTGTAGAGAAGAATTTGAACAGGTAGTAACCATAGAGTTGCTTTTTGGGAAGTGTTGGGCTGTTTGTATTATCTCTTTTATTTTTTTTTTCTTTTTTTAGAATCTGCATTTTTCTAATCCTGCAATTTCCCATAAAGCCCCATTTGCATTTTATTCTATGAAATTTTGTTCATCCTGCCCTCATTCCACTGATGGGATCAGTCAAGTCATAATGTATTATTCAGCTGACAAAAAACTATCTAAGTATGGGCCATTTGCCTGTCAGTCACGCTGAAGGAAGGAGAAACAATGCTGTTTAATACTCTTTTGCTGTGGTAAAGCATAACACATGGCTAATGCTCAAAACTAATTTCAGTTCACAGCTTTTTGCTATCAACTATTCTGTATTAAAGAGACCTAACTGAGAAAATTCTGTGGCTCAAGTTAGACATTTGGAAGTGTTTGGACACCCCCTCCATAGATTAATACTTCCATAAACTTCTCTAAGCAGGTGTTTCACATATGGCTAAACAGAATGAAGCTTTAACACTTCCTTTCTCATTTGAATTTTAAACTATGGCACCAATGTTCACTAATGTGTCATTTTTTTCTCTTTAATATACAGTGTTTCAGAAAACAGTTGGCAGCAGGGGCAAGACTTGTAGGGTTTCTTTTAATAACATAAGAATAGTTTAGAAATAGTCATATTAAAAACAAGTTAATATGGAACAATGTGCAACTGAAACTGAAAGCATATCTTCTTTCCTGTTATTCAGTTACTTATTATTTTGTATTTATGGCTGTGATTAGAAATGTTTCTGTGTTGGTTTATTTATTATTCTTGGAGCGCACAGTGATAGTGAGACAGCAGTTCAGAAACAGCCAGATAAGATTACACTTTGAAGTGCACAGAACTCCAGTTAAGCTGTGGGGCTATTTGCAAAGCAGGACCATAATCACACCATGAAATTTGCTAATTATTGTTAATATTTGAGATCATGTTTAATTTAAAACTCATAAATGTATAATAGAAGGCTACTTTACTCAGTTTATATATACCCATTAGTATGTATTTATCTCACAACAAAAGGCAATTAAAGTAGATATTTTGACAAGATCTTCTCAGTGTTCTAGCAGAAGGTGGCTTCAAGGTTTAGACATTGAAAAGTTCACAAAAGCAACAGCAGTTGTTGCAGTCTGCATAATGAACCGCTGCTCTGGTAGGTGGATTTTGTGCATTTTCTTTCTTAAAATAAAACAAGCTTGTTGTTCAAAAATACAGGTCTGAGCCATGGTATGAGGGCATAAAGCCTGCACGGGTTGCAAAAGCAATGTGTACAGAGGCAATGACTGTCACCTGGAGAGAGGAAGACTGTCCCTGGGGCTTTTCCACATGCCTACTACCATGGGAAAGCAGAGAGTGCAGGAATGCCAGGCAGTGTACTCTTCCTATCCTGGAGGAAACTCTGGAAACTTTCTCTGTTGGTCTACTCTCCCTCTCGTGGTCTACTATCTCTTCTCCTTACTACATCCATATAGCCCCTAGGCTTTCAAGGGTTAATTCAAGGGTGTTGACGTGTCACATGGGCACTTTTCTGAGTGCAAAATATGGTGGGACACATAGGGTTGAGTTGTGCACTCCTGCCTCTGCAGAAATCACCACCCAAACTTCTGTCTCATGTGTACCTTCCACTGAGACAAGGCTGCAGAGCAGTTCCAGTCTGCAGACCAGAGCATTGTCCAGTGAAGCAATGCTCCCACTGACATGAAATACTCTCAAGCCCTTGGCCACCCTAGCAGGGAGGAGTGAAAGGAGCAACATGGAGGAGAGCAGCCAGCCATAGGAACCAGAGGTCAGATGGTGGAGAAGGACATAGCTGGGACAGGAACAGGGAGGAAACTGTGCAAAGCATAATGCGGCAGTCTTTAGAAGGCAGAAGAGAAAAACAGTAGCAAGGAATAACCTGCACGACAGTTTGGAAAGGAGTAAAAGAAAGGGAGAGGCTGAAGAGTAGAGGACATCACACAAAAATCAACAGACAAATCCAGTCTGTGGGCTGGGAGGACTCCCAACCTGTTCTACATTTTTTTTTCTGTCAAGGACTAATCTTGATTTTTACTTCATTTTATCTCTATCATACAGGGATATGTGACACAAGAAAGAATCCTAAAGTTTTTGTTTGGTACCATATAAATAGGAGGCCAGACCATGGGAAGAGAGAATAGTCCTCCTCACTGTAACTCCGACCCTTCCTGCCAAGTCTGAACTTCTTTAATGTGAGAATTCTCACTTCTGGTGCAAGAAATCAGAAAAAAACAATGTCCTTCTAAAAATTTTATTCTCAATTTGAAACAAAGCAAAAGTTGTAATGTTATTAATGTGCCTCTTTGGAAATACCATGGTGTCACACACCCATCTCTCATTATTCTATGATGGGAGGGAAGAAATGATGATGACAGAGTGTGGCTGCCACTGTAGGGTCAAGTCCTTCTATCTGCAGCCTGGTCCCATGGCTGGTCCCTAATGAGGAATGGGAAAAGCTAAGAATTGGAGAGTAGTCCATGGATAGACCAATTGCCCAGCTGTTTGCACTCTTACAAAAGGACACCTGTGTGCTAAATGAAACCTCTGAATATTTTTATGTCATCTGATTGAAGAACTGAGTTGTTTTTTTTTTTCCAAACCAAATCCAATTGAATCAAGATATGGCTTTGTCATATCAAGAATTTTGTTAAGATTTGTCAAGCTTCTACTAAAACTTTTCTGTTTCAACAAGTACATTTTATTTTCCAGTCTTTCCATAGGAATTTCTCTAAATCTTTACAGTCTGCTCTGATTGGTGGCTGCTTCTTGTCTTAAGATTGTAAGGATATATATCAGATTTCTCAGATATTGCATACATTGCAGTACCAGATTTTCTTTTGGAAAGCAGCACATGTCAAATTCAAAGGGCTCCTTTGCTAGCCTGGTCTCCTAGATAGCATTTGGAAACATCTGCTGAGAGATGAAACAATGACACATGCCATGTGCCCAATAGGCTTTTTTAATTAGACATAAAATTCTGATTCTGAATCATTCATTTTGTGATACTTTTGGAGAGTTATGGCATTGCTTTTTTTGTTTCTGTAACAAGTGGAAAGAAGCTTGCATGTATCAGATCATATAGGCTGCATAAACCACTCAACAAAAATAGTCTGGATTTGCCACACCATTTGTTGCAGCCTGTACAGAAGTCACAGCAAAGCTCAAACTGACATCATGTTTTAAAAAACTATGTGTGTCTGGCTGACTATGCATAATTTGGATGCATACGTTCTTCCAGACCCAAGCGGCCAGAATCACATAGATGAACCAGAGATACACATAAAAATGTGTACATTCATAAACATTCAGAAGGGAAGTCAATGTATTTTCAGCAAGCTTGAAGAGCATGAAGCTTGTACAACTGTTTACTTCCTGGGAGGTGGATGTTGCCAGAACTAAAAAGGACATCACCATTCCTGTCCATCCTAGTAGCTGGTGCATTCTGTCTGCTCTTTGCCTTGAAGAGGAAAAAGGATCTTCATTGTTATCTTTGCAGACCAAAGCATGGACAGAACCACTAAAGGACAGAAAACTTATAGGTTTGTCAAACTTAGATCCTTCAACCTGAAAAGCTAGAGGAGGGGTAAGGTTCTAGGGAATTACTTCTGCCTCCTGCCCTTGGCTGGTTTGAGAACAGTATGTTTAAGAATGAGCAGCAGTTTACAAGTAGGTCCAGCCTTGAGAGGGAGATTGGAGAGGCCCAGATTTGCTTACGTTAAAAAGATATTTCCCCTGTAAGTATTTGCCTCTGGAATTCCACAACAGTTCCTGGGCATGCATGCTGCTCCTCATGCATGGATTGGGCAGCCATCTCTCTCCCAAGAGTGTATTATCGGTCTCTCCCCGAACACCAGCTGTTGCATTCCCCCCTTGTCAGCAACAGATTTCTCTCTTTCAGATTCCCCTCGTACTATTTTTAGTTCAGCACATATCTTTGTTGACCGACCCAGTTTACCTTTTGAGTATAAGAATTTATTTGGGTGGGGAATTTTCATTTCAGCCATTACACAGAAAACACTGAATAAAATGAAATCATTCTGGAAGGTATCTGGAGTATTGGCTGCACTATGACTGTGATTGCCATCAATATTATTCAAATATAAAACCTGTGCCTGATGGTGGTCATCTATAAGTTTCCAGACACAGTGAAACCAAGAGATAGAGCTGCATCATAAATTTTACCCAGATGCTGGTTGGGGGTTTAAGATTTTGCTTATTTTTGTATGCATTTTGCTGTAGTATCTGTATGCAGCTAATTGAATTGGAGATGTAACCAATGGAAGGGTGCATAGGCCATTTCCCACCTATAGAAAGGTATTTGTTTTCAGATTTTCCGGTACATTTTTGAGTAGAGCAGCTAAACATTTTGTCATTTTCTTTAAACACATGTTATTTACCAATCCATAAATCTCAACATTAAAACCTTTTATCCTTTAATATCATTCTCAGTGCTCCAGTTTAGCTGTTTGGTTTAACAATAAATTACTCTAGTACTCTCATGTTGACTGATGTCAAGAGATTCACCAGCTGAGGTCTGTACACATGTACTTGGCACCAATGGCCTTCTCTTCCAGTTCAGACTGTAAGCATGAGTTTACCAGAGAAATGGAAAAAGCTTTTCCATACAAACAACCAGATGTAACTGCAGGTCTGTTATTCAGGTAGATGTCTCTGCACAAACAGCTACACCTGCAAGGGGAGAGGAAACAAGTCTGAGCTGAAGTGGAAAATATCTCTACATATGCAGATATCATGTGGGCAGTAGCATTTCTCCAAACACAGACATGTCTGGGAATGTGGGAGGAGCTTGCCTGAAATGCAGGATAGGGCTCTCAACAACAGTATTGAATAATGGCACAGTGGTTATGGCAGCTTGGCAGCTTTCCCCTGAACACACAGGTGTCTTCCAGTACAGATCTACTTGCCACTGTCACTGTGGCCCTGCTGCCACCAGCTGCCTGTATCCCAGCACACTGTGCTTGTGGATGCCTTTTCAGCATCATGTAGGTATTTAGAGTTGTAGACAAAAACTGAGTACGTTGTTCCACAAGGGGTGTTATTTAAATAATGCAAGAATAGATACCACAGCACAGATCTGCTCTGATGCATTCTTTTAACATGATTAATAAATCATTAAAAATCATTTGCTTTCATATTGCATGGCAAATTCTTATCTCATTTTGTGACCATAGTTAATGTTATGCATCTCAAAGGTTTTTATTTGACTGTATATATTTGCTTTTGACTGTATTTCCCATTAGATGTCGAAGTCTACACCTTTCTAAAATTAATGTCTTTTTATTTTCTATCCATATTTCTAGCCTGTCTATATCTAATTATTTAACCTGTCCATGGTCCAGTAAATATTTTCTCACATTTAACTGAATTCTTTACACAATCTTACTTCGATTGTCCCTTTATATGTGTTGTAGTATCAGACAAGCAAACTCTCTTAGCAATCTTCTTCTGCTTTGTTACAATTTATTCCTCTTTTGCCCTTTGTCATGTCATTCTAACATTTTCCAGACTGTTTTGTTGAACTGGTTACACCAACTGTTTCAAATATTTTGAGCCGTGACCTGGCTATACATGTAGCATAATACACAGTAACTCTCAAAAAATCAAACTCAGATCAGTAATAAATAAATATTACTGGTTTTATTTTTAAATTTTTAAAAGTCATTCAGCTGATGAAATGAATAATGGTCTGCATGTTTTTATTTACATCGTAGCCTAGACTAGGGACATGCTTTTGAAGAGGATCTCTCAACACCATTCTTTGGTTCATGTCTCCAAGCAATCTTGGAGCACGTGAACTGAATGGCTTTCAGATGAAACTAAGCCAAAAGATGCACCCTGATAGTGTGCTAGTGATGGCCAACCCAGCTGAGGATTCATTCGGTTCATGAGGTGCAGGCAGACCTGTTCCAAAGTAACCCTGTTTTGAGATGTGTCAAAACATTGGTACCATTTATTTTGCTGTATAAATCCATTTTTTCTGGACCACATTGTTGGTAAGCTACTGATAGTTAGCTGTTTGTTTAGCTACTTGTAGTTAAAACCCTGCTGAGACTGCCGTCTCCCTCATTGCCTTCTGAAATACAGACATACACACTCAGCTCTAGATAAAGTTATTGTTTACTGCATCCTCATTTAAAAATTAATTATTGCTCTTCTGACCTGTTCACTAATAGAAACAGCAGCAGATCTCATCTGAACAGGGTATACATGTTTCAAAACAGATAGATTGTGCTTTGGTCATCATGTCAGCATTTGCTTATGTAAGCCTGTATCAGCATTTGCCTATGTAAACATTGTCACTTGTTCTACAAGTTTTGCCAGAATAATAATTAAAAACAACAAAAACCCAAACATATAAACAGACAAACAAAAAAATCAACAAAAAACCCCCACAACCACACAAGAGTGTGTAATCATGTTGAATTTCTCTAGAGAGTTGTCTGCTTCTTTCTCCATCCGGCCTCAAAAAGTGGAGGGGTGTAATGAGGAAAGCAACTGCAAACTATAGCAATCCCTTGCTGCTGTTGGTTTTGTTCTAAGATGTACACAGGACATTAATGTTTGCAGATGCTCTATAAACATAAAAGACAAAGGCCTAGATGGGAAGAAAATATGATCTGCATTAAATAGATGATAAGCCAATTCTTCCCTCAGTTACACTATTGCAAATCCCGTAAATTTCTTTTCATTGTCAGAATGAGATCATGATTTGTCTTGAAGAAAATGAGGACTAGTGAAAATGAAGGGAACTGAGAAGACACCAGAAAAAAAGTTACAACAAATAAGAAAGTGAATGAAAACTGTTTTGTTCTAGGAAGGAATTCAAAGGGAGTGGAAATCCACAGGCTGAAACTCACAGCTCTGTAATTTGGTCTCTCTGTGCCAACCTTGTAAGAAGTTAATCAATCAGTTTTAATAATAACATAATACTTCTCAAGAAAATAGTGGTATCTGATATTAACAGCTGTATTTACTGTAAAAAAAAAAAAAGGACTTCACCTAGAATAAACATGAAGACAACCTTATTCAACAGTTCTTGCTTTCCCTGATAATAAAGGGGATTGGGCTTTTAGGCTGGCATCTCTCATCTCTTCACACATTACTATAAATAGTATTAGAAGGGCAAGAGAGTTTCAGGTACCCCTTTATTCCTCCCTGTCTCCCTCAGGGAAGCCACTGGACATAGTAAACAATTAAAAAATGTCAAAATAAGCAAGGTCAAATAACTTAATTTACTGTGGTTATTAATCTCAGTTACATTCATAAACACTTTTCATATGGGACCTTATCTTTCCATTCAGGAAAGATATGGAGTTTAGTTCCCAATTCTTTTTTCTCGTCTCCCCTTTTCCTCTCATTTTTGTATTTCCATCCTTTCATTAGTGCATTGTCATGAAGTACTCAGTACAGGGAACTCAGAATCAGGTCCTCTTCTCTAGCATAGATAGGGTAATATGCAAGAAGAATATGGTAATGAAATTAAACACCTGAACTCTAGATACTTAAAATTACTTTATCTCTTTTTTATTTCTTACCTTTTTCATGTCAAAACATGAAAAATTACCTGAAATATCAGCTAAGCAGGGAAATATTATCCTAATAAATGGGCATGCAAGTATGTGCCTGGTAAGTTATTTGATTAAACAGGAAGCTAGAATCCTATAGATATCCACAAATAAAGCCCCAAATCTAAATGACTGTATCGTTAGCTCATTTGTAAACTGTTCCAGATGTAAGATTTTGGCAGCTTTCCAGTAGGCTGGCTGCAGTCTGAGCTTTCCTGCATCCGCAGTGAGAACTGCAATGCCTGACTCTTCAAGGAAAAGCTCCACAAGGCTGATGACAAATTATATAAAGTAACAACCTGACTGCCTGGCAAAGAGAAATCCAAACAGATCCCCGGGCAAAGAATGCCCTTCTTCCTGGGGCTAAGCTACAGCCGTTTGACCTGGATGTGTGATCGATCTGCATTATGCATCACCCGGTGAAAGCCCCTCTGAGAAGATCATTTAGTGATCATATCAGGGACTCCACTGCTAGAGCCTTGGATGTTATCTGGAAAAACACGAGAGACAGACGACTGGCAGGTGAGAAGGACATTACATAAATATATTTTAAGATTCATGAGGGATCATAATCAATAATGCTAATTAGTAGTATCATTTGCATAATGTACTGATGTCGCCTCTAAGTATTCCTCCAGCCTTTTGTTTGTGTGTCATGTTACTTTGGTGCTATGCCTATGGTGGAACTGTGTGTGCTTCTCTAACTAAATGAGATAAACATCAGTTAAAAGAAAAGGAGCAATGAATTTTGGTCCAGTATTTTGGTGCAAACTCCTCATAGTAAAGTGTGCTGAAGCATTTTACTTTGCTGTTAAGTCAGACCCTGTGCTGTACTGCTGTGATGTGCTTCAGTGAGTTGTGTTACGGAGTGTTTTGAGCCAAGGAGTGTGTCAGTTGGAATATCTGGGCTGTGCACTGAGCAATTACTGGTATTTCCTCTGGCAAGGATTTCAGTGCTATGAGCTCCAAGTGAGTGTCAGATATGCCTGAGCTGGGCTTCTGAGATATAAATTACCAGCCAACTAGAGAGCTACAGTCCACATTTTTATTTTGACTTGCAAATACTCAAAAACTCGAGGCAAACCATAATAGAGAGCTAGAGAAGAAACCAATTTAACTCGCTTTATTTTCCACTTCTCTTATTACCTGTTAGATGAATGCTTTTCTTTCACCCTGCTGGGGTTGTTACTTTTATTTTGTGGCTTTTAGGGGTTTCAAAATGGGCAGCAGAAATGAACAGTGAGTGTGACTGCCAGAGGGATGACTTTGGTTTCTTTGTATACTTACAGTGGGGGCGGTTTATCGAAGGGGGAGGGAAGGAGGGAGGAGAAATGTGAATAATGATAAGATCAAGGATGAGATGACCTAGAGGCAGACTGTATGGCTCACTAATGTAAACTGAATTTTTACATCATGCTGCTGCACTTATGTTTTGGAGAAATAAGAGTAGCTAAGTGTATAACAGACATTTGGTTGCCCACTGATTCCAAAACTGATTACACTGGGTAATCAAGCAGTGAGTGACCATGGCCTATAAAGAAACACAGGACTAAAAACCTGCTTTGAATTAGACCTGTTCATAAAAATCTTGTTCTGCCCATTAGTGGTTGGATAAATTCTGTGCCTGTTCCCATAAATGACAAAGGACAGTGAGTTGCCTAGGCAGAGGAACTCAGCTTTACCACAGTTTTACAGTGAAACCTCATGGTCATAAGAGATGGAGGCATCACATTTGCTTTAGTGCTCAGTAGGTAGTCAGAAATATGGCAGTGCCATGAAAGCACTGGTCATTAACCTCTTTCCACAGCAAGCTGAACTGGACACGCAGGTCAATTCATCTCTCAAAAGTGTGTTATAAAACTGGACTTCTTTCGTAGCTTAATGACTGCAGGGCATGCAACAGCAGTCACAACACAGGTCCTGATGTTTGGGCCATTGCTGAAACTCCAGTGGAAGGAGCACCAAAAGGAAAGATATTCTGAGTAAAAAGGCATGGATGTTACACAAATCTATAAAAGGGAAGCTGGTGGGGCCGAATCAGCCTTTGTTTAATCTGTGTGTTGTCTGGTCAGCTGGACATTTGTTTACCCTGACATTCGTTTCCCTTCCACCTGCTAGAGATGTTTATGTGAATGCTTTGAAGTAAGCTTTTTAATTTATCATTAAGTTGGTATTTGCATCAACAGACTCTCAACAATACCTCTGGCCTGTGTCCACATAAGACAACTACTACCAACTGTCTTCTGTAAAATTGTTTTCTTCTCATCAGTTGACACTGGAAAGCATGTAAGGACATGTAATTTATACTTCTGTATGTGACCTACATATGAAAATGTGCAGATTTTATCAGGATATGAAGAGGCCTCGATAAATGTATATATTTAACCTTACGTATGATTATCAAATATTTGGGGGCTAAACAACTGCTAATTATATTTCTTGAGACTCTGTTACATTCCCAGAAACAAGGAATGAACGTGAACCCTTTAGCCTCTTTAGCTGCACTGATAAGGGTCAGCATGTTTTTACTCTACTTGGCAGCTGGTTATGAGCCATCACAGCTTTTATCAATACAAGGCTTAGATGTTAGAGGACCCTTAACAACAGTGACAGTTCCATTTTCCAGGTTGTGCTGGTGATGTAGGCTTTTCAGTCCACAAGTATATTTGGGCTGCTGTCAGTCAGAAAGTCAAAAAAATAATCAGGTAATAAGCAGTACAGTATGTAATTGGAGCAGATATCAGGTTATATTCCAGAAAATACTTTATGATTAACAGAGATTCAGGAAGAGAAACAAAACAGCAAGTTGTGTTGCTGTTCTGTTTGTTCTTTGGAATATCAGCAATTTAAACTGCTGACTACATAAAAATGGTCAAGAAGGGTCATGACACTGAAATAAAGAAATCCTCTTAGATCAGCAATTTGTGTTATCAGGACACGCCTTTTTAAAAGCACATTATTTGCAAAAGAAAGAAGAAAATGTGAAATATGCATTCTTCATCAGATATTCAAGAAAAAGTAAACAAAAAAATATTTTGCCTTTAAAACAAGCTTTTAGCCTACACACAGACATAGAAAATCATGCAATATAATTTAATATAATCATCAAGCAGGAAGTACTGTCTATGTCCTATGTTGGGAAAATATGGAAAATGTCTCTTCCACTAGCTAAGAATGGCTGGAGAAGTCTTTGGAGAGACCTTGTAGCAGCTTTCCACTACCTAAAGGAGACTTTACAAAAAAGCTGGAGAGGGACTTTTCACAGGGGCATGTGGTGATAGGGGGAATGGCACAGTAAAGGAATGCAAATGAATATGAGTATGAGTACAAGTATGAATATGAATATGAACATGAACTGCCCTCTTGGATCACCTCTGCATCCTCTCCTACACTGGCCACTGTGGAGCAGCATCCTCAGGTTGCTTTTAAACCCTAACACCAGGGCTAAATTACTACCTTTGCCATCTTCATCTTGTGGCAGAACAGCCCGTGATTCAGCCAACTGGGGCCAAGCACACTTTTGCTAAATATGGTATATTATTATAACATATTATGGTATATTGTTGTATAAATTTGGTCTATCATATAAATATGATATATATTTATAAAATACCTATCCTGAGGAGCAGTGAGTTGCAGCTCAGCATAGTCACATCATGTTCAAACTACTTTTGATGGCAGCACAGCTCATGGTTTTCTACTCTGTCTTTTCTCCTCTTTCTTAGTTTACATAGACAAAGAAAATCTTGATGCATGTTTATGGTCATATCTGGTGATCTTAAAATGTGGAAAATTAATCATTAAATGAATCACTGAACATTTTCAATTTCTGGGACATCAAAAAGACCCAGAAGAGATGGGAAACAATCTGGGGAAATGGAATGTTCATAGAATAAGGACAAAGGACAGAATGAAACTTCAATTGCCAGAGTCCCTAAAAGGGCAATATGAAAATTGTAACTTTTCCTGTTACTACCTTCCCAAGAAATAGATATATTTCCTTGGGAGTTCCCAGTTTATTCTCCTTACTAATGTCGGACCACATCCTCAGCTTGGAAGGGAACAACTTTCTGGTTTCTTCAGTGGACAAAATTCCCAGAAGAGACCAGGATTTTATGCACAAGAACAGCAGCAGTGCAGAACAAGCTTCCACAGAGCACAAAGCATCATTCTTAGCTCTGAGATGCACAGATTCTCAAAACATTGTAGACATTTCTCTTAGCGCTTCCATTGTTGTCTGAATTAACGTGACCCAATGTAGCATTTATCTGCATTGTACTAAGACCCATTATGTCCACCATATGACATGACTAAATATCCTGGCTTTTTCATAACCACCACCATTTTTTAGAAAACATGATCAGCCACTGAGTACAACTGATTACTCATATGCTTCTTTTAAATTAAGGGGGTTTTATGTGATGCAAAAGTTAAACTGTCTTCTGAAATATCTGGTATGAGAGACAAAAAAAAAGGATGTGTAGGTAGTCTGGTGAATTACTGCGAGTTATGCTGCAGTGGCTTAGTCATTGAAAGTCTAAGGAAAAACATTACTAATTTGGTCTCTTAAAAATAATCTTTCAGCTTTTCTATTTGAAATTGTATTGTTTATTTACCTACTTACCAGTTATCATTTACAATTATATACTTTTTTTCTAATTTAAAGTTCACTACAACTTCCCAATATTTTATTTATCCCAGAAATAAATTTATTTTGTATCTTTTAGCCCACTAAAACTAAAGTGGGCTTTTACCACCCTTGTTTTTCTTGATTTCATTTTCTGTTAATTGCCAAAGAAATGCAAAATTATTAATTTGCGAAGATCTGTTGCAGACCATTCTCATTAATCCTATTTTCTAGTATTTAAATCATTTGGAAAAATTCTATATGTCCTTGTAAGATATTGCTAAAGATGTAGAGCCACAGAGAGAACTCTGAGGTTACAGAAAAAATAATTCCATCAAACAATTAATTTTCATTTAGATTCCTTTTAGAAGACTATCAATCAGCTTTTATCTAGTTTTCATGGTTATAGTACAGGCTGTGTTATTTTTGAGTCTACTTATGAAGAAGTTCTTTGCAGGGCCCTTTGAGTAGACCTTTTATTCTTTAACTTATGATGGTTAGCTAGAATTATACCATTATTTAAGTTTTTCTTACTACTGGCCATATCAATCACTATGAGAATCTATGACACACTATCTGCTCTTGCTGATGTCTAATTTGTTCTTCATTATCAACATCCCTGTATTTCCACTGGATATATAATTCTCTTATTACAATGTTTTCTTTTATACTTTCCCCTTAACTTTGATGCCTTAAAACATGCTCGTTTACAGATTGCAAAATCTGTGAGTATATATACTTACTTATTCTTAAACAATTACAAGATATTGCTTATACTTTCAGGCATATATATAGCTATCTACAACAAGTAAAGGAACTAAAGAAAGGAATTTTTTATCCCTGGAAATTTTTTTAAGCTCCAAGTTAAGGTGAAGTGTTTTGCATTACATTTCAACTGTCTCCAAAATTTATACTCATGGAGAAGAGAAATTACTGCTCTAAGTGTTTGCTTTGTTCTGAGATTGAAGAAAGATTTATGGTGTGCGCAGGTGAAATAAGGCCTTAGAAAATGGATATGTTGCAGAACCCAAGACCACTTGATATATAGCTTCAGATATATCACTATTTGCCTCTATCAGCATTTTTAGGAAATTACTGACCCCCAATCTGGAGACAATATCCTACAGGTTTAGTGCTTTACTCAGGCTATTATATAAATATTAAAATTAGCCACTTACTATGAGGTAGAGTATGATGAAGTAATAACTTTATACATATTTGTAAATAGACTGTAATTTATGGAAAAGAAACAGGAAAAGAGTAAACAACAGTCATTTGATAATAAAAGAAGCTACATAAGGCATATGTTGCATATCCAGTGCAAAACATATTATTTATATATTGAAAAACATTATTTTGGTTGAATGGTTAAATATCTTTTTCATACTAAAGTTTCCTCCCTTTGAGAGTGCTCAAGAGCTTTGCTGTTATCCATGCAATTACTAAACAAACTTGTAGCGTAAGCATGTTTTTTGAGAAAATATCAGTTTCATTCTTGTGATTTATAATTCCTCACATCTTTCAAATTCAGATATCAAATACAATCAGAAATAATACATTTTATACACAGCATATGCTTGTCTAATTTTTGAAAATATTGCCACAACAAATTTCCAATAAGATATATAGAGTATTGTATGCCTTTTTCAGCATCAGTGTTTTTATCTGGGAAGGGCTTTAATTCATTTAAGGCAAAGTCCTTCAGTCAAAATGATCATTCAAAATGGCACTTGGAATTAAATGCATCACTAGGTTCTTATTCCATGTTCTGTTTCTTGATTTCTCACTCTCCATATGAAAATATGGAGAAGTGACAGAAAGATCATTGCTGCCTGTAGCATGAAAATGGTGTTGTTTATTTTAAGCTGCTGGAATGTCTTGCTTCCAATGCTCTCATGCTTCTAATTTTAAGTCTGATACCAATAGAGTTTGGAGTACTCATAGGGAAAAAAAATATGTGCATGCTTTCTCACCTTGTATATTTGTAATGGATATTTTCATATGACAGATCTAAATTGCACTGTTGGGGAACTGGACAACTGAGAAGGTTTTTTATGACTTTCTCATTTTCCTCCATTAATGAATTTTAAAAATTTATTTCATAGAGGTCCACCATCATTTCTGTAATAGGCTACAACAATGGTAGTTTTGTCCAAGTTTACAATAACACAGTATACTAAGCATATTATAAAAGTGGTTGCTACAAAATCCTTGCACATTCTAATTACAGTAGCTGTAGAGGATTATGGAAATACACCTTTTTTTCAGCATTCTGCTTTTTCCACAGTCAATGGACTGCCGCAATCAGCCAGCAACCCTATGTCCTGTCCTGTGCCTGAGATTTTAGGAATGTGCGTTAGAGGAATTCAGCCCCTGGATACTTTAGCAATTGGGAATTTTTAGAAATAACTTTGTTGTTTTTTTGGGGACTCCAAAATGATTCTTTAAAACATGAGTCAAGGAGGGAAGGAGCACACCCAGAGCAGTCCACAAAACATGTCCAAGAGGAACTGAGCAGTCGTGTTGCTGTGCAAACAGAGAATGAGCACCCAAATGTGAAAAATATCACTGTTCCATAAGGCAGCTGATGGACAGGAGGAAAAGGAAAAATACAATACACGTGGCAACCACCTGATAGATAACAGCTTCATCATTTATACTTTTCAGCATGCAAGGCCTGTATGTGGTACATGTTGTCAGATGGGGATTAAAAATGAGTGAGAAAGATGAAAATTATGGTCTTCTCTCTCCAGGCCCAGTTTCATAATTCATCATTGTGGACATTGTTAAACTCTAGTCTTAAATGCTGGATACCACAAGATAAGCAGCATTGTGGCTCTGCTAGAAGTCTGTCCTTAGGAGAGACAACCAATAGGAAGCCTATTCTTCTCCTGCTCTTTGAACATTCATGTGCACTTCCCAAAAGCGGGGGCTCACAGTCCCTAGACGTGGCTCCCCAGACTGTATATTCTTTCAGCACTAAGCAGGCATTTTGCACATCTGAAAGATCACTATATATTTGAAACATTCCTAAAAACTGCTGAAAGCACCGAACTGCTTTGCATCTGATTGTTTGAAAGGAGCCTTGCTCACAAAATATTTCAACTGGTACAGTTCTACTAACATCTGGACATCTTTCTTACGTCAGAGGTGGATGATGAGATCCAGATGCTATGACTTACTGATGTTTTCATTAACTTCTTAGCAGTTTTGTCTTTGTTTTGTTTACCAACTGAAACTTCTTAACTCCAACTCACATATATGAGTGTTACTGGGGAGATCGGGGAGATCATGGAGAAGAGCTGGAAAGGAAGGGGGCAGTCAGAGAAATTAAATTAGTCTTTGGCCTAGATCCAAAATAACTACTTTCTCTTATTACAATGGTCTGTTCCAGGATATGCTGTCTGTAGGAAGGTCAGCCCCAGATGATAGGAAACATTTCACTGAACTGCTATTTTCAGTAAAAATGAGATATATGATTTGCTAATTATGTTCTAATTTAAGAGTAAACATGTTAAGCTATGAAGACAACAGGAAATGAGGATGTAAGATAATATGAATGGCAACATCATGAACTTTGCATTTATAATCATGCCTAAACCTAATTGCCATATAGGGAATATTTATTACTCTGAGGGAATATCATTATTGCAACAGGCACAGGAGAGCTCATAGTTTTATTGTAGGCTGCACATTAGGAACTAGCTGAATAATTCTTTTAAGGAAGATGTTGGCAATAAACAGAGTAAAAAAAAAAAATCCAAACTAAAAAAATAAACAAACAAAACCCCAAAACAAACAAACAAAAACAAACAAACGAACAAAAAAACCATAAAATATATCCAAGCAGCTGTATTGTATCTCTGTGGCAATAACTTTTTTAATATTTGCTAATTTTATATGATAGAATTGCATTTACAAGAATTTCAACCCATTCCAAAGGCTAGTTCCTTCAGCTTTTTCCCCCTGAAAATAGCGCTGCAGGACAGCTTTCCTTGCATTGTACATCCCATTAAGAGGTTGAAGCGGATTTTCAAAAACTGACTAAACTTGTATTTTGCATTTTATGTAGCTATGCAGTTAAAATTGTGAAGGGGGGGTTATAGAGAGAGAAACACCACAACACACTGATTGACTGACTGATCAATACTCTTATTCGCTGAACGTAGCAGCATCCTTAGCATTGTGAAAGAAATCGATATCAAGAGAGTCCTGTTTTGGAGAGATTATAATCTGTAAAACAACCACTGTCAGTGTTCAGTAGGAAGAGATAAATTCAGAAGCCATATGAGTATATATCATGGTACCCAAAAAAATGCAGCATCCACTCAGACCAGCACAGGTAGAGCACTTATCAATCCACCGAGCTTCCTCCTGCAGTGCCATGTTTAGCAGCTTGCAGGGACCCAGAGGAGGCTGAGGCTCTGTGGAGAAATAGAGGATAATAAAAATGAGCCAAATTATCCCAGTGCAGGAAGTATCTCCCTGTACTAGAGGTTGCTCATTTGTATCAGTATTTCCAGACTCTGAGAAGGTCAATTAGCAGTACAGTTTATTTTTGGAGTTGTGGATGTGTTTGTCTGAGGGTTCACATATCTGTGTTAATCTTATAGAGACGTAGCTAATAAAAATAGTAGGAGAGAAACGTTTAGGCAGATTCTACTTCCAAGTGGTAAATTAAACATACCAAAAAGAATGCATAAAATAAATGCCCAGTTAGTCAGTTAGTTGGGCAGCAGAAAAAACACAAGAGTAGCACAAGGGGGTGGTAAGATACAAGAAGCAATTTTCAATGTAATATGTTAAAAACCTGTGACCAGTTGTGCAAAGATGTTACAAGGTAAGATCTTGTGACTTCACTGTACTTCGCTCCCCATCTCTCATGTGATTTAACTTTAGTTGCATCTTTGATTTGTCATGTTCTCTTATGTGAGAATAGAATAGAGTCCATCCAGGACTGTAGCTTTTGGATTATACTCTAGTATAAATTAGAGTGGCTTATATTTTGCAGTTTCTGGCAAGTAGGGATGAGAGTTTGGCACATTTTTCAGAGAGAACTTCCTCAACAGAAACTGGTTGCTGAAAAGGCATAAGGACAAAGGAAAATCTGCATTCTGCTTTTCTCTTGTGCTTTCAGTTTTTGAGGTCTCTCTTGTATACTGATACAACTTTATCTGGCAGAGAGATAAGCAGAACCAACACAAGACTGTTCAGCTTTAGATGAATTGTCTTTTTCTCACTGTTGATGCTCCAAAGAGCTCTTAGTCTCTATTCTGTTCAAATTTCACAGCATCCTTTCAGAGTTTCTGCCATGTTACTCTTGCCATCTGATGATAAAGTTCTGTTTTGGCAGCCATCCTGCAGTAACAAAGTACTTGCCTTCTGAGCTGAAGGAACAACTGGCCTGCCTTGGTGAGCCACGGACAAGAAGGGTTATGAGTGTAACTTTGCCTGTCACTGTCAGTCACAGCAGAAAATCTCAAGGCATTAAACTGGCTTTAGTCTATAATACTGAGGAAAATGGCAATTGTGTTGTCTTATATAGACTTTATATATGATTAAATGTACAAGATGTTCTTTTTTGATTTTAATTCATTCATTAATCTTATCTCCAAGGCAGCTATCTGTGAAATATATAAAAGAAAAGAGTGTGCCTTCAAAAGGCAAAGTAAGCAGTTTACTTCCATCCATGATTTTGCATAACATGTCTTCTTATCTGCACTTGTGCTTTGCAATGTCATTTGCACATCTTTGCAGTCAGTGTTCAGAGTTGAGGGGGACAGAGACACGACAGTGAAGTGTTCCCGGAAGGCTGGTGCAAAAGAATCCTGGCCTCAATCTTGTATTTACTCTCCATATCTGCTACTTGTCAAGACATCCCTATTTTGCCTTCAATCAGGTACACAGCTTCCTTCTGTGTTGTGTTTCCCTTGATATACTAGCTCTTTACTGTGCCTACTTCTGTTCATCCTGAACACTTTCATTTACAGATGTGACATGCATCTGCCGTGACATTTCTGCTGATAAGTAGTCCAGTAAATATTTCTTTTTGTTTTGTTGAACCCTACACAGAGATGAAATTCAGGGAGCACTGCCATACACAACCACATACTAAAATGATGAGAAAGCATAAAGTTTTTCTATGCAAATGAAACCAACTTTCCTGACCAGCCTAATTAAGAGAGGACTTGTTTTACCCGCAGTTAATTTGTTAAGAAGTGTGTTCAATAATTTGAGGGGGGGATATAAATTTGAGTGATCTTGCTGTAAGAAAGAGAGTTCAGATTAAAATGGAAGTGTGGCAGGTTTCAAAAACCTAAGAAATCTCAGATAATAATTTTGAGGACAGTTGCAGAAGTCAAGCAGCACGCTTATTTTGTCTCCTGCTGCTTTTAACTGATGACACAGTGACAGAATTTCATGTAATAGATCTGAAGAAGAAAAACTCTTACATTTTTCCTAATATGAAAAGGTGTTGTCTAAAAATCTATAATTGTGCAGAACCAAGAGAAACAGGATTCCAATCAGACATATATGTTGATGAATTTGTTTGTTTTTCTGCTGCAAGAATGTGCTGAATGGACATATTTGCAATTCCAGCCTTTGATATAAAAGTGCTGACCATATTCTTTTGCACACCACATATTTTAGAAGCTTAAGAATCTAATGAGGTTTACAGAATTGATAAAATCCTGATATTCAATCTTGTAGGCAGATTTAGAGGGGTTTTTCACAGTTGTATCAACAAAGAAAAGGAGGATAATGTTTTCATAATTTTTTTCAATCTAGTAGATATTAGTACATACAGCATATACATAAATAAATATATGTATGACTCTTGCTATGTTGATTTGGCTTTTGGACTTCTACAACCAGGTGAAGTGAATAAGATAAATTCTCAAGCAAAAATAACCCCATAGTCAGAATTGTTAAGGTTCTCTACTAGTGCTTCTTCCTTGCCTTTAGGTCTAATTTCAGGGCCAGTCCAGAGTTCCCCAAGTTGCTGGTCAGTTGTGAGTTCATCTTTTTGCATCTCAAATTGTATGGAATAGCCATACTTCCTTTTCTAAGGCCAAAAAGACTATTATGATCAACAGCTCTAACTCTCTACATTATAAATCCCATAAAATGTCACAAAGTAACATGCACATATTTGAGAAATCTATGTATTTTGTTTTAACTTAAGAGTTCAGATATCTATTTCCTGAATTTTCATACTCTAGTAATAACTTCTGTAATTTGATTTTGAGTCTTTTGTTCATTGGAAGATGAAATTATCTGTGGTCTGTTAGGACCCTCAAGCAAGCACTCAGATATTTCAAGTGGGAGGGAAAATCACTGCACAAATATTTATCACTGGCATCAGCACAAGTATTATAGAAACATAGATTCCTTGGCTTATTTCCTAGCCATGGCAGCTTTTAAGAGAACTTTAAGCCACTCTTCAGTTTGAGTCTGTTCTTTGGAAGTACTTGATAAAATCTGTTCCATTTCTTATGGGCATATGTTTTCATCTGTAGGCTTTAAGGGTTTGGCCTGCAACCTGACATAGTAAAATATTACATATGTCCACTTTGTATCATTTCAAAAGAAACCTCCCTCTGTATCTCTTAGAAGTGTAGTAGTACGGTGAAGAATATACACAGTTATGTTCCATGTTATTTTAACCTTACTGAAGCTGACTAGTGTATATCTATGGTATAATCATCTGGAGATTTTTTTCTTCAACTGGATATGAAAAGTTAAAACAGTGGACACTCAGTGAAAGTGAAAAAAATTAGATATTAGATTCAAAATGAAACATCTCAATTTGTTGATCAAATAGTAGATATGGCTAACTTGAATTTAACTTTAAAAGTTTTGTCAGTTACCCATAATAGGCTATTTGATGTGAAACAATAAAATTAAATTATCTTAAATAGAAATACTTTTTCATTTCAGAATATTTAAATAGCTTATGTCTTCCTAGGAGCAAAGAATTTTGCTGATGTGAAAGGAGCAATAACTTCACTGAGGAAAGAATGTAGTCCAACAGAAGAATATGAGCAAATTGAAGATAGGTATTTTGATGAGATTTCAAAGATCAATAAAAGGATAGTCCACATTTCTCAATCTTTCCAACTACCATGAGAAGTAGAAATAATTCAGCAAACCTAAGTAGAAATGCTTTTAACTTGTAACCTTACACTTTACTGCCATTGCAGCATTTATGAGTGACCATAAAACCTAATTCCTTTCCCAATATCCCACTATCTGAATTCCTATATTGTTCAATCATCCACCAGATCTAAGTGTTTAAGAACAGAAATGACAAACTCATCCTTTTATTTTTTCTTGTCAGACTGCAAAAAGCAAAACCAATAGTTAAGAAACTTGGTTTACTTCTTTGATGAGTCCATATTCTTCATCCATGTTTTAATTAGTACTATTTATAATACTTCTTTTGCTCATAAGACATCTTATATTGTAATGTCACTGGGGTTAGCATTTTCAGACAGCCCATTTGAAAGCTGAAACCAGTAGTTTCTGATCCCTGAGCCCGCCACTGCTTTTAATAAGTTCTAGTGAAGCTGTTAGGAATTAAAGGTCATTACAGCTTTGTGTATATTTGGGCTATTTGGCAAAATTAACTTGCCATGGTGGCCTGATGGGTAATGATGAGCACATCTGGTTCCATTTCTTTGGAGCTACCACAGCAAGATGTAATTTCAAACATGAGGTTTCAGTATCTACCACCTGGGGAAATCTTCACAGTGCTTTAACTCTTCTGTGTCCACTTTAAGATCATTAACTCTGGTTCTTCTTTGTCTTCAGTGTATCATACCATTTAATTCCCAACATTATAGTGTTCTGACAGGGGCCAATTCACAATATTAAGTACAAAATTGTTCATGACAAGGATGGACAACACCATATGTTCATGCAATTCCTGGAACAGGTGCTGAGCACGATCTAACATATTTACATCTCTCCATGCAGTGCTGTAGGTGAAGTTTTGCTTGAGGACAGAGGGTTCATATCAATGAGCAAACCTTACATTTTTTTCTACATATTTTATAATGTTTAATGTGTTGCAAGAAAGAGATAAGAATTAGACGAACAGGAAAATTCATATTTTAAAAGTAAGAATATTTAAACAAATTATCTAAATAAAAACATCAGAAACAATGATTGTTATACATTTTTAAGACAGTTCAGTAAAAATGCCAACTCCAGTATGACAAAAGGCATAGCAAAAAAAACCCCACAGATTACTATAGTACAGTTTCGTAGTGCTTAAAAATACATGGAATTACCTGTATTACAAAATGGTGTCACATTTAAAATACTATTGAAATCTACTGTTCTGTACATCTTTATTGTATTCTGTACTTCTTTATTATTTTGTTGTTATTTGTTTTCTGGTCACAGATCTTCAAATTAATGGACTTGAATGGAAATGAGGAGCAACACAGATGTTTGGTTACACGTAGGAGTAAACCAGAATTTCCATTGACATTTTCCTGTATTCTCAAAACAGATAAGGTTAGAATGCACAGCTGCCTTTTTTACCATTAACACTTACTAGAAAGCATGAGAAATAATAAAATATTATTCAGAAGTATGGGAGGAAAATGTAAAAAACAGGAATAGTTTCATGGGACCAAAATTAATTTATAGCAGTTCTTGAAAAACAGACTGCAGTTTGTACCCAGCAACTGGGGGCTTTTTATCTTTTGTTTCAATTATTCACATACTTCTAAATCACCATGAGAGCTGGGGAGTGGGACCATTCTTCCCCTGGACATTTACCAACACGACTGAAGTGTCCACATGGATTTCTTCTCTGTCTCTTCCCATTTGTGTGAATACTGGTGTGTAATGAAATTAAACACAAGACCATAACAGGCACTTGGTCTTAAAGTAGAAAGCAAGTAGGGGGATCATCATCAAAAATCCCATAAAACTATATTTGACTTCAGATTTTTAGTTACCACCAACCACCTGACTGCTCCTGAGATGTGGCAAAAAAATGGTGCTTCTAGCTGAAAAGTGTTTTTTGAAGAAAGCTAGAACAACAGAAAACTGATAACTTGTAGAAAAATAGGAAATGGAAATAAAATTCCTACATTGAGACTGAATCTCATCTGCCTGAGACATACTCCCCCCTTTGCCTAGCACTTTTCAACAAGTTTCTCATGAAGCATTTGCAACCTCTCCAAAATATTACAGGCTCAGAGGAATTTGTTTGTCATTCTGAAAACACTGCTTGTGACTGGTACAAATAAATCAGTCTACCAGAACTAACTTATAATGAGAAAAAAATCACATTTTCCCCCTCCCTCGATGTTTAGTTTGTTTACTAGATGAATTTGTTCTACTTAAAAGCCTAATACATTACATGAAAGTACTTATTTTATGGATACAGAATAAGTAGTGTTTGGAACTGGTGAATCTGGGTAAACAGGAAATAAATCTTTTCATTAGCAAGACACCAATTTCAATCATATTTGAATTTTCTTCAGCATTAAGAAATTCTTAATATATTTCACAGTTTGACTGAAGTTGGGAGCTCCAAATGATCCAAGATATTGTGCTGGATATTGCAAAGAAGTTCTACTCCAATATATTTTTCCTTTTCTCACAATCTCAGTTCAGAGCACGCTACATATCCTACTGTGGCTGAACTGGTTTTCTCATCAAAGAGAAAATTGTTAATTTTAATGGAGTTACAACAAATATTTAGTAGCAAAGTGAGAATAACACTAGAAGAAACCCACAATATATGATAAATTTCTCTTGTTCAGAATCAATACAGAAAGTCCTTTCATGTTGGAAACCTCATGTATACTTCTGCTGCCACTCCAGAACTCTACATATGTACACAGAAATAACAATTCCAATTTTGAAATGCAGCTGCCCAAGAAAACACAAAGAAGAAAAATCTGCACATCTAGCAATTTTGGCCTTCTAAAGCAAACATTGAGACCATCCTTTCCAGAAAAGTGTAATTGCAAATGCCATGCTGTTCATGTAGGACAACAGGATCTTTCCTAATGCTTTCCCTGCAGCATGCATATGTAGTGATGTCATCTCATAAGAATTCCCCTGGCTGGATCAGCTCCTGGTGGAGGTGTGCAGGAGTACAGCAGTCACTCTAGAGAGCTCACCATCTCACGTAAGGGTAGAGGAAATTTTGTAATTCTTATCTATAACTCCATCCTTTAGTAACTGTCAGTTACACAAATTAATTCAAATGCATTTTTGACGTGATGTATGTATTTGTGTGCATGATGGTAAAACGATTCAAACTTTATTTTCCCTCGCATTTGAGCCCTTTTAACAGTGCCTTGGTAATACTCTGATCCTTTGAAGTCCCTTTAAATTCAACATGTTGATACAAATAGAAATTGAACTCCATGCAGCTTTAGAAACCATCCTTCTCTGTGCTCAAGGTGAGGAGGAGCACTGTACCATAGCGGTGGCAGTGGCTGGAGGCATGCTGCTGATCACAGCTTTTTAAACAGAGTAGCTCCTTTTAAGAAGCAAATAAAACTGCTGAACCTTCGCAGCTTGTCACAGATGCGCTCAGCTGGCAGCAAGTATGCCTCAGGCTTACCTTATTCCTCTCCCTGTGGGGCCAGGCTAATGAAACTCTGATCTCTTTGCCTATAAGTAGGCAAACATGAAGGCAGGGTTTCTGCTTTTTTCTCCACAAACTCAGTGTGAGTAGATGGGTTTACCACTGAATTTCTTGGACACAAGTGAATGTATCCACAATACACTGGGTATGAGAAATTAAAGATGGGAAATAGTCACGCATTAAAAAAATACAGCAGAGTTCAAAATCAAGTTTTGTACTCAATATGCAATTCCATTGTGTGACAACACAATAGACTTCCAGGAGAATCAGAATCTGATTTCTGAGTTGTAATTTTCTATATAAGTTTGCCACTTGTACCTTAATTTTATCTGGAAGCATGTTTTAAATATTACTGTACTGTTAATTAAATTGTAATAAATTGAAATGTCACTATAGATTAAAAAAAAAGGAATAAACTGTGCTAAGACACACCTATTAGGCAGATAGTTTTGTAAATAAAGGTAAAATAGGAAATTAAATAGAGAAGCTCAAAATGGCATGCACAAGAACACAAGACAGAAACAAAAATGATGCAGCATTGACATTCACTGGAGGAGAATGAAAGGAGCTTGCTATTTAACTTAGTAGTTTCTGTACAACCTTGTGAAACAGCAATAAAACTGAGAATCTAAGTAATCCAGTTATTTCAGCAACAACTAGTAAACTAGACAAACAGCAATGTGGATGAATCTCATTTTACCTGTCTTTGGCATAACTTTTTAGAGATTCTTAGCGGCTGCTACAGTAAATAGCACTCCTAGAGAATGACCTCTAAGGCTCTGCAAGCCTCTTTAAAATTCTGAACTTTAAAATCAGTAGGATTTAGGCACTCTGTCTTCAAAAAGCATTTTGTATGTATGTCAGGACTGTCATGAATGAGAGACACTGTGTGTGGCCATATAGGTCTCATTAAATCCTGTAACTAGGTGGGCTAACTACACGCAATATAGTATACTGATAGGCATAATAGGAGTAAAGAGGACCCACTTGACTTATGCAAATAAGACATCATAAGTTTATTCAGCCATCTGTTCTGATTTCCCAGTATGCTAGAAACTACATTTCACTTTGGTAGCCTTTAGTTTTCTGTAAAAATTACTCTGAATGATTCTGACTCATTCTGAAGAATGAATTCTTTCTTTCCCCACCTGAGTTCACTCCTTACAGATAAGCAAATATCAGCTCATCTAACAGGCATTACATCTGTTCTTCTCACCATTCATACTCTTTAAATATCATCAAGCAGTCATACCAGCTGTTTACAAAGGTATCCCACTTATAAGTGACATGAGTGCTTTATAGCTCTGTATTTACAAGATATCAAAGTGGTTTCTTAGAGAGTAGTGCAATTTCCCTCCTGCTCTAGGCACATAAAATCAGTGAACCTAATAAACTAGAAAAGCCTCATTAATGGAAGAAACTGTCCTTTGTGAGTGAGCAGCAGAAGTCAGCAGATCAAAGGTGCCCCACTTCCTTCAGTAGTGCCTGCACATCTGTTTTTGTTATATCAAATATGTGACTAAGCTTACTGGTAGACAACAACAAAGCTTTTTGCTATTACTGTTTTTCTAATATATGCTGACTTCAGTTTTCAACCCATCTTTTTCTAAAAATACTTAAATATTTTAGCATGAACTTATGAATCTGATTGATATAAGTGTCTAACTTTATCTGGGGTGTTAGGAGAGATGGGATGCTCCTCATCTGTCTCATGTAAATAAAAAGACTAGACAGCACTGTGCTAGAGTTAAGTTTCCTTCAAAATAACACTGGAAGCTGGTATTTTTTTGCAGCTGTATCCAGCCAAACAACCCTAGGACTGGATCTGCTATTCTATCAGTAGGTGTGTTCTCACTTTTGAAAAAGAGACAGAAATCATAAAGAATGGTATAACTTTTGTGTAGTTTAAGAAAATCTAAATAAAATAATTTCATAAAAATGTATTTAACTGGGACCAAATTTGAAGAGCTAAGTATTCCTTGGCAAAAATCTCATTGACTTCCTTTTTTTTTTTTTTATTTTTTAATATGAGAGAACCTGTTTAAATACTGAAATGTTTTCAAAACATAATGTTCTTTAACAGTAATCTCTAAGAAATGCACTTTTTCCTACTTTTTATCAAATAGAAAAAATTTTAGGCAGCTATCAAATTGAAACACTACCTACCCAATGCCATTCTTACTCTCTTCTGTATATCTTCTACAAAAGATTTTGCAGTAAATCATTCTTATTGAATAGCACTTATATCCCATAAGCACAGACTACCACATGGCAGTAGACTGGTAATTAGAAAATGTACTAGAAGCTACTGCGTGGACAAATGTTTTAGTACTGAAAGTGGTCATATACAGGTGGCTGAGCAGCCCATCCAATCTGATTGTGATGAACAGTAATTGTAATAAATGGGGACAATAAAATGAGAGAAAAGCTAATCCAGTAATGCACTGTGCAAAATTTTCTGAGATGACAAAAATAGGAGTCCTTTAAATTGTTCCCACTCCTTCCATCTGGCATGCAGAGCTGAGGAAGTTGATAAAATAAAATGAAAAATGCCACATATTTTTGCATATTTTGCACATGTGTGATTAAAGACAGTGCTCAATACCTGATGTTGGTGTGACCCAATGTCCATTGGAGTGCAGTTGACTCCTTCCTCCTGCTTTGGCAGACAGGTGAGACAGCATTTACAGGGTGATGAATACTGCTAATCTCTGAATCAAGTCCAGTCCAGGACTTACATGATCAAGCTTTGTAGTGTATTTATTTCTGAGTGATTGCAGTACTCAGGGGAAAAAAAAAAAAAAAGAAAAACAAAACCAAAAGACACAAACCCCCACATAAAAACAAACAAAAAACCCCCAAACAAAGACAAAACAAACAAACAAAAAAACCCCACTCCTATTTATTTGTTAGAATGCAGGAAAAACATGAACAATTTGAGAAAAACAAGTCTTATGTAAAACATGTCAAGAAACTCTTCTCTCTACTCAGGAAGGAAAACAGATAATTTTAATTCTAGTGTTTCTATTTGTAACCTAACATATTTCTTCAACTAAAGGGGACAAACAGTGACTTTAAATAGGTCTCCTTGTTTCCTCTTCTTCATATCACTCCCCAAAGTGCTCTCCACCCTATCCTTCTTTGAGTGATATCCTTATTTCTTCTTATTTATGAAGGTTAGGTCATCCAATTCACTTATGAAGTCAACAAGACAAGTTAACCAGGGCTTTAAACCAGTAGCAAATGCTGCATATTATTTGCCCTAAGTACAAACTAGAAATAGCATAAATATTTATTAAAGGATTCAAGGAAAATAGATGCATGAAGAATGTTTATTTGTTTGTTTATTTGCTTTTCCTTTGTTCACATCATCCCTTGTAATTTGTTTAAAACTATATGGTTGTTTGATTCAAACTAACTTTAGATACTAGAGCAAATGTGTTTATATAAAGCTGAATTATCTTCCCCAAAGATGGAAATGACAGCCAAAAATATCCTAATAGAAAACTGTAGCTCTTACAAAATTTATTCTTCAGACTATTAACCAAGTATTGAAGATAACAAGCACGTAACCTTAAATTTTGCAAGTAGTCATTCTAGCTGTGCTTCATTTTGCATGCTTGTCTCTTAATGTCTAGCAAGGACTGGGCTGCATGACTCTGAATATAGAATTTAGAGTAAGATCATAGAATCATAGAACATGTTGAGTTGGAAGGGATCCACAAGGATCATCAAGATTGTCAACTCCTGGCCCTGAGCAGAACACTCTGAGTACCACACCTTGTGCCTGAAAGCATTGTCCAAATGCTTCTTGAACTCTGTTGGGCTTGATGCTGTGACCACTTCCCTGAGGAGCCTGTTCCAGTGCTCAAGTACCCTCTTGATGCTGTGACCACTTCCCTGAGGAGCCTGTTCCAGTGCTCAAGTACCCTCTTGGTGGAAAATTTTTTCTTGATATCCAAACTAAACCTTGCCCAACTTCATGTAGTTTCCTCATGTCATGTCACTGGTCACAAGAGTGAAAAGATTGGTACATGCACTGCTGCTTCCCTTTATGAGGAACTTGTAAACTGCAATGAGGTCTCCCCTCAGTTTCCTCTTCTGCAGGCTGAACAAACCAGGTGACCTCAGCAGGTCTTCATAAGGCTTCTCCTCCAGACCCTTCATCATCCTCACTGCCCTCCTTTGAACACTCTCCAATAGCTTAACGTCTTTTTTATATTGTGGTGACCAAAACTTCACACAGTTTTCAAGGTGAGGCCACACCAGTGCAGAGCAGAGCAGGACAATCCCCTCCATCGACCGGCTGGCGATGCTTTGCCTGATGCCCCCCAGGACACGGTTGGCCCTCCTGGCTGCCAGGGCACTGCTGACTCATATTCAGCTTGCTGTCAACCAGGACCCCCAGGTTCCTTTCCGTGGCACTGCTTTCCAGTATCTCATTCCACAGTCTGTGGAACACAACCAGGGCCGCCTTGTCCCAGGTGCAGAATCTGAGACTTGCCCTTGTTGAACTTCATGTGCCTGGTGATTGCCCATTTCTCTACTTGTGGAGGTCTCTCTGCAGGGCCTCTCTGCCCTCAAGGGAGTCAAGAGCTCCTCCCAATTTAGTGTTGTCGGCAAACTTACTTAGTATTTCTTCAAGCCCTGGGTCCAAGTAATTAATGAAGATATTGAAGAGAACTGGACCTAAAACGGAGCCCTGTGGAACTCCACAACACCAGTCTGTTGTTACTCCATTCACTATAACTCTTTGTGCCCAACCTATGAGACAGCTGCTCACCATCATATAACATGGTTATCCAGCTGTGTGCTGGACATTTTGTCCAGAAGGATACTGTGAGAGACAGTATCAAAAGCTTTGCTGAAGTCCAACAAGATTACATCTACTGGATTTCCTAGATCAACTAGGTGGGCTACCTTGTCAGAGAAAGAAATCAGGTTTGACAAGCAGGAGTTTCCCCTCATGAAGCCGTGCTGGCTGTGACTGATGACTGTGTTGTCCTCCAGCTGTTTTTCAATACCTCCCAGAATAATCTTCTCCATAACTTTACCAGGCACTGAAGTCAGACTGACAGGCCTGTAGTTTCTAGGGTCCTCCTTCTTGCCCTTCTTGAAAATCAGGACCTTACTTCCACTGGGCATACACCTTCCTTTTTCATCTTATTACCAAGAGAAGGTCCCTGTTCAGCCAAGCTGGCCTTTTGCATTGTCTGCTTGACTTGCAACATTTAGGAATTGCCTGCTCTTGTGCCCTTAGGAGGTGATGTTTAAAAAGTGACCAGAACTGATAGTAGTATTTTACAAGTACAAATCTTATCCTACAAATAAATTTGAGCATATACTGCATGTTATTGGAGTGCTCACAAACAGTGCATTTCAATTTGTCAGGAGAATTAAGCCAGAACCTAAAAGTATAAGAGTCAGTCAACTGGTCATCGATGTGTTGAAAGTACACATTTAATAATTTTTATTATCCAATAAAGAGTCATTTCTTTTCAGCTCTATCATGAGTATTAATTTAAATCTATAATATTTCTGTAATCTGCTTTTTCTTTTCAGAACTGACCATTCTTATTTATACCTATGTGATGTTGCTAATGGATATTTTGTCCTTAGAGTAGACTAACAAATAGCAAGATATTATTTTCATGAGGCTTTTGATGTAATTGATTATTCCCCATTTTAGGCTAATCCCCATGAGAGATTAGCAATCTGTCTTGGATAGCAATGTAGCAATATGTGAGAAAGAAAACATGAAGCTTTTTGGTGTAGCATTGGGGTATTGCTATGAAGTAGTTTGCATTCCAGTGGTACTTAGGTACTTTTATCTTAGAGAATTCCTTTTTTCTAAGGATCTTAAGAGAACTGAAAATGTGAACAGAATCTGAGGAGGATCCTAAATCTTATAAATTTGTTGATTCTGTGAATGTTTTGAGAAGACATCATGAAAAAGTGTCAGCTCTCCAATATAATACTTGTGGTCCTCTCTCCCCTTGATCTGGTGAACCTCAAAGTGTCTATCCCTTAAGATCAACTCCTGCAGGCTCCTCTGGAGGGCATAACACAGGTATTGAGGATACATGGTAATTATGGAAAAGAAAGATTTTATTATATTTCATTTAATACACTTTCAGATGTTAAGGCACTTACCTTTTGCTCTGTCACACTGATGCCCAGTCTTAATACTTGTATTAAATGAATGTGAACAGCTAGAACTTTTAAAGTGTTTCCTTAATCATAGTTGCTTTTCTCCAACAGAGAAAATTATTGCAAATATCTGTGATGGAGTGGATATGTATAACTGACAAATCATTTGTCAGTTTGCACTTTTGTATGTTAGGTATTACCAAATAAAGACTTTCTGACATATAACTGTCTCTTGAAGGTCTTTGACAGAAGTATTCACCAGGTTTCTTTTCTACCTTGAGAAAAAATGATTTGGGTTTTTTGCTACCAAAAGATCAGTGGTTAGCCACTGTATTAGCATCCCTAACAGAGTATTTGGCAGTGGGATGTGGCTGTTCCAATCTCCCAGTCCTCAGCCTTCTCCAGGAAATATTATACCAAGATAGTCTAGTTCAGGATTTATTTTATATCTACCAGTGTGGTTTAGCTACGACCCATACTCAGCAACGGAATCTCCATTTGTCATCTTCTACTTCCACAAATGTGCCAGTCTAGATACTGTCTGACAGCACTGATTTTAGATACCAGAAGTTTCAACTCTTTCTTTAACGAAACATTTCATTTAAAACCCTGAAGGAAGTGGGATTTTTGCCAGGACTTAGTTCTATCTGCTTTCTGAGACTACCCATGAAAATGTGTTGTGTCATGTAACATTCCCAGCACAGCATTGGGTAGGGTATATCCTGCAGAACAACATCTCTTGTAAACAAGATTTAGCAATCTTGGAGGGAATTTCCTGCTGTTGGTCAGATTGTTTTGAACATCATTGACCTTGCTGCAGATTTCTATTCTAAGAGCAGCTATTCATCTGTGTCCCATCCAGTTGCTTTGATGACAGTAACTGCTGGGGAGGTGGATAAGGAAATCTAGAGACACTCATTCCAGTTGTGAGGCTTGCTGATAACCAGCCCAGATTGTGCTCTGGCTAGTCTGTACCAATTTAAACAGTTTGGAAGGAAATAGCTTAACTGAGGAAGGAAGCAAGGGAATGTGGAAAGCAAACTAAAAAAATTCCAAGTATAGCATTAACCTAGACTACATCATGTTGTCATCATACTACCAATACTGCACATCAAAATACAGAGCAGCCATGCTTCAGATTGCAGCAAAATGTTAGTATCTGGAACTGGAATTCTGAGTCATGTCAGCTAAACTTCAGTTTAGTATCTCTTATTATGTTTAGTACATCACGAATGTAAATGTTTCAGTAGTTCCTCAGTCGAGGTCCTTGATTTCAACAAAAGTGTATTATTTATTATGTCTTCAAATGGCTGTGGTTTTTAGTGGTAAAACTTACAATGTCTTCAGAAACCCTCCACCAAGAGTTATGCAATGATATCCCAGCTCTAATTTCATAGCGGGTAAAATCTGGCTCAAAGTTTTGCTAAAATCAATCAGCATTTTTCCACTGATCCACAATCTTAAGAAAGTGGCAAAGTTATGTCTTAAGTCTACACACCTACGCAACTTTGGCTGGACCAGAGTGAGAATTTCTCACAGAACTGCGTATGGTCCCAACTGATGTTCATCTCGGAAATGAAAAGCAAATCACACAAACAAAACAGCTTAGACATATTTTGAAACTGATAAGGTACAGTAAGCAAAAGGTAGGGAAAGAGAAATTATATTTTATATTCTTCCTGAAAAACTGTACATTAAAAATAAGTACAGATGGATAAGGATAAAATGTTACCTATAAGATGAAGGACAATATTCTTTTATTCAAAAGCAAGTATGCAGAATTTATAATCTGGACTTCTTATTCTTGTCTCACATATAAGAATATTAGAGAAAATATAAAACGTAAAGTCAAAATCTAGACAAAAACATGATCCAGAGGACAGTGAGGATAATGCAGTGATAAAGGACAGCACAAAAGCAAACAGTCTATTTCATCATCCTCTTAATATTTCAGCTAAGAGTCAAGCATTCAGGTTTTATAATGTTCTCCAGTTTTGATTAGGAGAGTAAGAACCAACTTTAAACTTGCATTACAGTTGCCTCAGTTGTTATTCAAAGCAATTGAAGAAGAAACAAATCTGAAGAACTCCTTGTGGATGCAGTAGAGATTTTCATCTTGGGTTTGCTGAATACCCCGTTTCTATGTGACTGAGCTTTGTATGGCCATGGACCACTTGTTCTAAGAGTACATAACTTCTCTCTAAACAAGTTAATGGAAGCTAGGACTGCCTAATGTAGAAGTATTTGGGCAAGATTTTGGTCTGCATTTTCTACAAGGTCTGACTACAGAGTCTAGTGGGTCCTTTTAAAATCTCTGACTACTAATTGGTTTTTGTTTGTTTTGTTTTTTTCCTCACAGTCAACTGCACTGTCCTATTGTAGATACAAGAGGTGATTAGTGTATGATTTTTCTGAAACTACTGTTTAGAAAATCTGATTATTTTCCAGTATTTTTAATGCATTTTTCTGAACACAAGCTCTCATTATATTGTTTTTTGTAGCTTAGGTTGAGGTTAGTTTATTGTGAAAGAAGTGACAGTACATTCTTTGGACATAACTGCATGAAGCAGGTCCCCACCAGACTCTTGATCATATCTGACTCCTTGCATCATCATGGCATTTACAAGATATGAATTTTTTTTTTCACAAACCTTTATACTAAGAATAAATTACTTTCTAGGCATCTTTGTTTTAAGGAACCTTCTTTATGTCCCTTAACCTCAGGCTGTTGAACATTTAACCTATTTTGAAATATCTTCTGCTGTTAGAACACTGCATAAGCAGGACAGAAAAAAACCCAAAAGACACTCTCTGAACTTTCCTCTGTGGCATTTCCACCCCTATATAAAGCTCTCTGTTAGGCTTACATATCAATCAGCTATCACCTTTTCTTGTGTTTCTGTGTTTCATCACTCAGTTTCTCTCTGGTCTTGCTGACACTCCCAACACACCTTCCTTGCAGTCACTTGCTTGTCAGTCAGCAGCTGCCTTCTCACACATCCAAGCCCTGATGATATGCTTGTGAAGTACAAGCAGAGAGTGCTGTCTTTTTTTTTTTTTTTAAAGTCTTTCTGCATTTTAGGATGAAATTTGGTGATGTAATCAATCAAAGGTTGATCATACATGCAATGTTGATCATGCATGCAATGTTGATCGTGCATGCAATGTTCATATTGAATTGCACACAGATTAATAACCTATTTAAAGAATGAGGATGCCATTCATGTATCAGCATCATGGAGAGAAAAAGGTGAAAAATATGAAACCTCAAAAAATTATTTGCAATAGCACTGATAGACAGTGTTTCTAATTTTTAAGTGCCTAAAAATTACTAGGCTCTAACTGTACAACTGTACATAGACTGAATTTGATTATTTTAATACAAAGAAAGGGAATAGGAAGTCACAAGTTTCAGTCTTATATTTCTTTAATCCTGGTAACACCTCTAAGTTACCAAATGTGCTTTCTCAGGCCCACCTATTCTTCCTACTTTTCTTTTTGAGACCTTTTCCTATAACAGCTCTGACTGTCTTGCTTAAACATTTTCCTTAGTGTTGCATCATTTCTGGTCTCAAAAAAACAACTCTTCTCTTAATATCTCTTTTTATATTCTACTATCATGCTACTATTGTCTGTTGAATTATACCTCATTATTCTAGGGAGAATTAGGATATTTCAGCCCAAGTGAAGTGTCCTAAAAATCAATCAGGTTGTCAAATATGTGCTCAAGTGTAATCCAGCAGAGTCGGTCTCTAACGGAGCATTGCACTTATTATTTTATTTTATTTTATTTTTATTGTTATTATTATTTCTGCTTCTTTTGTTTTGTTTAACATAACCAGACTCTGTCATTTGCTTTAAGACGTTTTCTTTAATAAACACCAACTGTTTCAGCCTGCTAGTCAGAATGATCAGTTTTGCCAAATGTTTCCTCCATCTTCTCTTTAAAGGTGATCAGGGTATCCGTATACCTTCCTAAAGATTATAAATCGCTATTTCCACTGAACAAACTGTTATGATGAGGCCAGAATGGGCAGCTGAATATGGCACACTGGTGAACATATCTTTCTGCAAAGGGAAGTCACTATATGGTTGAAATGCAGCCAATATCCTTCCTGGCCCCATCTGCAGGTGAGAGGAGATACCAGTGGATGAGATCATCACTTGAACTACATCCTGATATATCCTAAGGCCTAATTGCAGAAGACATAGGGATATTTTTTGCAACAGAAAGAGAAGAGATGCTATCCATTCCCAGCTTTAGGAAGGACAGAAGAGGAAGGACAGAAGAGGAAGGAGGATCTTATACTTCTGTGTCCATAAAGAAACCTTTAATTGTTGCATTAGGAAAGAGATACTTCTGAAAGAACATAAAATCTAAGACAGTAGTGGAGGGATACTTAGATCATCTCTGCAGCTAACAGATATGCTGACGTGGTTAAAGAAGATTTTAGCTGTTAAATATAATCCAGGGTGATTTTACTGCCAGTGTTACAAACTCAAATACTTTCTTGGCTAGTGTTAGCCAGAGGAGGAAAGTGAAGAAATGGCGTATAACTCACCCCAGGCTTTTCATGCTGTGCTTCTTCAGAGTCTGTTGACTTGGAATTTCAGTAATGGTGGTAAAACAAGGACTGTGTCCTTCCAGTCCCTGGCTTTGCACTCTTGTAAATGTTAGTGTTGTCAGGTGCTGAGCTGCAGCAGGAAACTGAGTTAGCTCAAAATCAGTAGAGGATTTTTGGAGGTGGGGTTGATTTGTTGTCTTTGTTTGTTTGTTTGCTGTCAGGTTAGTTTTCAGCCATGGTGATTCCTGATCCAAGTCATTGTGTGGCCTTGTGAACTTTTGTGGCAGAACAAAGGCAGGAATGGGAGTGCATAGGTGGGGATAGAAAGCAGAGGAAGGAGGCAACATTTTAGTCCTAGCTCTCATTTATATCCTCTTTAAATGACTGTGAAACCACATCCGTCTTTACACAGGTAAAAAAAAAGTCCAGGACATGAGCACCACTGAGATGTTACAACATATAGCCAGAAGTGCAAATTAAATAAACCCTCCCATCCCTGGCCTCACCAATACCAAAAGATCTTCAGCAGCATTTGTTACTATGAAGGATCAGGATCTCCTGTACCCCATGTCATCCTCTTCATTCTTCCTGTTATCCGTATATATGCATTACTTAACACAACCATTACACAGGATAAAATCTACACTACAAGGTTATCCACAGTTACCCTGCCTTGCAGTTACAGTATACAAGGTAGATGTTGGTAGTTCTGTTGTAAAGATCTTCGGAATTGATTTTGTGATATAATGCAATATATGTGACCTACTATCAGGTAGGCATGAGCCCTGCCATATGAGCCTAGGGTTTGTTTTTTTAAATATGACCTATGTTTAAAATTTTCTAAGTCAAATAAACAAACCAAATAACTATAATAACCAAATATTAATAATAACTAAAATAACCAAATAATAACTATATAAAACTGTATAACTATAATAACAACCAAATAGTAATAATAACCAAATAATGAAGAATTTCGAGATTCTTCATAAGCCATTTTTAAGATAATTTGCCAGGTGAAAAGCATGATATAAGTAGATACAAAATAAGATACTCATCACTGAGATCCCTACTCTCAAAAGTGGTCACTAATCAGTTCTGTGCTACACAAACACACTGTGCTTACATTAGAGAAAATATTGCCACAGTTCTTCCAGTGTGCACCAAATAGTATAAGGCGTTTCAATTTTAATAAACATGCACAAACACACTTGATATGCCAAGACAGGAGGCCTGGAGTATTTGAGACAGGGCGACAGCACCATGCAACAATAGTACAGTTTGTGTTGCTGGCAGCACTGGCATTCCACTGGCCAGAACTTCAAAAGTGTCCAAAAGACCAAAGAAACTGCTGCAAACAGAGAGCAACTTAAAATGCCCATGGAGTACTTTGAAGTGATTATTAACAATGCATCCCATAGCCCAAGGCATGCACAAAGTATGTCTGTACACCAGGCTGCTGAATGGAACAGGATTTGTTTATCAGCCCCTCCACCGAGACCAGAGAGGCTCCCTCTGAAACAATTTATTCTCCTTGGCTCCTGCAGCTGAATGTGCCACAGGCATTTTCTGTGGGACAGATTCAGCTAATAGATGATCGGGTCACTGGAAGTGGTAGTAAGTCCTATTTGGAGAAAGCTGTAAGCCAGCTTCCAACACCAGGGAAAAAAGGCCCAAAGACAATTTTGTGTACTTGTGTTTGTGTTGCCCTCCTAGCAACACTGGTTCGGTTTTTGGTGGCCAAATGCAACTTCCATGCAACTGCTGGCTGGATGTGTTAGGTGGGAGCAGAAGAATCAGGAGAGATCATCTGTACTGTCACAAAGGGAGTAGTAAAGGACTTCCACTAATGACTGTTAAGACTGGATCATTTCCCTTCTGCAGGCTTCTGTTTTTCTGCTAAACTGTGGCTGTTTTACTGCTGTCGTGCAACCTCAAATTGTGCCTCCATCATTTATCTGTATGGGTTGTCTGTCTTTTCCTGGGACCCGGACAAAAGGCTTTCTGGGCATGAATGGCTGCTTTGTTTTCCTGCTCTGAAGGGATCTTAGGCAAATGTAGTCAAGCTCCAAGTTCGGTGGAAAAAAAAAATTCGTGCCAGGTTTGTAGCCTTTAAAACCATAGTTGAATACTTTGAAGTTAGGATAGAATTTTTCCTCAAATCTTCTGTTCTCTGTGAAGAAATTACTTCATAGCCACACTTCATTGGCTAGGAAGTAATAGTCAGGCATGAAATAAAAAAATTACTAAGAAGAGGATGACAAGATCGCACTCAAAGTGAGTATATCCTTTAAAGTTCAGTGAAGAAAATAATGAAACTATGAAACAGCAATTATTGCAGAAACTGAAGTATAAAAGACTCATTAATGACAATCTCTGGTTTTGTACACCTTTTGAATATGTATTCATAACCCTGTTGCCCTATGGACAGATACTGTATCAAGATATTTTTGGCTGAAAGATACAAGCCACAGAGTTGCACTGCACATTTCAGAGAAAGGGGATTTATTGCATTTAGTTTGTAGTGTCTCTTTATTCTTTAAACCTTTTTTGGCTGGATAAAAACAAACCCAAGCTTTTTATGAGCAAACTAACTTCAGCTATTGTCCATCTATTTCCATGTATTTCCAAACAAGGTGAATACCAAATGTTTTAGCTCCTTTTTTTCCTTTAATAGAAGATGTTTGATTAAACAAATATCCTGTTTTAATATGTGCTGCTACACTGAGTTCTGAACTACCTGAAAAGATTAGCGAAAATAAAATGTCAGCATTTGGGTTTGCTCACTGGTTTACTAGCTAACATTCAAGAGTATAAATTGATTTCAGATGGGAATGTCAGCTGCATGCTCTGGCTAGAAATGAAGCTCTGACTCAGAGGGATAGAAAAGATATTATAATCAAAATTTCTCAACTTAATTTCCTCCAAGTAGGGGAATGACACCGAGGGGAAATTCATCCTGTATCCATTGGAGTATTTTGTTCTACCCCTAATTAATTGCTAAGTCTTTCTAAACAGTGGCATAGACCATTGTGAATCCTTTCTCCCCTTCTACTCTTGTCATGCCTTGGCCAAAATCATCCTCCACTAAGTTTTTCAGGGTTTCTCACAACCTTGAAGACTAGTACGGTTTTTAACCATCAAAGCAAAGCAGGAGAAGGATGGATTTTCAGTAAAACAGAATAACAATTTGGGGAGAAATGTCTGAAAGAGAAGGACTTTCTTCCCTTTGAATCAGGAAACAGTTTGTTTCTGCCATAGACATTTCTATCTTGTAAAAGATTCATGCTAGGCATCAATCACAAGAACAGAACAGAAGAGAAGGTAGCACTGGCATTACTCCTGAGTGCTTTTAATCAGTAGTCCAGCAATTTTGGTATTTATCTAAGATAATTAAAACATGTTCGACTTCTTGCACTGTACCACGTGGATGTATCAGCTCAGGACAGCGTGGCTCACATCTGTACCACTTCTCAACTGCACTTCATGGAACTCCTGACCTACTGAGATGGGTGACAAGTTTTCAGAGCCAAGAAGCTCTTATGTATTTTGTGGAAGTTTCATCCTCATATCAGCCACGCAGTCTACAGTGGGAATACCCAAGCTCACTAGTGTCATCCGAAAGCTGTGGGTCCCAGCCCTGTCAGGTGGCAGAGAGTGAGTGAGTGAGTAAACTGAGACACAGTCAGGTCACATCCATTTTAAGGGAAATGGTGCAGGCTGCTGGGTTGAATTCCCATTATTTCCCCCATAAAAAATTGATTAAATATCTCTCCTGAGATGTGCAGGATTGAAACACAGCTATTCTTTTTCTCAAATCAGTAGCATCAGAGGGACTATGACTTTTGACTTCAGTTTACAGGAAATCTGCAGCAACTGCAAACACTGTATTTAATTTGGATGTTTGGGGCTATATGTAAGGAGTATGTACTTTCTCTGGCCTCCAATGCCCCGAAGAGTGTGCTATAGTATGGATGTAATACCTGGCATGCTAATATTAACACCATTCACAAACCAATAAAATTCCATGTAGGACTGGCATAACTTTCCTATTTTATGTTGAGGCTGAATATTTCTCCTTTGAAAATGGGTATCAGGCAATTGGCAAGTAGCATCTCCGAGTTGAATTTGTAGCTTAAAACGACCAAATCTAATATCTAGTTCCGAGCAGAGCTTAATCACCTATTCATTTATTTTCCTTTTCCAAATCTGTTTAAAGAAAGTCTCATCCCAAATTTAGCCCTTAACAATGCCTCTGTTCCTTTGAGGGGCACTACTTTCATTCATGGCTTAAGTGTGGCTCTAACGCTACTAGATGATTAACCAACACAGGGTTTATCCATATGAACATAAGTGTGTGAATCCCTTCAAAGGACTTTCAAGTTGCCTTCATTCTCTGGACAAACCCTCAAGGGCCAAGTCACCAAAAGATGTTTTTGTCTTTCCTTCCCCACCCTTTGCCTTTTTTGCCAGTTCTAAGCAACCATAAAAATATGTGCTACACACTTCTGTGATGCAGGGAGAATAATAATCAGCCCTGGGCCAAGTCACGTACAGAGGCAACAGAAGAATATTTTAACTGAGCAGGAAGCTATTTATCTCTAAACTACTTACATTTAACTGCACTTTTAAAAAAATCTTATTCTTTTGACCAAAACAAACCTTCAAACGCAGATGTTCACTAAGTACTCAAACATGAATAAAAGATATTCAGAGAAAGTTGTGGGAAAACACTCAGAACCTAAATCCAAAAATCGTTACACACATTTTATTCAGTCAGAACTTGCTCTTAATTAATTGAGGCTAAGCAATGAATAAAGCTTTCAGAATTTAACCATCTCCTTACATAATTGCATTTTTGTATTAGGCTTTTTAATCTTATACTTTCATACAGCATTGCACCAGCAAACACACAAACTATAAACGATCTCCTAAAAGCAGTGAAATTGAAGCCAAGAGCTTTTGACTAACTTGAAATTTGCTGCTGCAAGCAATAAATGTGCCAGATCCTAGTATGTGGGTCACTTGTTTTGCCAGACCATCCAGCGTACGAATAGACTTGTATCTCTTATCCTGAAGAGGGCAGACAATAGGTACTTTCACCATTTTTCAACTTTTGGCATTTTATGGGCACATACACGATAATAAAAAAAATTATATTTAGATCATAATAGTGAATTTGCTCTATCTTAATATTTGTGCTGTCATTTCCCATTCTAACACTTCGGTACTCACATTAAAACATCTACCTACTTCTAGAACAGGCACTAACTGACTGAAGGGTATGGCTCAGTAAACTGAATTACTGCCAAAGCACATTAAAACAGGGTAAAAGTCTATTTGGAGGGCATTTTGAACAAACTTCTATAGCCACTGCCTCTGCTTTACCTCTCCTATCAACAAATACAAAAATTCAGATACCAAAGCTCTCAATAAATTTCATAACTGAAAAGAAAAACCAAATAAACATGTTCTCTCTGAGCATCACAGTAACACAGTACAATCTTTGCAAAAAGAAATTTTCTTAGGACCGTGAATCAACAATATAATTTCTTACTCATGTGATATGGAAGCATATCACATAATTATATGCTCTGGAAAGTATGAATCTGAATCAAATAATGACTAGGTTAAATTTCTCCATACCTTAATTACAATAGATTATTTTGCTTTTTATTTCCCATTTTCTTTAACAAATTTATTCTAAAGCTGAGCATTGAGAGTGGACAGTATTAAGCTCTTCCTACAGTCAGATCTTGAGAAAGCAAAAGAGGAAAAGTTATGGAAGAATCTGGTTATTACAATGAAAGAACAGTATTTTCTGTGCACAAAATGGATGAAATTTGGTTTAGTTAAGCCCATTCTTGTAGCAGTTTGGTTTGGTTTGGTTTTTTGTTTGTTTGGGGTTTTTAATGCTTTGTTTGAGTGAATTAGTTCTTTACTGCCTATCATGCACAGGGCAGCTGTTCAGATTAATAGTTTTGAGGCTGGGTTATTCAGATATACAGGGGGTTTGTTTTTAATTGCAATGTTTCTGCACTTCAGTTTTTGAACGTGCAGCATGTGATCTTTGTTAAAACCCTGCTGTGGAATGCTGACATACACACAGGATTATTTTCCCTGCCAAGAGTTCATATAGATTTATATGAAGTTTGAAGAAAATGCAGACTCAACTTTTATTTTCCATTCAGAAAGAAACACCACTGTCATGTTGGTGACAAATAGCTTTTAATTTTAAACTTTTGGATGAAAGGAACAAGCATCTTTCCTGACCACACTGTGGCAGGATAGAACTAACTACATTGTATGAGTTAAGAACCACGTACAGTGTCTGTAGGTAACTGAACATAACATTTTACCAATGCTTCAGAAAAGAGCTAGTCCTAAGGTCAGCTTTCCTAAAACCAGACCATTGATTCTGCTTCCTCCTATAGTTAGGATTAACTGCTCTTCTAAACCTACCTGACATTTCTATCTATGAGTACAAAGCAAAAAGAAAGATTTTCCCAGGAGGATGAAGGAACAGGAGGGAATAAAAATGAAGACTAACGCACGGTTTGGAGTAAGACATAGCTGTCTTAGTGAGAAGCTAGTAACAATCAAATGCTTTCTTCACAAAAGTACTCTAGGCTGAGATACTGTCAGTGGGAACATTTCACAGGATAAATATTCAAGGGAAGGAACAGCTTTCTCAAATCATGGACTGATTGCGGGGCCAGTCAACAAGCCTTGCACAAAATGGTCTTGGTGGCAGTGTATACCCTGCCTGAACTACCTAACATGATTTCTGTAGTAATCCCCTCAAATCTTGCCCTTGCTGGAGGGTTTGCACCTGTAGAGTGCCGAATTTCCTTCTTTGTTTCTTCTTTTAAACCCCCACCCATTTAATTTGCTGAGACAATGCAGTGGCAAGACAGCCACAATACAGCACTGGGGCGTGGAATTGAAAACCATGTGTGAGCCATCTGTAGGGCACTGAGCTCCCCAACATCTGCTATCCAAATTCCTAGTTTATATGCCAGATCATCTCCTGAGGTCCCTGAGCAGGATGTGCTTTGCAGAAGGAAGGGCGTGCTGCTGCTGCTGCTGCTGCTGGGCTTCCTCTAGCTGGGAGGCTGGATGAGATATTTCTACTCTTCCCACCACAGGGAAACATGGTCTTTGTAGCTTTTGTTGTTTTCTTTTTTGTGGTGTAAACCCCACTTTGATGTGGTTTTAGGGGTAATCACACAGGCAGTGTCCCTGGCTGGGTGGCTCTTGGATGCCCACAGCAAGAGGAAGCAGTGGGGCATCAGCCCTGTGACTCCACATGGAAGAAGCCCTTGCTCAGATCCTCTTACTCCCAGCAAATCCCTCGGTATTGCTAGAAGGAAAATTTTTCTATCTGCCTGTCTGTCTACCCTCACCTATACTTAAATCCTTTGTAAGTGAAGGAAATCAAAGAGATTTCCTGGTTCAGAAAGTCAGTCATTATAAATAAATGTGTTTTCTTTTATGATGCTGGCACTTTGCCACTTCACAGCAGCTAAGATCTGTGCCTACTACTCAAGACAGAAATGTTTACAGAGTGTATTCCTAGGCTGAGATTTAAAAATATAAAATGAGTCAATATATTAATAAATTATCGAGCCTGAGAGAGAAGTTACAGGGCGTTTGTCCTATGATGGCTGGAAGAGATTGTTCTGCAAAAACAATGTGGTGTTATAGACTTTTCCTGCTCAATAGATAACTGTAACGCAATTAATGAAAACGAAATTTAATTCCATTGTCACCACACCCACATTGGGGGCACCATCCAAGCACAAGACCTAGTGAAGTGAAAACAGTGCTCGTTGGTCTTTTTAGAAATGGTTTTGCCCCCAACACAATTTCATGTTCAAAATCAAAGCTAAAATACTTAAATTCTATAAATCATTAAAGTAATTTGCCTACCTCAGAATAAAAGTACAGTAGGCAAATCTTCTACTAGAAGTAATTAAACTATCCCAGTCTTCTGTGAGACTAATAAATATGTTAACAATCCTTATGACTGAATGTGGTAAACAAAACATATCTAATATCACTTTAAAAGCTTTCCAATTGTCTAAAATGCCATTGGTCAGAAATTTTATTTTACTTATAAAATATTCTATCCGTAATGGAATAGGAGCTTCAAATCACTGGATCCTCCACGTAATAATTTTTTTTATTAGTTCTAAGAACTGAGTATCTATAATGACAGGAAAATATTGGTCTGAACTTACTCCATCTCTGGTTATATATTTCTAGGTAAAAAGTCAAAGGAAAGGAGTTTGAGCTTTACCCTATTTAAACTTATCTGCAAAATATACTCAGATGTAGTTTGAAAGACAGAGACAAATAGTGTGTTTAACCTTAGGAGGTGCTTGGGTTTTCCCTAATCTCAACCTGCCACATAGCTGAAAGTGGAAGCCTTTGAAATGTTTTTACAAAAATATTTACTTTTTATTAAAATTAGGAATGGAAAAGATTAGCGAGGCTTTTCCTCTCCCTTTCTTTTTAACCTTGCAAACAGTTTAGTCGTGAACCTCTGCAGGTCGGCATGTTCTGTTGTGTTTATCTGATAGTGACAAAACAAACTTCAGATATCCAAGGGCTCAGTTTAATCTGCTGAGCATAGAACAGCCTTTTTTCTAAAGATGTCTAATTAATAGACCAGTCATTCAGCAATGAGCTCTGCATCATGTTAGTTTCTGTGGGAACTTTTTCACTACAATTATGCATTAAAAAAACAGAAGGAAAGTGTACAAAATGAGTCAAAGCTGCAGAATTTTGACATCCTGGAATCATGTACTGCTTAAAGTCTGAATGCTAGATACACTGTCCATCTGCTTCTCTTGCTGATTTATTGACTAGCCTCATGAGCTTTTGATATTGAATATTTGAGTTCAGATACTGGAAAAAGGAGCCAGCACCCAATCCAGCAGTCTTAACCATATAAAACTCTCCTTGGTCCCAGACTTTTTGTTCATGACACTCTGCAGATTTGCTGCCAAGTCCAGTAAGAACTGGAAGAGTGAAACACTCAAGACTGAACAGGGCAGTTACCTTGGCAAAGAGTAAACCAGAGTGAGTGTGCAGACATTATGCAACTGAATGAAGCAACACTGGAACACAACTTAGTAAGGACTGTAAGATGGCTTCTTTATATAAGAAATACCTACAGCTTATAAGTATTTGTTGTGAGCATTTTTCTAGCAAAAGGGCAGTTCCTATTTATTACGCTCAACCATTAGTAAAATCTAAAAGTGCCAAAACTGAAAAAGAAAATGCAAGCTGAGAAAAGGAGGAAATTTTTTTTTTTAAACAAGGAAAAATCTATTGACAGCAAAATAAAACTGAAATTTGGCATCACTCTCAGTTCATCTTCATATGCAATAAATAAATGAAATTAATGACATATTAAATATTTTTGGCTATTTCAGTTCTTTTTCATAGCCCTATCGACATTTCCATAAGCCCCTTGGCAGCAGAGTCAGCTTTTCTGCATTCCAGTTTGCCCTAGTTTAAGAGTGAGTTTTCCTGTTTCTAATCATCCATAATCTCCCATAACCCTCACCCATTATATCAATCTCCCAGCTAGCATGAGCAGCTGACGACAATGCACAATGCATAACATCTCCATGCTACTCCTAAATGCAAAAGTCATGCTGTGTCCTAGCCAAAACAGCAAGTATTAAAATGACAGATTGAGAAGCAATTGAGGAAATAGAGGGTTTGGGACTTGAGTAGATGGCTGAATTTTGAAGGTGCAGAGGAAAGCCTGCAATTTCTAAACAACCCCATTCAGTTTATTTTATTTAAAATTATTTTTCTTTCTGTATTAACTCCTATTGAAAAATTATTAAATAATTCTTTGTGAAACAAGGAAAATATTGTATTTGAATCTTTCTTTCTTATAGAAAAACTTCATTTTCTATTCAGTGATGAACACAGAGCTACCTTGTAGAATGTTTCACTTGGAAATACTGTTAAGTTGACCAACATTTCTCCTAGGACCCTTGACCTGAGGACTCCTTGCTCCAGCAACTTGAAAGAAATGCATTTTCTAATGCTGTTTTCCTAGCATTCATTTTGTTGACGTGGCTGTTGAATTATGGAAGACAATTTGCACTGCAAGTCAGCGTGGAAATACTTGTCTTAAACATGTTAACTCATTCCCACAGTCTTGACAAAAATCCAAGACAGCTGCTAATATGTATTAAATAAAGAAAAGACAGGTGGTTGGGATTAATGTTCAATTTATTTATTAGTTTACTATGTGGCTTAAAAATCTGAGATTAAATTTTTAAAGGTTTTGTCTAAATTACATGGATTTTAATACTAAATAGCATCCCTTTCCACCAATAATAGCAATCATGAAATATTTTCAAGGTTTTTCTACAAGCTATTTTTACAAAATATACTTAAATGAAACTAGTCAGTCTGGCCAAATACAGAAAAGAATACAAATTATCCAATATGTCATAGCAGCAACAGTAGCATTAAGATTTAATCAGCTTATCGTTTGGGTAGAAAATTTGGTTTCCAATGGAATTATTAAGGGTATACTTTTTCAACACAATTTTTTGAAGAAATGTGTCTTACGCGGTAACATTGGTCCTTCATCCGTCCGTCCATCTGTACCCATTCCTCCAACTGTAACCGAATTTGATTATAGGGCACATATTTCTGATATACTAGAGAAGTCTCCTGAGCCTTGTGAAAAACAGTTTTTAAATGGGGAGACTCAAGCTAGTACCCACAAATGGAAACACTGTTGGATGAGCAGAACAGCCAACCTTCTTGCTTCGTGTCTGGCTCATCAGCACAGAGAAGGCTCAGAAGGGTCCAGAATATATGTGATCTGTTCCCTAGGTCATTATGAAGAGATCTGGGAGAGAAGTGAGTTAAATGGAAGAGGAGAGCATGCAGCAGATGTTGTGGGAATGTGACAGCAGACATGAAATGCAGAGTTCCCTGGAAATGCCTTTTGCCATTTACTCACAATTAATGGAGTCCAGTTTCATTTGTTACAGCAAGGACAAGTCTTCCTTTGCTGATATGGAGATACCAGTGTTGCTATCAAGTTTGAACAGATAGGGTTGGTTATATAAGAAAAGAAACTAGCCCTTTGAAAACTAAGTTGCTGACATTGGTCGTGCTTTATGTGTTGTCCCTTCTTTGTCTCTTTCTGTATTGCAGTCTACATGCATACAATTTCTTCACAGGTCTCTCCCTAGAGGGTTAGTAGGGCTAAACCAGGAATTCAGCTAAATAAGCACTCTGGGCTGAATAAGGAATACTGGCTCTCTTCCTTGGCCAGTTTGGGAGCAGCACTGATGAAGATTTTCCATTCTGAGGTTCCTACGATAAATCTAAGTTGTCTGTTGGTTTATACAATGCACATTCATTCAGGGGTATCCTTAGATTTAGAGTCAGCACTTGGATGAAAGTCTTCCTGACAGTACGTGAACTATTCTGCAAGGAGTAATGTGGGTTTGCTGTGCAGTTATGAATGACAGGGCAGGATCTTGGAGAATCTTTCCTCTTAGGAAAATAAGGTTTTAAGCAAGACACAGTGACAAATCTTGACAGAATCATGAGGAGGGTTAAGACTTTGTTTTAACTAATAGGATGTTGATCTCAGAGCTTACATTCATTTTGTATATCCATTATTTTCTGTATTTAAGAATACAATATTTGACTCAGAGATAACTCCTCTCTCTATGTAATCCTCCTATTCCTTGTTGCGTCCCCCAGTGAAATAGTAGCCCATCTTGTCAGGTTATTTACACACATTAAGAAATGGTTCCTGTTCTAAAGAGTTAACACTGGGTAAGACAATGGAAAAGAAAAATAACGTGATGATGTTACTTTCTCAAAGTCATGCTTTATTCCAGGGCTGAGATGGAAATAGAAGCCAAGCCTCCTGGTGCTCTGCACACTGCTCTCCTTTTTTTTTTCTCCCCCTCTTTCCTTTCATCCTTCTTTTTTCAGTCTGAAAAGACCTTATTTCAGTCTCCTATCTAGATTTCTCTCCCTTCCTCACTTTCCCTTATGCTGTGTCCACTAAGCAAAGAAGGAAAATATATTTGGCCTCCCTCTGAACAGGACTTCTCTTCAGAGATGTTTCAATTCTCCTTGGGTGCTGCATTACTACACCGCTTGTAATGCCTGAGCTTACTAGATTAAAGCTCTCTGAAAACTGTCTGTATGAATCACAGCTACCACAGTGACTAAAGTGTCAACATATCTAGAGACAGCCATCTATGCTGACATGTTATATATTTAAATAATACTCTAGCTAGAATCATTCCTAGAGTACCAGGGACTCTATAATCCTCTTAGCATATTGAATTTAAGATTTCTTCACTATAAGGGTGATGAGGCACTGGAATAGGTTGCCCAGAGAAGCTGTGGATGCCCCTTGCCTGGAAGTGTTCAAGGCCAGGTTGTACAGGGTTTTGAGCAACCTGGTCTAGAGGAAGGTGTCCCTGCCCATGGCAGGGGAGTTGGAACTATATGACCTTTAAGGTGCCTTTCAACCCAAACCATTCTATAATTCTAACTGCTAATATATTTCAGGTCTTTCACAGTGCAAATTTCTGCTTTTTGTATATGAACATGTCAGATGGGTAGTACTCTTAGATAATTAGATATCTCTACCTTTTCGGTTGAAATATTTCTTAGGAGATAACATGGTCAATACTGCATCTAAGGAAACCCTATAGAAACTGTGGTTCATTTATCTAAAAATATAAAGTAAAGCTGTATTTTTATTTTCAAAACAGTAGTATTGAATCATTTTGAATAGGTAGGGAATTTCTCTCTGCACTTTGATATTAATTACTCTGCTTTTTAATTAATTCTGTTTTGCAACATTAGATAATAAGCAACATTCATTAAGAGCTCCAGATTATCCATTGGAGAGCTCCATTGGCATATTTGTCTACTTCCCAATATGACCAATTAAGCAGGAGAATACAATAGTGGGAAGATATAGAGGTTGTCTGAGCGGTTTCCTTCATATATTGAGCAGAGTTTATTTGGCAACACCTCCAACTACACAAAGAGAAACATATGCCAATAAACAAAGAAAAGTTTAGTGGCTACTTCTGTTCATGGCTGCCTGTGGAGGAAAAGGTAGCTCAGCATTTTCAAACCACTATGAAAATGAAACTATCTGCTGGTAATAGCCAGATCTGAGCTGTGGGATGGGCTGTGCTTATTTGTGCATACATAATGTTGCCCAGTCCTACACACTCCAAGTACAGTGTTTTCAGTGGGATTTACCTTACCCGTATGCTAATTTTGCTAGCATTACTGCACCATAATTTACACCATTATCCTTCTGTAGAGATTGGCAGATAGTACTTTAAGGTCAGAAAACCGAGATGATTTAATGGACATTTTGATTCTTCTTTGTCGTGAAGTTAAAATAAATTCCTCAGTTGAAATTCTCTTTTTGCATGTGTATATTTAAAAAATTATCCAAAAGGCATGGGTCTAGCCCTGCAAGCCATTATTCACATGAGTTAATTCCTTAACTCTGTGGAATTACTCATAGGAATGCATGTATGCAGAATGCAGTCCTGTTATCATTGAGCAAATACGGTTAATTAAAAAAAAAAATTAAAAGACTGTTTCTTGCCAAAAACCATACAGTTTATTTGTATTTGAAAAGTAAGATTTATTACAGTTTTCACAAGAAAGATTAAAGTTTTAGCTAAAGCAACCAGTGGTTTTACCTTCTTATTGCACATCTTTTGGGAAAAAGAAAACTTGAGGCCCTGAAAAATTCTGAGAGTGTCTTGTATTAAAAGCATTAAAACCTGAATTAAAGAACATAATTCAGATGGAGTTCTGGTGACTGTGCCAAAGATTACATCGTTGGCTGATGACTGTATCCAGATTTTTAGAGCAGGTGTGTTGACTCATTCTCTGGGAAGCATGAAGAGAAACACTGGCCTCACTCCAACCCCATAACACAGGGCTAACCCAGCTCCATCGCTGCTTTGGGATGAACCATCGCTGTCAGACAGTGCAGTCTTCATGGAAATGCAAAGTATGGCTTTAACATGATATTCCAGAGAGATTAGCAATGCTCTGTCTGAAGGCTGGGAGCTGATTTACATCCACAGTTTAGTCGCTTCACTGCTAACAGAGCTTGTGTGTTGGGAGGTTTAGTGTGATTGCAAAAGCAGCAGCTCCTCAGATGGCCATTTTTCCTGAGAAAGTTGCTGGATGCTTGGCCTGCAACTCCTAGCTGGTTTTGGAAAACGCATGCCTTTTCCAACAGATTTTGAACATTGTTGCCATTTTTATTGGATGCTGTCCATGCTCACTTTAGTATTTAATGTGGCCAGTGTATTGTCAACGTCACCATATTTGTCATCTTGCTGGTTTACCTTTTTTTACCCAAATGATGTGTATTATAGGACAATTACAGGAGTATATTTTAAATGAACTCATTGTATTAAGGATGAGATAGTAAGGATTTTACCTTTTAAAGGTTTTTTTTTAAAAAAAACATGCCTTTTTAGAAATTGGAGGAGCAGTTTGGAAGAACCCACAGGCCTTGCATGGATACCTTAAAGCAAACAGTAATCAAGGAAAAGAAGGTGCCTTTAAGGAAAGCTTTTCCCACTGCTCCACATGATTAAATGTAACTTCTATTAGTGCCTTAATTATTTATAAAAGCAACAGTTGCATCTATTAGAAGTGCTAATTTTGAGATATCCAGTATCGTTGCAATTAAAACCTCAAGAGATCAATGAGCACATCCAGTTGCAGAGAAAAGTATGATGGAAATCAGAGAGCCATTTTCTTGACTAGTCGAAGTTCATGGTGCATCCTTTGGCCCACTTGGAAAAAACAGGCAATGAAGTAATGAAACACTTATCATAATGTTGTTCACCTCTGTGTATAGGCAGCAAAAAGCACGTATTTGCCTAGTCCGTTAGCAAGTGGCAGAATAAAACTGGGGAATTAATCAACAGATCTCACATTCACCGATAGCCCTAGCTAACATTTTTGTTGCTAGTATCAAAATACTTGAGGGAGGCTGGGTCTGCTCTACAGTTTCAGTGCAAATATGGAGCATTTCTGTGAAAGTCATGAGAATTATGGCAGCCTCAAAACTATATTTGCTTTAAACGGGAGAAGCTGTTCTAGCAGCCTCATGCTGGCAACTGATTAGGACTAGGTTTTCTGGGGAGACTTACACATCCTTCACAGATGTGTCAGGTGAGGAAACAGGACTTCATGCAGAACTTGGAAGTATTCACATTTCACAGACCCTCAATCTGCTTATAAAAAATAAAAGCATCAGGAAATGTGTCACTGTTATCTTCAGTTATTCATTTTGAGAATTTTGAATTTCATAGTGGAAATTGCTTCTTGAAATATATTTTTAATTGCTGAATAACTGTGATTATTGTATTCAAGGCATTTACTTGTTTCAAGCAATGCTTTCCTACAATGTTTTGTATTTTTTGTGAAGACTAGTAAATTAAAAAACAAAAAAAAATATTTAACGGACTGATTCTACGTTAGGTTGACCTTAAATGCTGATTCTAAGTCTCCTCTACTTTGCTCTTTTGCTTCTACAACTTATTTTCTAAACTCAACAGGGATGTTTGAAATGGGAAATCAAGATGTGAGGGAAGATGCTTGGTGCGGTTACTGCATGGCAACCCACATTCCAGCTCACAGCTAATTACAGGCAATGCTGACATCTGAGAGCTGGGAAAAACTGGGATGTTAAATCTGCTTATTTGTACAGTAAAATTTTTTCCACAAAGTATTATTTTATTTCATGGAGCCAAGGACAGTCTGCAACATCAATGTTAGTAGAAATTTAATGTTGTGTTAATAAGGGATGGTTTAAGACAATGTAGCTTTATTAACTTAGCACAGAGATAGACCATGGACCGACCAAAACATTAATCATAAGCATTCCTTTATTGACCTCCCGAAGGGCCAGACTCCTCCAGCTAGGCTTATTAATCCCCATGGGGATAATAATATCCCATTTCAACAGTGAGAACCAAATACTTGTCTTGGGTTTAGCTGACGAATGGTTTAACTATTTTTATTTTTTATTTTTTTAAGAGAAATAACATCCGTCTCCTTTTTTGAGATCAGACAGCATGGTAACAGGCAGAATCTGAGAATCTCTGCTGGATGGGATCACTGGTGATGTACTGAGTACTCCCTCTCATTAATACCAAGTTTTCTTTCTCTGGGCAGTTTCTTTTCATGATGCTATTTCCAACATATGGAAAGTTCATTGCTTAGTACAATAGGGCCAATATTTCCCTCTCCTGCATGTTGTATCCAAAAGTGACCTAAACATGATGAAATAATAACCACGCATTTAATAATATTGTAAGACTACCAGCCAGCTGCAGCAGATTTTCCAGAGGGTTTATTGACATCTTGCATAAGTGTTTGTAAATATACTGTTTTCAGCTTCTCTAAAGTATATGCATGCATGACTAAAACTTGACAGAGAAAATACTCATGGCCTCCTTATTTTTGCCAATGTTTAAAAGGGGCAATTTCTTGGTTTTTCTGGAAATGTAGGAGAATCAGGTTCTTCCTCTAGAGAACTTAACTGATATATCAGCAAGGTATGGGCTGGCACAACTGTTCAATAAGTAATTTTCAGTTCACTTTTCCCAGCACCTGTCTCATAAAAGAACAGAGTTGAGGAAAAAGGATATATGCTGAAGTATTTCCCCTCTCAGGTTTAACTTAAACAGCTTCCTTGTTTGTTTTTCTGGGATCATTATTCCAGAGAAATAATTTTTTTCATTCTTTTGCCTGTTCTGGCTAAACATTTCTGTTTGCCCTTACAGAAACACAAAAAAACTGAGCACAAGCTATGGAGTAATGTTAAGGTCAAGCTTTCCTATTAGCGAGTGTATTCAGTTCATTGTTTTTGTGGTGAGACAAACAAGTTAGATCCTCTCCCAAGCCACTGGAACATAATAGAGACTATAAATAATTCCTTACTTCTGGACTTTATTATGGTTATTACAATTATTAGTAAGCCAATGTGCAGTTTTCTATAGCCCTCAGAAGCCCACATTACTGTGATTCAGTAACAAAAACAGAGATTTCTTCTCTTCCCCTGACCTGTTACCATTCAGTACCTAACCTGCGGCCTTCTCTTGGGCTGTTGCAAGTACTGTCTTGTACTTAAAAAAATCTCCATTTTAATATAAATTATATTGGGTGTTGAGTGGAATAGACAGGTCAGGGGTTGAACCTGGCATGTTGCCCTTAACAACAGGATAATAACTGCATGTATTTTATTCACTCTGCCTTTTCCCACTTATTTATGTATATGGCCTATGCTGTTACATCCAGTTGGAGAACAGACATATTTGCATCAATTTTCATGCATCAGCTGTGCACCAGCCCCAACAGAGACTCCTTCATTTTGTTCTCTCCTCACACAGAAGGCAACATTTTAAAAAGCATTTAACTAACATTATAGCTAGGTACCATGAAATGACTTCATGAAATTTGTGTGGCTTCAATATAACCCTGAGCACATACACAGTAAAGGAGAAAGGCATTCCTCTTGCAATCCAAGTTTTGGGAGGGTGGAGAGTGAAGGCTGAAGGTACAAATCCAAGGTCCAGGATCAGTAAATCAGTCCACAGAGCAATGTCCCTCCCTCCTTTCTACACAAGTTTTCTGGCTGAAGTAGCACCCAGAGCTCTCAGCCAGTCCTGCAGGTTAGAGGACGCAGGGCAATATTGCAGGCTCACGCAAGGACTCTGGGGGAATTGCAGGCTGTCAACAAATTCTGCTTGGAAAACAAAGCAGAGTATGAACACGCCACTTCCCTTCTGACAACAGAGAAGTCCAGAAACAAAGATTTTTCCAGCAATTGGGCTGCAAGAAGATTCTGTGCAAATGTTACAGCAAACATGGCTGGGAAGCAGCACCTGGAGGAGTGGCACTTGAGTTTGGAGCAAATCAAAAGCAAGGTTCTGAAGTCCATGGTAGATCATGAAGACAAAGGAGGCAGAACTTGTGGTTCTCTGCATAATTAAAAGGTGAAAGGGTTAGCAAAGAAACTCTGTTTTGCCCAAAATTATGCTAGGGTTTGTTTCACAAATGTTTACAGTACACACAGCACTGACAGGAGAAAGCATACAACCTTTTTAAGCTTCCCACTGGTCTTTTCTTCTGCATGTCTCCTACATTTGCTCACTTCAGGTGTCCATCCCAAGAAAATATTGTGCAGGTGATGTGCATGCCTGCAACCATGGATGACCCTCATATAGAGTCTCCACAGGCAATGAATTGTGATAGAAAGCCTTTTCCTCTGCTTGTGCTCCGGGAAATGCTTTCAGTGTGCTTCCTCATGTCCTTTAGGCTGTCATCTAAAATTCTCTCTTTTGTTTACATCATTTCTTTACCCCTTCTTGCACCCTACAGAGTTTCTGCAATATTAGCTTGGATTGCTGCATTTTAGTACTGCATCAAACGGCTAATTTCATCTGTTACCACATGGTGCTTGATGCTTTTTTGCACAAGTTTAGCTCTGAGGAAAACTAATTATTTGCACTTCCCTGAAAATTTTTGCAATGTCTTCACTCATTTATTCACATGATACTGGCCCTGCCAAACACTGTAACATTAAAGGAAGTAAAAGTGGTTCTACTTGGAAATCTTACAGAAAAGTCATGTCATACACTGACTCCTTGAACAAAATAACAGCTGCAAAAAGCTAATGATGCAGGCTTTAAATGTCACCATTGCAAAATCATGAGGAAATTGTAATTTAATTATGTTTAACTATGTTCCATTAGAAGAAAAAAAATATCTGCTACACAGCATTTCAAATGTAATTGCCTCAGTATGGCTTTTTTTTTTTTATGTGAAAGTGTCAAAATATCAATTATACATTATTAGACCTATGCTGAAGAATTGATTTATCTCTGCTTAATCATTCAAGAAAATGTACTATACTGTGTGTGCAAAGGAGATAAAATCAGTGAAAACACATGAAATTGTTTTGCTGTCCTACTCTTGCAAAATGGAACAATTCCTATTTTCCTAATATTCAATAACACTGAAGTTGTAAGTAAAAAATCTACTTTTTCAGACTGTGGTCTTACCAGTTGACATGTATGACTAGTATATAACAGGAATGTTTCTTACACTTTAAAAACTTCTTCAGCCATACCTCAAATGAAGTACTTTCTGTTCAGTTGTCTTAATGAGAAATATTATAATCAAGATATTCCTTATTATCTTGAACTCCTCGGATGTTCCTTATTTTATTTCAAAACCAGTCCTTGGCAGCAGAGTCTGCATATAGGTATAAAAGAAAGATGAAGCTGAATATATAACTAGTCTGGTTTTGAGTTTGAGAAAACTGAGCTCTAGGAATCTGAGCTCTGGATTCTAAATTTACACTAAATGGACCTACAAAAAATTTGGAGATTTACCCATTGATGAATGCCAGAAAATATGAAAGTGATCCATCTTAGAGTACTTTGTGTTCCTGACAGGGAGTTCTGGGGACTTACTGTCTTATTGCATAATATTGAACACTAGTAACCAAACATCTGTTAGCAGAGAATACAAGCTGCAGATAACTGTGGCATTAAAATGACCAAGAAAAAAATATCGTTGAATACTTAAAATTACTTTGGTAAAGTGGTCCAGAATAGCTACACTGGCAAGATTCTGTCTTGCATCAAGGATTTCAAATAATACAAGTACTCGCTCTAAGGTTTTTCCTAGACAAGAAAACTGTGAATGCTATTGATAAGGCAAAAGTAAACCACATGGGATGCATATCTGAATACATACCTTGCACCAATACAAGTCCATACATCAAAATCGATATGTATTTTCTCCTTGTCTAAAACAACTCAGAACTTGAATTCTTTCATTACATCCGATATATAACCGTTATATTTAATGGCACCCTCAAGACATTGACTTGCATTAGAAGCAATGTGCAGTCACACAGGTGAGCTCTCCTCTCTGAGGTAAAAAAAATGCTCCCTTTTCTGAGCCCTGGTAGCCCTAGAAGTGTCAGAAGAATGATGGGGACAGAAACTTCAAGCAATTTTAATCTTGTACTGGGACCAGTGGGGTTTTTCCTTTTTGCTACAATGGTGCAAAAGTGAGGCACAAGCCAGCCATGTCCTGGAGGGTATGGGATGCTGTGAGTGGTGCCTAGGGGTAAAGTCCAGAAAAGAGGAAAACACTGGCATACTTTGTTCACAATTTTTTCAGCCAGTTAATAATGCAGCTGTGGAAAATGCCCATACGTTTCTGTGTGCTTCAGTTTCTCTAACTGTAAAGTGAGAGCTTATGCATTAAAATCACTTTGAGACTACAAGATTGCAGCATGCTTTGCAAACCTCAGTTGAAAGTGTCACAGTAACGCAAACAAGTGTGTTTCTTCATTTAGTATTATAGGCTCTGTAGTCCAGGAATAGCACAGATAGACATGGATCTTTTCATCATTTTGCCTTTAACAGAACAACTCAGTTTTCTGAACTGAAATTTTATCTATAAACAAACAAACAAACAAACAAATCTATTTGTTTTTTAGTTTTCCCTAGGAAAGCTGTAAAATACTTAGGTAGGCTATAGCAGTTTGGCTGTTAATGATCTCTAAGAAATTACTGGCAGTAATTATAAATGAATGCTTTTCTGTAACATATAATCAGTAATCAGAAACTGCTAGGAGAAACAGTGGTGACATGAAAACAGTCACCATAATGTGTTTTGACAAGTCTCCTAATTAATAAAATAATTACCCAAACCACTAAATATGTAGGAGAAATATGTCTTGCAAGCCTGGCAAATGATAAGCATGTTTCTTCTAATTTTCATCATTTTTTTCTATGAAATGAAAGAATCTTCTGAAACAAATCTGTAATTGCAGCTAACCCTGCAAAGGGAGGTTCCAAGACTGTCACTTTTAGTGCCAAAACAAAACAGAGAGTTGGCAGCCAAAGCACACCCACCCATAAAGTACATTTTGGTCAAAAGCAGTCAATTCCAGTTTGACTCCAAGGCTCACATCCCATCCTTAGCTCATCACAGATGGGCACCTCATCGGTCACAGCTGTCTGAAACACCCAGATATCTCAGGCACAACAGGGAGTGAGGAGATTGCATTGTTTGTTGATCAGTATGAACTTGATTTTTTTGACATCTATTTCCCACCTTCATATAACACTGACCTAATTTCCAGCACTGTTTAGGATTATCCACACTCTAGTGGGAGATAATCCTTAACTTTCACTGTGGAATAAGTCTCTAGGCAAGGGAGTCCATGTGGTTTAGGATTTTGTGCCCCTCTTTCGCCTCTTCTTTCATCTTCTTCCCATGTGATCTTATCTGTAGAAATCATTCCTCAGATTATTCTTCACATCTTGGCATAGAAAAGAAAATATCAAAGTTATGTCAGACTTGGTTAATCCTGTCCAAGAAATCAGGAATGAGTAAAATAGATGTCAGTGTCATCTAATAAAACAGAATTCAATATTAACTTGGAGCTGCACCTCTTCCAACTACAGATGCTATCAGTCACCCATATCCACCCTTAGCACATTTCAGAAGATCTTCTACATGCACAGATGTGATGTTTCACCAAGTCTGTCTCTTCTTGTTTTCTTCTGGCAGCAGTCATCTCGACCATAAATGCACACAGCAGCCCTCTCATATAAAGCATCTCTCTGATCTTCCATTCCAAGCAACTTTATATGTTAGTGAGGAAGAGCTGAAAAACCTACAGCCCCAAAAAACAAAATGAAAGAAAATAACAAACTGGAAGGCAATAGAAAATGGTAACTAAAAAACAAAAAACCTGGGATCAAACCCTGATCAGGGAAAAAGTGCCAGCCAGGTCGAGTTTCTGCCTAAGAGAATGGAAAGACTCCCATTCACCTTGCCATTAAACACAGCTCCATCCTGGAAGAGTTTAGAAATTGAAAATTATTGGGCAAAAAACAGCTATTTCTAAGAAGATGAAATTTTCATGCCCAACTGTGAAGTAAACATCTTCCAGCCAAGGCAAAGATTGATCACGGGTGGAGCACATGCAAGATTTAGGAAGTGGAGAGCATGTTCCTCTGATATGGATGGCCTCTGGCAGTCCTGTGCTTGTTGTTAAGAGGGTTATGGTAGTCCCCATACATTTTTTACACATTTTCCTGCTGGTTTGGTTGGGCCAAAAAAGTTGTAATCACAACTTGTCACTTGCCTGACTTGCATTTTAGATATTTTCATACTGGCTATATTTAGAAGTGTTGACAGGTGACAAATTTGCACAACTTAGAGATTGAGAGGGCCTACCACATTGTTATTTCCATTCTACCAGCAATGCAGGACCATCTCTCTTGCTCATTTCCCAGCAACTTACCAGGTATATTGTCCAAAAACTGTTAATTCCTCTTTCTTTGTGAGTTTATTCCACACTTGAGCGACTATCATTGTCAGGAAGTCAAAGTGAACGCAAACTGAACCTAGGAAAACCTCTTCTTAGGGATCAAAATAGTTCTTTTGTTTTGTTTTTCTTGAATATCCAAGTGCCTCTGACTTGCTGATATCTTCCACAAGCAGGAGTTCCAAATTTACTTCTGAGAAGACTTTTCCTGGCCCACCAAAAGCAGGAGATACAGGAAATTGTATAAGAAATGTCCACGTAGCTCTCACCATGTTTTCCAGGCTGGAAAATGAGAAGAAATTTTCAGAAATTTGAAATTCAGTTGTTTTTCTGAAGAGATTTTTCTCAGTCTCATGCGTGAAAATGATACTCTAAGTAGTTTTGTCTGTGAGTTTTGCAGCTAAATATCACAAAGGGGCACTTTGACATTTTTATGGTGTGTTTTAATTAACCGAAGCAAAATCTGCTCTTCTGAGTGATTCATTTATCCTATCAACCTTTCTATTTTTGTAAGATTAAATCAGGAAGTTCGCATTAAGCTTCCTTTCCTGGAATTCCAGTTGAACATTATTACCCTTTGTTTAGACTGTATCACTTATTCAGCTGATAAGAGTAGACTATTCCACTGGAGAAACAGAGATTCAGCAATTTATATCCCTTAAGGAGCATTCTTTATTTTCCAGTAAATTACTATACTGCTACATGCTTCAGGAAACTACTGAAGATTATTACATTTTTTAAATCTGCAGACATGAAACTGTATACTATTGCAATTATGCGTCTCAGCAAAGCACATACAAAATATTTTTTGTCCTTGACAGTAGGAGGCATGTTATAGCTTTGCATCATTCAGTTCTCAATGCAATCCCACAGCTTCATCATGATCTTCCGGACACTGAAAAAGAACCTGGGTGAAAGACTAGATACTGATTCTAAGGGAATGAAAATTCAGAGTAAAGCACACATTTTAAATTCTGAAGTAATTTGTCATGTTTCATACTTTGAAGTTGTCATTTGAAATCTTAACATTGAGGTTCATTCCTAAGGGAGGCATCTTAAAATGCCAGAAATACAACTTCAAGCAAGAAACCTAAGCAGGACTTGTAGTTCAGATTGCTACACTGATCTTTAAAATCTGTGAATTAGCTGTGGTGTGAAAATATACTCTTTAATTCTGGACTGTTTTCTGAAACTATGCTGACTGCATTCTTTGATTATTACATTTCTTTTACTCTGTAGTATCCTGGATTCTGGTATATAAGTGAAAACTGCCTAGATTTACAATATATTTAACTTCTCAAATTATCACAATTAATTTACTTTCTTGTGGAGATTTTTTTGTTGGTCTTGTTTGTTTGTGTTGGTTTGGTTTTGGTTTTGGGTTGTTGGGGATTTTTTGCCTAGGACAAAGTCTAGCTTTGCAAACAACTTAAAACACATTTGTTCTTAGACAACAAGTTAATTTCTTGTTATGTTTGCACCAGAAGCAGGTAACACTGCAGTTACACTTCTAACATAATCTAGCTAAACCCCAAATTCTTATTTCCCAGGATTTTCTTTGGTACCTGGATTTGTCTTTCAGCATGAATTAGAGTAAAAAAACCCGCTTCTCTCTGCAGCCACAGGTATCTGACATCATATTTACCAATACTCATAAGTGGGGACATTAATCTGTAGCCTTATGTAGAGTGCAGATTTTCCAAACCATCAAAAGTATATGGGAGCACAGTGTAATAAGCATTCCTGAATTGATAGAAATTATATATATATATAATTATATACACATTTCTACAACAGACACAGACAGAAAATATATCTTTATATCTTTCTATGTGTTTTACATTCTCATATTTGTAAAATATGAAGTAAAACTAAATCTGCCAAAAAAATACTTTTTATCTTCCCCAAATCTATCAATATCTAGTTCCCTTGCATATTAGGCAAAATCTCCATAAATAAAAGAAAATAATAAAAACTTAATAAATGTGGTTATTTGCAGAGGTCAAATAACTCATATTCATATTAAATCAGAGGGGGCTAAGCCTAAAAGGGTTCATAAAATAACTTAGTGTCTAACCCTAATTATTGCAAACAAAGATCAAAAGAAAAGCTTATCAAAAGTGGAGACAGTTTATTTCCATCTTGGAACAAAGGACAAAAGACACAGTGTCTTGTCCTTCCTTTGAGGTTTCTCTGTCAGCTCCTTTCCACTCCCTTTCCTGATAGGCTGCAATGTCTTGATGGCTGATCTGTTGACTAAAACACAATAATCAATTCTGGAGAACATGTCAGGTACTTATTTTTATAACAGGAACAATGGAAATAGCATCACATTGTTAAGAGAGGTAAAAGTGATTAAAAATACCCTCTTGAGCTTTCCTTTCTAGTTCCTATCATCACAATGCACTGGAATTGATCCAGAACAAACTATGACTGTAGATACACATATTTTTACAGGAATCAGAGAACTTTGATTCATCTTTAGCCTGTGAAGGAATGCTTGTCTTTTAAAACTTCTTCTGTATGAACCAAGAAGAACTAATTATCCTTTTTATATATACATTTATTTTTTCAGATTACGATTTCAAATCTAAAGTAAAGTAGAGCTATTTGTTTCTAAATCAGTCTTAGAGAGCATATTTGTTTCCCTACAGTATATGCATATACAGTCAATGTCAAACTACTACAAAGAAATCTAAGAGTCTTCTATTTGCTAACACCACAAATTGCAGAGCCGCCTTCTCTGACATCTCATAAAGTTTACATAGTAGTTCCCAAAATAATACTTAGTAATTAGGTATAGAATGAAAAGGACATCATGCTCATAGGTAACATTTTTAAAAGATATATTAAACTCATGCATAAAAAAGTTGCAGAATATTTGCTCGGCTTAAAAACAGTAGCATAAAGTTCTCCAGAATTTTAAAACAGCATAGAAAATTTTGTTCCCTGCTCAACAGAGAAATGTTATTGAGTACAACAGTGCAAATATTCCCAATATCTTTTTATTTCCTTATTAAAAAAAAATCCCTGTGTTGATTTTGAGTATATCATGTCCTGAATAAGCTTGCTGATATAAAGATGGCTAAGACAAAGATCATTCAAATAGGTGAAACCTATTTCAGTCTTACAAAGATCAGATAAGCAGTGTTTGATGCACTCTGTTGAGACAAACCACTCATTCAGTGCCAAGTATTATTGGAAATTCATTTTCTCAGCTGACACATGGACTTTTCATGCAGACAGACCATTATGAAAAGCCTTGCTGTTCTGATAATCTGTACTTTGATTTCTGGCATTATCAGCCAGATCAGAAATAGTGGATACAAGTTGCCAGAGGATAAAGCATCAGCTTTTCATTCTTGAGAAGATATACTTAATGGAATGACTATAAGAGTTTCAGATGAAGAGTGGTTTAGAAGACAGAAATGGTGTGTGAAAGAGCCCAGAAATCTATCACCTAAAAACTAAGCATATGATCCTGCAAGCATTTATGCACTCCAGTTTCAATATACCCTTCAAACCAAATAGAATTGCATACATTAATTTGTACAAATGAAGTTTTAAATTCCTTTCCACCCTGAAACAAATAAAGTCCTTTCTAACCAAGGAAGGAGATTGTGTAAACTGACAAATATTATTTCATGTCAAACAGAGAAACCCATTGTAACTGTCTGAGCTTTCCATCATGCTATACACTATATTATAGAGTAGCTACAAAGTAGCTCTCAGATTGGTTTAGCTTATACTCTGTGTGCTCTGATAATTTCTGCCCTAACATAACTAATCACTATATAGAGCAATTCTAGCAGAGATTTGTCAGGATACTTGGAGACCATTCTCTTTCCTGTTTCATTTACTACGTTTGTTCATATCTGAGGGTTCCATAGAAGCATTAAATTAATTGTTAGATTAGCATTAGCTGTACTATTGCAGATACAGTTTTCTTGGTCACAATTCACTCAGACTAGCAGTGATCTCATCTCTTAGTCTTCCTAGATTTTCATTTTGAATTTTAGATTCTCAGTTACTTCTAGAAATTAGACATCTTTTTCTTTTGATCTGTATGCTTTTCCCTTTTCTGTCATCAGGGAACACTGTTCAATAGCTCTGGATCTAATGTTCTGCCTGCTCTTTATTTGCATTGGCCAAAGGAAGAGGAAATGAGGAAAAGAACTAAGGAGGGCACTTCTACCCCTTGCAATTGCTATTAGTAGCAGCTAGCTATGAAAGGGAAAAGAAGATGAAGAGAGAAAAGGAAGGAAGGAAATGGAAAAAGAGAGGTGAGAAACTGGCAGTAGGTGAAATAAATACCCAGCATAGGTGCTAGAGACATGAAGATGAGAAACTTTCATTCAAGGTACAAAGTTTTTCACAATGTGGCTGGGGGGGTAAAAGAGTGTTATCATAAGGCAGTGCAGGAAGCTATTTTGCCCTTTTTAAACAGACAGAGCACCCAAGAATCCTAGATTAGCTAAAAGGTTGCCTTGGTGGGCAATAATTCACTATCTCAGAAGCAAATCTAAGGCTGAATTGTCCCTGTTCTCATTCTGTAGGCTAGCCAGGAAGTTTCCCTTGTGGCTCAAATCTCATCATGAAGTCAGCTAACTTTCTGAAACGCAACAGAAATAGTAAAGGAGATAAGCTACTGAACACTTCAGAAACCTGTCTAACATAGACACGTACACCAGTTTTTGGGTTTGATTCATTTTTTTACATATTTGCAATCACATAAAATTCTTGTCTTTGATATAAAACCAGAACATTTCTAAAATATGTGTTTAAAACTAGCTACTTTCAAAAAATTCTATGATTTTGGGATATCTGGCTCATAATTTTTGACACATGAATTCTTGCACCCTAGGCCAAGTGAGACATGACTTTTATTTCCAAACATTTTCCAAATACTTCAGTTCGCTTCAGCAGCTCAGAAATTCCATATTCTAACCTGTTAGAATCTAAGTTTTCAGGATTTTGGGGGGGAATTTTCTTAGTGCTGTCACTGATTTACATTAAGGAGCTGAGAGGTAGGCATGTGGTTTCTTAGATCTTAAGTAATTAAGTTTGTAAGGTCAATATGACATGCACGACAGATTCTAAAGACCTACTGGTAAATCAGATGTAAAGTTCTGCATATACACCTTTCAATTGTTGTTTATACTTCCTGACTAAAAATCAGATGCCAGGAGAAGTGTTAATCTTGAGGTTTAATAGACCTTCTCTATCTGGAAAAAATAAAGATTACATAGCAAAGAAAATTGAGATTATTTCTGTGCTCTACTGCTGCTTAGGAGAAATACTATTCTACTGAGTGATGTAAAGGCTCTTGTTTCAAAGGAGGGAGAGTTCTGGTTTGAGCATGAAAGATTCAGGATGTCCTATCACTGTTAATCATTTGCCTCATTGATCCTAGCACAGATATGTCCCTGGCTGCCTTGAACTCTCTGAAGTTGTGATCAAACAAAAAGAGGGTTAGCTGAATCAAACCTTTTTTTCCCCAGTGTTACTATTCCCAAAACAGATCCTTCTCATTTTAAAGTACAAGACCAGAAATGATTGATACCCTTGTTGGCACCACATCCTGTAAATATTGTTGTTCATAAGTTTAATTGGGGTCTATGAAGAAATAATCAGGTTCCATGTCTAAGGCTCATTATTTTGTAACACCCACACATATTAACGAATCTTCAGTAAAACCACCAGAAACAAAATACCCAAAGAATCCAATGGCAAAAATATTTTAAAAACATCAAAGCTGTATCCGTCCCATATATGCAACTTTTTAGATGCCCACAGAGCACATCACATTACCAGTGCAACTGGCCACTTGGTGGTGATGAAGAAAGGGGTTCTTCAGGATACATTTGCCACTATACTAAAGGTGTTGCATGTGAATGTATGTGAATCATTTGCAATAGAATGATTTGCCTGAAATAAGATAAAATTTGCCTGTTTTTGTTTCCTTGTATCTAGCAGTTACACCAGTAGATATGTACCTCTTGCAAATTACTGTGCAACTACAGACTTTGAAAATGACCATCTATAAGAGAAGAGAATCTGCTTCTTAAGATGATTGATTTAAAATAATAAAAACAAAGTGAACGGATTACTTTGTTGCTTTAGTGACAGAACTGCTGTAAAGTTTAATATAACAGCCAGGTAAACTCAGTTTGTCAGGTGTACTGGGCAAAGAGATTTAGGTTAAAGTATTCTCCAATCACTGCTACCTGTCTTTGCATTTTGAAGTCTGATTAAAAAAGAAAAAAGACATTTCAGAATATGAGAGGACTCTGGTTTTTTTATTATTATTTTTCTTTAGAAAAAATAATGCTCTTTCATATATTCCCAGGAATAAAGAATAGTCATCTTTTTTTAATTCAGAATTCAGGTATTTACAAACTGCTCTGGGCTAAGGTTAGATATAAGAGATTTATTCCCTAAAGAACTAACTCATTTAACATGTCTCTTTGTAAAATTATATGAAGGCAAAAGTAAAACCTCAGAAACAAGCAGAGTAAAAAAGGTAGCCCTTCATAATGTGACAGTGTTGAAATACGAAAGCAAACTAACCACTTTCCATGTTTCTTTTTCTTGTGGTCATGTAACAGAATATGAGACTTTGTTTTTAAAACATGCAAGCTCCTATTAACCTGCCAGTCACTTCTACGTATTGTATCATGTTCACAAATAATATCATGCAATACTCTCACTCTGTAAAATACTGGCATAGAAAAAGAAATGTAGCAAGGAGAAGGAGGCAGCATTTTTCAGCTAAACTGGCCATCCAATAAGAATTCATAATCCTAAATTTTAGAGAGATGAATGAGCACCCCAACATTTCTATTACTCCTCCTAATCCCCGTCAGGTCTTGAATCTGTTGACAAAGTCCAAACAGCCACTTCTTTCAGCCTGACCCCCTTCCCTTGCTATTGCTGGCTCTCATTCAAGTCAGGATCACATTTATCTCGGTAATATACACCTAATAAATCTTCTCCAACTCAGTTTGTTCTTGCTGGCAAGAAAGCTAGCTTCCCCCTCCACTTCTCTCCTCTTTCCTCAGACATCATTATGGGTGTTGACACTCCAGCAAGTTACTTACGGTGCTCTTAAGTAACTGTCTGCATGTACCCATCTCCCAGTAAAAGGCAAGGTAATTGCTGCTGTAAATTGGTTTTCAGTTACAATAAGCAGGAGCAGGACAATGAAAGAAGCAGGCAAATTATCAATCTGCAAGTGGGTTTTTATTAGGTATAAATAATAATAATCTCATATAGCACTTTCCACAGTACATCTCAAACACTTTGCAAAAGAGGCATGTATTATTCTCCCTAATTTATCTAGGAAAAAATGAAATATGAGAATGTATAGACCAAGGCTGCCTGATACATTAAAGCAAGACTGGAGATAGGTATTCTGGGTCTCAATCTAGTATGCTGTCAAGAACAGGGCCAAGGATTATGAATCTATCCTGACTTTCACCGGGCCTCACTTTGCTCACTGAGCTTATTAACATGTGTTTTCCCTTTTCCCTCTCTCTGTAGTTTCTCATTACATTAACAATAGCTACCCTCCATGCTGTAGTATCAAGTGGGTACCTCCCTTGATGAATACTGATGTGAAATTAGCCATCACAATATATGTGTTTCAGTTGCCATAGTTATTGAACTTTATTGAGTCATGGGTTTAAAATGGTTTCCTGAGTCCTGGAGATTCCCCAAGGCTAAAACAGCAAGTCTCTCACATAATGGGTCAACTGGTCCAGGTGGATGCATGTGCTTATTTCCTCCAGAGGAAATAAGTTTAATGAATATAGAAGTCATTTGGCTAAAAAGTCTTGGATCTCACAAGATAGAAGATGGAAGGAAGAAAAAGTTTGTTCTTGAAAAGAAATTTTTCATTGTTCATAATTTTTTACTCACTATAATTAAAAATACTCCCCCCCAACAAAAAAAAAAAAATCAAACCTTTCTTTCCTTCCCTTTTACTCCTTTTAACTGCAGCTGGGTTCTGCATGGCTGACACAATCAGTCCCAGGGCATCATAATGAAAAGTAGCATCTCATGTGTATTATAACAACATAGCTTCTTCATAAACCAATTTTTTATCCACTGTTTTGGCATGTTTAAGGCATCAGTCTTTCAGTTTTCAACTACTTTAGTGGGCAACTTGCATCTTACATCTTGTTTTAATGAAGGTTATTGTTGTCACTCTGTGAAAGCTGACCTTTTTTCTTCATCAGACTGGAGGTCGTGCATGAACATAGAATAAGGTTTAAAAAAAATGCATCTTACAATTGCAATGTCTTGGAAACTGGTGGTTTTAAAGGTGGAGGGTAAAAATCTATTTGCTTTAAAAATGAAAAAGGAAGATCCGGTTGATTTAGTAATGATATAGCTGCTGTCAAAAGAACACAGAGTGAAAACAAACGCATTGTTCTGAAAAACAAAAAAAAAAAAAAAAAAAAAAAATTTCTCAAGCAACATGAAGTTGAGATATATATATCTCCATTATACACCATCATCAAGTTGCTAATCTTTCGATCATTCTGTAATATATATTTTGAGTAAAAGCACCCTTTGTGCTGTCTTCCTCTCACACTTCATTGCACACTGTGAATTGTAAGCACAGAGGAAGAGAACCAGGGATGAGAACCCAGGCACTGATATTTCCTTTTCAGTGACCCACAGAGAAAGGAGAGGGGCCAGAGATGACTCCTGGTGCCATGGGGCTTTGCTGCCACATGGCCACCAAGGCAATTGCTACCACTAAACCTAGTGATGGTGCCTTGGCAGAGACAAACCTTCATTACAGATTTTGCTAATGTAGTGTAACAGTCATTCCCCTGTAACCTGTATATCCACTAGATCTTGCTGACACAACCACTTCTACCACATATGTGCAGAGATTTTAGTCCTGATAATTTCAGGTTCAGATTTTTTGTTGTGAAGCAGTGATAAACTATGGATGCTGTCTTTAGCAGTAATGGTACAGTTATTCTGAATTTTTTTAAATATAGAGAAGAAGGACTTCTATGTGTCACAAGCCATACACTTACTCTGGATCATTTCTGAGCCTTCATCACAGGTCAGAAATTCTAACCACCCTCCACCAGCACTTATTCCAGATAAGGTTTAGTTTACCTACTTTCCCTACTTTCTTGAAAGTTAAATTCAGTTGGTTATTTTTCCAAAGGTGAACCATCTTTTTAAGGTAAAAATATAGCTTTAAATTGAAGGGAAGGCAGACACATTAACAGTAGAAAATTCTGCAGTCTTCAAAAAATAAACATTCACTCATGACAGTATCTAAACCACAACATGGGAAAGATACCCTACATCTTTACCAATTTCTATAATACCAATAGTATTTCATGTAAGCTAAGGAGTTTACCCTTGGTGTTTAAAATACTTATTTAAAATACTTATTTTCTCTTCTCCTATTTCTGTTGATCTGCATTTATATTTTAATGAATCGTATCTTTGTCAAGCAATTTAATCCATTTTTATTTCTTATTCTTTCATGCATCCATAGAATAGAGCCTTTCTTAAATATAATGTGAACCTGATCATTTCCTTGCCAGCCTGAACTGTTGAACTCAGTGTTTGATGGCATTTAAAAGCAGGCAAAAGCTCACTTGCCTCTTGGTTTTAAATAGTCAATTATATGGACTACATAGAATAAGGCAAGGTTATTTTTTTTATTATAGTTTACTATTTAAAAAAAGGAAAAAAGTTCCAATTGATGTTGCCTAGGATCAGCTACAAGAGTTTATTATATATGACAAGCTGGTAATACTTCTGATAGTGTTTATTTCTAAAGGAAGATCGCTAGAGCAGAGAGTCCATAAATTACAAGAATTAGAGCAGCACCTATGTTTGTACAATATAGTGACTTCACTATGTATTTTGTTAAAACCTATTTTGGGTACATGCTTTCTTTCATTTTGTGATTCTTGAGTAGGTGAAACAATGTCTTTTCTTCTTTGTAAGCAAGGCACTTACAGAGGTATCGCTTATCTCTGTGAAGTGATAGTGCAAACATCCTTTGTCAAGAGGCCAGAACAATTGCAGACTCCTTTAAATAATTACTTTCAGTAAAGTCAAGTGCTAGAAAATTAAAACTTAATTATTTCACTGACAATGGTTGGAACATAAAGGTCCTTTGGACTGTGGAAATAATACACACAAATATACCCCGCTCGACAATGAATCCAAGCCCAGAGCCAGAGGCCTGGAAACTCAGTCTAAAACGGCTCCACAGTCTATCATGCTGTTGCTAAAAGGATATTAATACTAGCATTTAGAACTGCAATCATGCATCTGACAATCCTGTGTTTGTACCAGCAGGTCAGTTGACTAATTGTGAATTGGGACTTCTCTGTGTAATGCACTATTTAGAAGAAAAAGGTTGACAGGAGTACAGTTAACCATTAAGGCATTTGGGCCTGGGAGGGAAAGCAGAGGACAATCAAGTCCTTATTATTAGATGCCTTTCTGGGAATCACTCCCTTATGCAGTTACAACAGAAGGAGAATTCACCTTTTAAAGTGAATAATTGTGCCTGTCGGGCAATCCTTTACAATTACTTTACCATCCAGTGAGAGCTTATTGATTGCATATAAGGATAACCACTCCACAGAAACAATCCTCTTAGGCAAGCTACCTCCAAAACCCTGTGTCTCAGTCAGGCAGCTGCTGGCTCTTTGAATAGCCAGAGAGATAAAGAAATAAAAATATTAAAGGCCAAAGCTCTACTGATTTCACAACACTCTTTAAAGCTGGATGAGTGATTATGGTGGTTGTAGCCTGTTAAACACCCATGCCCCAGGTGGAATGCTCCTCTGAGCACGTTTCACGGTGAATGTGAGACTGGTGCCTTGCTTCAGCTCCAAAAATACGCCTGCTTAAGCAGTCCTATAGAATTCCAAGTTAAAATGCAAGCCAGAGAGACTGTGTGTCTTTGAGGGTTGATAACAAACTAGAATCAAAGCCTTTCTCTTTTAGATTACCAGCAAGAATCTAATCCAGGTCAGTGATAATGTTGCAGCGTCTATTTACCAGTGATCCCAACAGACAGACTGCTCCATCACAAAAGTCACTGTTTCTGACATAGCTGGGGGACTCCACAAAGACTGAAACAGGTTGGAGATTCCTCCTTTACTGTAGAAGCTAATTAGCTTTGCAAGCAGAATGGGAGAGCTGAACTGAACCACATAGTGTTTCATTATCAGCATCATCATTCATTTGCTGTTTTACAAAGTCAAAGAGGGGAGAATGATAACCCTTGATTTAATTATCAAGAGCTTCCCATCTTCCGTGTCTGAGACACATTTGTCAGGTATTCCTTGATCTCTTCACTCACCCCTCTCAGAATCCTCAAGTAAAACTGACTTCAAATTCTTGGTTTGCAACTATCATACGACTCTCTCAATTTGGATTTTACTTCACTGTTGTGCACGTCTCCTCTCATTTTTAGATTTTTTTTCAGTTCCCTTTCACAATGCCAAGCCCTCCAAACCCTTCCCATATTTTCTGCAAAGTAAGAGTCCATTCTCTCCTCCTTCAAAAGCTTCCTGCGGGTCCTATACAAAAATTTCCTATACAGAGATGCAGGCTTGGACCAGGAAGCAGCCTAGGCAGTCTGTGTTTACAAGAACAAACCCTGATTTTTACTGAGGGTATTAACTTGACACTTGGTGGTCTTCTGGTTCCAGCATTATCAATGTGATGGAAATGCCTTTGTGCCAGTGTGTTTTGCTACATGTTCTGGGTAATTTTTTTTTTTCCTTCCTTTTGAGGATGCTTATTGGAGAAACAACTTTTTTTTTTTTTTTTCTTTTCTGGAATTCAGACTCTGGAAATCACACACAATGTGCAACCAGCATATTTTATCTGATCATGTCTACTCTGTCACTAACTAGTCTACTAACTGCATGAAACTAAAAGCAATACAGATAGAAAGCCAATTAGACTGGGATTACTTTGGCTGTTCAACAGCTGGGGCGTAGCATATGTCTGTCTTCCCATGTTACAGTTAAGAATTAACATTTTGTGGGCCTGACCTATCTTGTAAACATATATCCTTGTACCTTACAAGAAACATTAAAAAATGCAGGTAAATGTGGCTATGCCAAAAAGAGCATGAGCCAGGTTAGATATGGAGAGGTAATTAAGTGGGTAACATATGTAAAGTCAAACTTGAAGATACAGTGCAGTTCCATCCTCTTCTGGGCTATTAAAGTAAATTAATGACCTAGAGCTCTGTAGGGGTTTCCAGAAACAACACTGTAATGGCCAACTGGCCACAGTTTGCAGCCTATAGAATGGGGAAATGTTTATTCTTCAGGAAATTGCCTGCTCAGACATCACATTATATATACTCTATATCTGTATTCACAGTGCACAAATGACAACTGAACCTTAGAATAACACCAGTGAGTATAAAATACAGTGTTGGCTTGGAAGAAAATGAACCAATCATAATCTTTGACAGGACCCAGATATTTTCAAATTTTCACAATATTCTTTTCCACGTTGATAGTTTGGCAGCTGCTCAAAAGTACCTGTTTTGGGCAACTTAAAAGTCCTGAACGTGAATGTCAACCAAGCAATAAGCATTAAAACAATCTTTGAAAAATGTACAGGGGAGTAAGTGGTGTAGGGAGCAACTCCCAGGCATACAGCTATGAAGCCAGACTTTCCTTCACTATCTGCAAGACCTGCCTGCAGCTGTGCTGTGGTCCCCATAGCGAAAACCCTTGTTGTTTTCTGTCGAAGTCCAGACTGAGACTTTGATGGTGTCCAAGAATTTCTACCATTTCACAGCACTCTTCGACAGGCTGCCCGGAGAGGGAAGCACCGGCATCCTCTAGCCACTCCGCAGGGCTTGCTTCTGGCTGAAGGCTCAGCATCCCCGAGTCTTGTGCTGCCCAGGTCATCCCAAACCTCTCCAATTTTTAACACCAAGGAGCCACACTGGCACTCTTCTCTACGTTTCCTGGAAAAAGTATTGAGAATTTTGCTGACTGCTTTCTATAAACATCACTGTTGGCTAAATGGCCACCGGAACAGCCGATAGGCAGTAAAAAGGAGCAAAAGGCAGAGAAGCCCTTAAGTCGTCTTTGACGGCATTACCTTTGGTTTGTGAAGTTTCCCTGAGCTCCCCAGACGCGCAACGGGGGAACGGGGCGCGCCCGAGTGTCACTTTTTCTTGTATTTACGGGTCGCCCCCAGACAGGAGCTCGCTGGGGCCACGTCCCTGCGCGCACGGGTCTCCCCCAGCGCGGCGTGGACACGGAGCGGGCCGGGGGCGGGGCGGCCCCGGGGGCGGGGGCGCCAGAAGGGGCCGGGCGGCCGCTGCGCTCCGCGGCTCCGCGGAGGTGCAGTCGGGAGACGCCGCCGCCGGACGGGCAGGCGGGGAGGCAGGGAGCCAGCGAGCTAGTCCCGCAGGCAGCCCCGCGGACCCGCCGCGGCCGGCGAAGACCATGATCCTCACACGTAAGCTCGGGGATCCCCCGCCCTGCACATTCTGGGGGGGCGCCGGCTGCCCAACGCGGGCTCGGGGCGCATCGCGGGCAGCGTTGCCGAGACGTGCTTCAGGGGCAGCGCGATGAGGGTGTAAGGACGGGGGTCCCTCTTATGTTATCCCGCAGCACCCGGGAAGTCAGCGCTGGCAGGGGTGCGGCTGCCCCGTCCCGTCCCGCCCCGCGGTGCGGAGCGTCCGCAGCCGCGAGTGTGCGCCCCGCCGGCCTGTCCGTGTGTGCGGGGAGAGAAGCGGCGTCGGGGCGGAAGCAGCCCCAGGTGAGACGGGAGCGCTGCGGGAGCACGGGATCACTGCTGTGTCGGGGAAGCGGCGGCCCGCTGCGGCTCTGCTCGGAAGCGGGGCCGAAAGGGTTAACACCGCAGGGGCTGGGGCGCGGGGCTGCCGCGGGCGCGGAGCGGTGCTCAGGTGCGCTGCTCTCTGAAGGTCACCGTGGCGCATCTCTTTCTTTTTTGGTGTTTGTTTTTGGGGTTTTTTTCCGTTCCCCCTTTTTTTTTTCCCCATAATTTTTTTTCTCTCTCCTTTTTTTTTTTTCCCCCTTTTCCCTAATTGGGAGCTCTTGCGAAACGAGAACCATCCTTTTGAAGTTCTTCGTAATTAGCCCGATGTCCTCCAGGAGCCCGGTTGGCTCCCCCGTGCAGCGGTGGCCAGCCCTGATGTCACCCCCGGAGGCTTTGATCCCGGTGAAGGAGCAGCACCTCCTCCGCCCCCACAAGCCCATTCTCGAGGGAAACAGAAAGCCGATGCCGTTTTCAAGTCGGGCAGTTTTACATTCCGTGTCACCCTCCCCTTTATTGCAAACAACCACCAATGACTTACTTCCACCATAACTGCGAAGTTGTTCAGCAATGTGTGTTGGCATTAGCCTAATGAGGTCTGTTGTCAGTTGAGGGTACTTGGTGCAACAATTTTTTTTTGGTTTTTTTTTTTTTTCCCCTCGTATTCTCTTTGGGAAAATTTGAAGAAATTACTGCTTTTAAACAATGTGTTTAACTAGGTCAGAAGTTAAATGGCTGATCTGTCAGAGTACTTAACACATCTAATTTGAAAGACGGGGGAATGCAATTTTATCTTAGCCATCAATTATAGATGCTTTTATTTTTTTTTACAAGAGTAAGTGTGATCTATTTGAATTGCCCTGCCCTAATCAAGAAATTCCCAGCAGCAAATCAGTAACAATTCTATGAGTCAGGTTAAGTTTTAAGGCTGTTTGTAGTGAACTTAAGGAAGATAATAGACAGGCAGATTTCATATGAGCCTCTGAGTACAAATCTGTCAACAGCTCAGTGCCAGACTGATTCAGCATCCATCTGGCAACCAGGCCATTGCTGGCTGACAGCACATGGAGTTGGTATTAGGCGTGTCTGTTGATTCCTGAGCTGTAGGCTGCTATCTTGTCTTCCAAGGTATCCTTACTGCTGTCCACTGGGCATCTTGCTTTGCATCTCCAGTAGAAGCAAAAAAAAAAAAAAAAAAAAAAAAAGGCTGAGATGACCAGGAAGTGGGATGAATGTCTCTCAAGTAAATGTTTTTGAGTTAGTACTTCAGTTTGCTTGTGGTATCCTAATTAGGTCTGACATTCTTTGATTTTATAATAGAGTATATGCAAGAGAAGATGTAAATGAAAAGAATTTTCCCAAATGGATATTTACAAATTCATAGAAATCAAAGCATTTGGAGCTGCATTTTGGGACCTCTAGGACTTCCTGATCTCTTTATCTGCTTTTAAAATAACTTTGATTGTTAATTGTTTTTTTAATCAAAAGGAAGTGTAGATACATTGTTTTAAACACCACGGAGCTTAAATTTCATTCAGTTTCATTAAATTTCATTTCTAAGTGGTAGTTAAAAGCAAGAATGTATCATGTCATGTTTTTATTTGGGTTTTAATTTTCAGTTGTGTAGATTCATTCTACGATTTTTAAGTCTTGAGTCAGGGTCTTCCTAGCTAGTTCTGCAGCTGCTCTTGCTGGGCCAGAGAGCAAGACGGATGCTAGTCATGGAAACTCACAAGTGCCCTATGTATTTTGCCTCTGGTGGGGGTAGGATAAAGGTACTGTAGTTGTACTCATACACTAAACTTGAATGTTTATATTAGGATTCCTAGAAGAAGCAGATGAGAGGTGGATTGGTTTTACTTTTCTGGTTATTCTGATTCATTGCATTCTAGGCAGTGGTTTGTTTGAGGCATGTGAATTTATGAGTTCTTCAAATATTTAGAGATGCAGTTTGCACTATAAAGTTTTTTCTAGACAAAATACCACAGTATGTCATGTTTGGCCTTCTTGAGAGATTCAGACTTCTCTTCCAATTCCCCTCTGATTGGAGTTGTGCTGTTGGCTTCAGGATAAATACAACTGCACCCTTGACTGCTTAAAAGGAGACAGAGGAAGAGAACTCATGTGCTTAACAGGATGGTCCTGTACTGTAAACAAGCGCTTTTCATGCTTAACTATCCTTCCTAGCAACAGGAAGAAGGAAATGAGGCTATGCAAAAGGACCCTGACACATTTCAGACAATGCCAGACCCACCCTAGCATTCATACAGTATAACCAGAAGACTTGGGGAAATAAAAATAACTTCAGATGTTTCCCCTTCCTTCTTGTGCATGTTATAGAAATACAGCAATCAAATGATCTGCAGTTCACAGAAAATTTGCTGGTTTGATCTCCACTAAGTAAAGAGATGATGCCCCTGTATAATTTATATATATTCTTTGGGAATCACGTTGTTCTGCTTACAGTCTGAACCTTGGTGTTTCAAGGTGAATTAATTACAAAAAACTATATCCTCTCTAGTGATGTAATAAGTGTAGATATCCAGTAATTTTCATAATTTCAGCAATTCCAGTTACATTTCTTGCTTGTATTTAAGTGATCAGTAATTCTATCTGGTGCAGGGTATCAGATTTATCTTGAGAGTATTTGATTTCCAAATGTTTTGCCAAGTTTTTTTCTTTTTTTTCCCCCCTTTTTTATTTTCTCTTCTATTTTCACCTCTTCTCCTGTTTTAAGGAAAAAACAAATTCTGTCTTCCAGCAGTGATGAGCAAGTCTCACAAAAGGGGTACAGGACTGGCCTGTGATTGGAATTTTCTGCTTCTTTTCACTGGACACTTATTCTGCCATCCTTGCTGACAGTGCTACCCTATCCCACATAGCATACCTTTGAAATCAGTAGGTCTGCTAGTACAGTGTAGTGTTGACATAACTGGCAAAAGCAAAATAGAGTCAAGAATGACTTAACCAGCTAGCTTTAATTCACTGAGTTTCCTTATCTGAAAGTTACAGGTAATACTCATACCATTCTGAAGTACTCTGGTGTCTTTAGAAGAGTATGATAAGCATTTTTATTTGTTAGGACGAATATTCTTTCGAATATTGTCTTGTATTTCATTCCCTTGGGAAGGACTGTGCTAGATGAGACAGGATCAGGAAAAGATGTTATCTGGTCTCTCTTCTAATGAAGACACAATATGATGGCTCACTTATTTCTGGGAGTTTTTAAAAAGTTCAAAATGGTGCAGAATTCCTTAGATTTAGGTTTAAATATATCTGTTTTACATTTGTCTAAATCTCTCCATTCAAATGGTGTAGTCTGTGCTAAGAATAATTTCTGAGAAGGTGCATGAACGACATTTGCTGAAGCCAGTGGTGGACAGTTTGACCTTCTCAGACCTGTTCTTGTAATTTACTGAAGATTCAGGATTAAGAAAAACACACACACACACACATCCCCTGCATTTTTGCATTTTAGGGATGTTCTCTCTGTGACCCTGTGGACCCACAGAAGTGGATGTTCTGCTGGCCACCCTTCCTTCTGTTCTCTGTGGGTGTCTCTGAGAACAGATTTCCTGTGCATATAAGATACAAGAAACTTTCCTGTGTAAAGCTTCATTATGTGTTTTAACTTCCCTTCTTCCATACATACAAGGTGTGACCATTAGATCAAGTACTGAAAAAAGCATTTTCAAGTATGGAATATCACAGACAGAATACTGTAACTGCCTGTAATATCTGGAAACAGGAAGTTCATAGTAATATGTGCTTTGGGAAAATCCATGTTTATGTCTTTAATTCCACATTAGGGAAGGAGGCATTAGTCTGGGATGCAAGCAGCTGTATGCTGGGTTGTTTCACTGCCACTGGTATTTTGTGTCTAGAGTTGCATCATCCACACAGGATGCAGTTTGGGACTGGGTCATCGGTGAGGTTGGCTATAAATGGTTATAAGATAAAGGTAGGCATTCTTCCATACAGTTGTTCCTACGTGCATGTGTGGATGGTTTTGAGGTTGAGGCTTCACAAGCTTGAAGAAGCTTCTACTGTCTGTAGAAAATCTGTTTTCTTTTGTAAGAACCATTGAGACAGTTCAGATCAGTTCTTATACCACTGTTATTTCCTAGATCTGAACAGGTAACCCACATTTCGTGCTTTTTTTTTATGAAGTGTCTGTCATGCTAGGCCTACTCACTTTTGCCTCCCCTCAGAGCTCTATGAGCCTTTGTGTTGAGCTTTGCGTACATACAGTGTGCAAGTTTACTAACTTGAAGACAGGGTGCAATGGGAGGATATTAATGCTGGGCTTAGGAGTAGCAATGGTTAATGTTTGCCCTTCAGTATGTTCTCAAAGGTCATACTAACCAAGTTATTTCTGAGAGAAGAAAAAGTTAAAGTCATCTTCTGTTTTGCAGTCTTTGTAGGAGGATTCGTTTCTCACTCTGGAATCTGTCAACATGACCTCCATCAGAGGATTTGGCTAACTGCTTTCTCTACCCCAAATAATCCTCCTCCAAGACCACCCTGTGTTAATCAGGCCAGATAAATAACCCACATGCCCAATTATTTCTTAAGGGTTTCTTAAGTCACTTGACATCTTGTTCCTCTTCATCTGTGAACCTTCTTAAAAACAAATGGGAGAAGACTACCTTTAATCTCTAAAAAGAGTTATTTGTCAAGAAAACAACTGCATGAAGCTTTAGTTTTCTGATTAAACAAAGTTAGTTTTTAACTTTAGATCACACTATTTTTTAAATTACTTTCTTAATTCTCCTGTATATGCTCAAAATTTGAAAAAAAACAAAACTTGGAAGTAAATAATAAACTTGGTTTATAGTATAAACCAGAAGTTGTGATGATTTTTTTATGTCCTAGAAGATGCTTGATAGAGAGATGGGGAATATCCTTTATTCCAGTAACCCTGTGTTAGATCCTGAAATGGTGTGGTTTGGCTTTTCAGAGCACATCAGTTGCTCCGGGTCCTCTTGACAGAGGGGAGGAGAGGACCTCTTGCCAGCCAGGGTATGCTCTGGGGGTGGTGGTTGTGCCCTCTGCCCTCCTGCCAAGAGCTCTGTCCTTCCATGTGCTCTGATGAAAACCTGGACTTCTCCTCATGCTAAAAATAATGAGAACTGTGAAACTGACCCTATCCTGAAAAGAGTGTTGGTGGTTTTCAGAGACCCATGGATTCATGTTGGGAAAGTCCTACTTACGTCCTCTGAAATATACGAAGGCTCCCATTGATTTCAAGGAGTGTTGGCTCAATCCCTAAACATTTTAAATATTTTGAATAAATGCTGTTTCTTTTTTTAAGTTTTAAGCTGAAAAACTTTGTAGTGATTTTGATATGCTGGAGACTATGAACAGGAGGTTCAAGTTTAATAATTAGATTTTCACCCACAAAAGCAGTATTGTGTTTCATGTGTTAGCCAAGAGCATTGGTGAGCAATTAAAACTACTATATTCTGTAATCTGGTATAGTTGGTAGGGAGGGAAATTACATACAGACAACATAGAGCTATGCAGATATTTTGGAAACTGATCACTTTTTTTTAAAATGTTTTATTTTATTTAGCTTTCATCAGTAAGGGAATAAACAAACTTAAATCCCCATCAGTGGAAGTAAGCGATTTGCTCTCTCCAAAAGCTCCGCTGACAACAACAACAACATCAACAAAGGGGTTCAAGCTTCCTGCTTTTTTTTTTAGAGAATACATCAATATATGACCTTAAACATGTGTTTCCTTACTTCTTCTTCATCTCTTCCCACACAAATTCCAAACATACTCTATTTCTTCTCCCAGTGTCCTGTGGTTTATACATAACATCAGCAGCATAGTTACTGTCTTGCTGCAAGGCTCAGTAACTTGTAAAGCAAGTCCCATGTTCAACCCAAAGCCAGCGGGAACACTAGGAGAGTATTTTTTTCATCATATAGTTGAGAAATATCTGAGTAACATTCATCACCACCACCTATTTATAGGGTTTTTATTACTAGAAAGCAGTATATGTATTTGGTATTATGTATGGTTTCCTTCAAGAGCTTGTGGGTTCCCCTCCTCCCACCCCCACAAAAATTCTTAGTAAGAAAGATTTCCTTAAAATTGCACTTGCATCCATATTGACTTGAATTGATTGTTGAGACAGGCAGTGATAAGTGGAGATCCTAGCATGTATTGTTTGACTGTACCAGGTAAATTGAAGCACAGTGAAATACAGGAGCACATCAAAAAAGGCAGCTGCTGTTGCAGAATGTAAGTTGCACTTTGAAGGTGAAAGGAGAAAAGTGACTTGGGAAGGTTATTAGCTTTCATTTCAAAACCTGCAAGCTTGTAATCGGCTCAAAAGCTGTACTTCATATTCTCTTGATCTCACTAGTTCTTCTAGAAATGCATCATTCATGGGCTGAATGTGTCAGACTATTATTTTAGAACAGTTGTATAAGATTAGGTTGTTCTCTTACAATTAGGAGAAATTCTAAATGAGTTAGAAATTTGGCGAGAGCTTTTTATGGGATTGTCAGAATGCTCTAGCTTTTAGTAGTTGAACATTTATTGACAAGCTTCCCAAGTTTCAGTGTTTGAGAGCATTATCCTTATAAAGTGCAGTTCTTCCCTAACTACATTTTTGCTTTCTTTAGTCCTTGTTATGTGCTGCTTTCTTGAAAGGTGCGGAGCACAAAGTTAATGACACTGCCTAAGGAATATTTAATGATGTAAGTTTGAGAAAAAACAGACTTATGAAAAGGAATTTAATTATTTTCAAGCAACAGTTGCATATCTTCAAAGTGAAAACCATCTGAGGCCATGGACACTTAGCAGGCTAACTCTTAGGAAGTCGTACTGTTCCAGCTTTAAAGGGCTGTAGGCATATGGCATTACACAAAACTGATTTATCATTTTCAGTGCCTGGCCTGCTCATTTGTAGACAGCTGCCACAGTGCAGTTATTTCCCCAGTTTGTCTCAGATTTCACATCCATGTTCATGTATCTATAGGCTGAGTGGTTGTATAGTGTGATCAGGTCTGGTGTTGGGACTGCAATTCACATGACAGGAATGTAATTCGACACTAGGAAGAACGATTGCTTGTACTTGAACAGGGGAATTCTATCCAGAGAAGAGTATTTCTCATATATACCACAGCTGGTCTTAAAAAATATGATCCTGAATGATCTCAAGTTCCCCAGTAGCTCAAGACAGTGTTTTGGAGTGGAATACAAATTTTTCAAAGCACCAGAAATTTCAGAGGGACTTGATATGTAGGGAGAGGTAATTTCTGATACAGACAGAAAAAGAGGATGAGCTTCTGAGCATGCAAGCCCTTTTGCAACCATTAAACTGGAGCATCAGTCCTGGATGGGGAAGAAACTTTTTTGCTCTGTGTGCTCCATGTGCTCCTCTGTTCCTTAGAAAACGTGCAGATAGTTTATGGAGTTTTAGGCACTAAAATAAAGAGCAATTGTATTCATCTCCAGCATTCATGGTCTGAAATCATATTCTCTGCACTGCATGGGAGAGACTGTCCCTCAAGCTAATTCAGGAAGATGATTTTGTGTTCAATTTTTACAATTTTTTTCTCTATTCTGAAAGAAAAGTCAAATAATGAATTTCAGCTAGAATAACTTGGTTTAAAATCAAGTCCAAGATGAAATTAAGAAGCTCAAACAAACCAGTTGTTATGTATGACGTTGCAGTGAAACTTCAGAAGTCAAGCCCATTTTTTTCTGAAATTTTATTTTAACAGCGTAGGTTTGACCAGTGTCACTACAGATTTTTGCAATCTGCTTTCTTAACAGAGCCAAAAGGTGAGATGAGTAGAACTGATGTGTGGAGGTGCTAATATGGTTGTAAAGGTGTCTGAGTTGAGGCAAGAGGAAACCATCTGCTTGGAACTGTTCGTAAGATGTTTAGCACTTAGGTGAAAATTGAGTCAGTGCATGACTGTACAAAGATACATCTGTTTTTCACCTTGTCCTGAAGCCCCTGATAGAGCTAGTGCTTAAATTGCATGTTATTTCATGGAAGCAAAAAGAAAGGAAGAATGAAAGTAAATGATGTTGCTGTTCCTAACTGCACTGCTATGATGACTTTTTTTGTGAAAGAAAATTATTGCAGCATCACACCGTGTGGTTTTTATTTTCTATGGGAGGAAAGATGTCATCAAACAAAAGACTATAGACATCTTAGAGCTATCCCTTCTGCAACTGCAGTGTAAAACAAGGTGTGAATTGAGATATTTTTGCTCTGAAGGTTTAAACTTACAGGGCCAGAAACCAAGATTAACCAAAGTTTAACAAAAAGCAAGTTAGACTTCCATTTTCACTTCCCAGTCTGGGGAGAACTGAGTCCTCCCGATCCCCCTGGAAGTGGGTAAATAAGCGCTATTGGTTCCCAACCATATACAAAAGGAACTCCTACCCTTGATTTGAGCATGGAGGCTTGCTTTGTGAAATGGACTAACAAATAAAGCTGTTTCCAATAAAAATTTCCTGTTTCCTCTTTAACACATTTGCCTGCTGTTTGCTTAAATGACACCAAGAATAAAGACTTCATTGTACTCCTTTTTGGGTTTTGAGGGGTTTAGGTGGGGGGTTTTTTTGTTTGTTTTGTTTTACTTTCTAAGAGATTTTTTTATGTATCAGGACATTTAAAAATAATAGCACAATTTCTTTCTTGCCAGTGGTTCTTTGTACCAGAACCTCCTGCTGCTGGGGGAGGGCACAGGATGCACATCTGAAAAGCTGCACATACATTTCTTGCTTGGAATGTATACCGAATTGTAGTTTATTGTAAAGGTTTTAACTGGCAAGGATGTTTGATTTAGAAAGGAAGTGGCACTGCAGGAATGGAGTGGGAAGGAGGGAGTGAGACTAGTCCTTTGCCTGCAGCAACTTGTATCAGTTCAGCTGCCAGGCCTTCATTGGAAATTGCTTTGCATATTGTGGCAGATTATTGGATCTGACATAGGGCTTCATGAAAATGGATTGGAAAGCAGTGTAGAGTTCTTCTGTAAGCTCCCTCTCCTCCTCCTGGCTATCAGCTGGCCCCAACCAAGCAGATCCTGTGCTTGACAGTGACTTCATAGCTCAGATAATGATCTGTAACCTAGGTCCCCTGGGAGACTGAACAAAGGTTTCTTGATGCTCTGACCCTTCTAAAACCTTTTAGAAATAGCTGAAAAAATCTGATTTTGGAAGGTCTATTCTTCTCTCTTTTGTCCCTTATTATCTTGATTGCCATTGGTTAGGATGACAAAGACTTGCACATATTCTCATGTCCACTTGGTTACGAAACTGTGGCAACTTGCAAACCAGGAGTCTCAGGGCTAATGCTCCTGAGCTGGAAACTGGTGTTTGGAAATTGTAGGAATGAGCTTCTTCCTGTAAGGTAGTTTAAATGATTTGACCAGAACCTCAGATTTAACCGATGTATTTTATTCTCAGAGGCAGGTTCCAGTTAAGTTGCAGTAATTAACTTTTTACCTATACAAGCTCTCAGCTGTTTAAATTTGTATCCCTTACGTGAGGAAGCTTGGTCAGTGTACATGGCTTTCAGTACAGCCTATTCAGCACACCCTGGCCTTGATTCTCACTCTGGCTATATTTTGATCTGCCTGAATTTCACATACATACACAGTTTTGTTCATACTCTGGCTCATCACTAGCCAGCTAGGTTGAAATGGGGAAGCTGGGTTGAAGAATTACCTTTCCGTATGTCTGGTCACACCACACAGGTACAGTCTAGGAGCCAACTGAGTTTAGCCAACTGGAGTTGAACAAAGGAGCTACTCTTTTACATCCCACCTCCACTCTGTCACCCCTGTCATGTCTCTCTCTTACACATACTTTGTGTGGATGGAGATGACACAGAGAGAGCCCTGACTTCAGGGGACTCCTTGGCTCCTTGTTCAAGACAATACTCCAAACCCCTCATCCTTCCAAGGACTTACAACAGGACCCAGGTGCTAGAGCCCTGGCTATGAAAATGGGGCAAATATGGCTTTTAAACCCTTGGTGCTGCCTTGTACCCAGCCCTAAGCGTTTACCTAGCCTAATCAATGAACAGGTCCACTGTGTTTTATTATTCTCTGGAATTCTTGTGGCCAAATAGGAAAAACCCTGGTGTTTCATTGCCTAGGTAGACTTCTTGGGGGATTCTCAAAGGTATTTTGAAGGCAAATATGCTCCGAAAATCCCAAAGGCACCTGACACCTGGGTGCCCATAAAATGTAACTTCCACATAACTTATGTATGTATTTACAGAAAAGATACACAAAGCTTCTAAAGAGAATGTTAAAAAAAGTCTGATATATACATATTCATAATTTTCTAGCTCTAGAAATATTTTATAGGTGATACACCTGGGGTGCTCAGTAAAAGACCTGTGAACAAATATTTAAACACATTGGAGAGCCCCTGTAGTAGTAAGGAATCAATGCTTTTTTCAATTGCACTACAAGCACCTACTTCCACTTTTAGGTAAATTCTAGTTATTTGGGATAATTTTTCTTTCTAGTTTTAAATTGAGTAAAATTCTCATTCAGTCCTGCAGGATGTGACCTATAAGATATTGCATTTTATCTTGAAAATTTATTGCACTCTTAAAAATTTATTGCAGATTTTTGCTTTGCTACTTTAGTTACTTCTGAGATATTATTATCATGTTGTTTGTTCTTGCTTTAGTAGTACAAGTTTTAAAGATATTTTAGATTTTTTTTTTTATCTTCTTTATTAAACTTCCAATGTGTTCTCTTAGGGTAATGAAATTAAAATACTACTTTAAGCAAAACTTTACAATTGCTTGCAACTGGAATTGAAGAATGCCTTTCCTTAATCAGTAGCTAAGTCAATATGTCTGTACGTGCTTGTTCTCATGTGGTCCCATAACTCAAAGGTGAAGCAAATAGAAGTTGCATAAATGTCTGCTTGTCCTGACTTCAACAAGAGTGGATTTTTAGATGTTTATTTACCTGGAATGTTGTGTTTTGGCTCACTTTAACCCCTTGGTTTGGATATGTGTTTTAGCAAAGTAGTCTGGCAAAGCACAAATATTTTAACACTATTGTAGCAATTTGTAAAATTAGAAGGGGAGTGCCATCATTTTTGAGATGCTAAAAGTTGTCTGCCATTTCTTCCAATTTTGTGTACCTGTATCTCACTGGGAATATTTTATAGCGTGACAAAATCTCGAGATATTTTACTTAATTTATGTTTGGCTCTTCAGTGCCCTGTATGTAGTAACCTGTATTCTGAGCAATTCTAAGCAAACTCTTTGCACATGGTTTCTCCAGCAGGTAGCTATATATCTTCTCCAAGTAGGTGGCAAAATTGTGTACTGAGTTGTACATAATGAAGCTTTTCTTTTCTGGTCCATCAAGAACAGTGAATATAATCAAAGCCAGACAAACTTTAATAGCTTCTGATTGGTCATTGTCTGTTTGATCAGTTCTAAGCAGGGAGCTACATTCCCAGTAGAACTTCCTTGAATTTTTAGAACAAAATTAGTCCAATCCATTTCTTCAGCACTTGGAGAATACCCTAAATACCTTTTATATTTTCCTAGTTTGAGCTAATAGGATAACATATTCTTTATTGCTACTTGTAGTAGGTAACAAATGAATTTGTGTGTAATTTATTCAAAGACTAATATAACCCATGGTCAGAATGTTTCCTTTCTTTCAGTGTCATGTATATGTATGTGAATAATTTCATTCTGTGGCATGCTGTTTTGGGCAGTATGAGGGAAAGTTTCCTGTAATATACCAAGTAATTCATAAATGCCTTGAAGACCTCCAGTGAAACTAAGTTCTTGTTGGTTAGTAAATATGTGCTTGAGTGATCTGCAGTACAGTGTGTCAGTTGTTCTTGGGCTTGAGTCTGTCAGTACCATCTACAAGGTGTTAAAGTGCACAGAATTGCAAACTCTACTAGGAATTTCTATCAAGACAAAGTACTTGTGCCAAGAGGATCACAAGATTTGCTGAACAAATGCAACTCGTGTTGGCTGCAGTGCTGGTTTCTCTAATGTTAGCAAAACCTGTATGGAATGATCCATAACTGTTACAGTTTTCATTTGTACCTGTCTCTCTAACTATTAAAATGATGAGCTGTTGATAAATGACTGCTGAAAACTAGTGACCTTCCAGAATCTAAGATATGTCTGATGGTAAGAAAAGCAAACTGAGATAAGCAAACCTGTGTCTCTGTTCAAAGTTTCTGGATACTTTTGTGCTTATTTTGTAACAGGAATAGTAGAAGTGGTGGAGAGGAAGTTTTTGCTCTGCAGATGACTAATCAGAAGGTGTCTTATTTCTGTTGTCTTCCAGAAATCGAGGCCAAGGAAGCTTGTGACTGGCTGCGGGCTGCTGGGTTCCCGCAGTATGCGCAGCTTTATGAAGGTAGGCTTCTGAGCTTGCAAGTCGACCATCCCCTGGCAACTTTTGGACAGTAAGACATAATATTCACAAATAAATGAGGTCCAGGGGCACAACTGAAGTACCAATACATAAGAAAGTGCCAGTACATAAGATGACTTATAGGGACTGGGCTGCTCTCTGCTACCTACCACATGCATAGATGTACCAAACCTAATGAGACTCTGAAGCACTCTTGGAGCTTTAAGTTTGTTCCAGGTTCCAAATTCAGTCTGAATCTTCCAAATGCCCTCATAGAACAAATGTAAAGGTAAGCACTGTGGTACATTCCCTCTAGTTAAAACACAAATGAATGTAGTCATCCACTGCTACAAGACCAGTCTTGGAGAAATACAAAAGCTGTGTCCAGCTCCACTGGCCAACTCTCCTCATGGAACAGTGATAGGAGATTCTGCGTATGCATAGGTGCATCTGTATGCCTTATGATTCCCAAGTCCTGTGTTGTTTTTTTTCCAGAACAATTTGCTTTGGTGTTAGACACAGGCTCACTGTGAAGGGAAAAAGAACATACAAGCTGCTGTTGCACAGATGTGCAGCTCCTCAAAGAGACTGCTGCCTTCTGCAGTCACTTGTCCTTCTGTAGGATGGATTCACTTTGCATGTCTGCTCAATTAAGACTGTTGTCTTCACTGCCTCTAACCTACTAGGAATTTGGAGTTTTGGCATACAGTTCTTACACTCTGATGCAGAGTAACATATGGAAGCTTGTTTTAAAGTGTAACATCCTTTTTATATATGTATACTATTTTTCAGAATTTGCCCCCCACACCATTTTAAATTACTTGCATTATAGTAAAATTATTATACTCTCTTAACTGCCTCTTCATTTTTACAAAATAAACTCCAGCTGCTGCTTGTAAGAATGAGCATAGAAAGTTCATTATTTACAGTGAATAACTGTTGAAAATTACAACAAATGCTGAGCTGACTTTCTTGAAAAATGATCTTGTTGAGCTTTGATTTGCAGCTGCATTGGCAATATGAGATGATAATAGCACTTTCAAAAGCAGTACTTGGCAAAACTTTTCTTCACCTCCAGAAATTAAATTTCCTTCTTCCTTTCTTCCTTTTTTCTTTCTTTCCTTTTTTTTTTTTTTTGTGCTAATGGAGATGCAAAGATTTTCTTGGGATGCAGAGCTGGAAGTGTACTTCCACTCTTTGTTATAACTGGGAACAAAACTCTCAGCTGAATATGGGGGCTTGTGGGTTTCTTATTATCCTGAGCTGCAAGTCCTGTAACAAAGTACTTGCATTCAGAAAATATGTGGTAACCTGCAGTTACCATTGCTCTACCTAGAGATTCAAAACTTATATGAAGTTTCTAACATATGACCATGTCCTGTCTAACACCAAAAGGATCACAGGAGTGAGAGAGAAGAGGTGAGAGCAAGGCCAGCCATACCCATTGAAAAGACAGCTGTCCTTACATGAAAACAATATGCCATTGTCCTTTGCAAGCAGCAACAGCAAAAACAAAACCAGCAACAGCATGGATTAAGACTTGTACAGACTATCAAATTCTTCCAAGTCACCTCTCTCACTTAAGTTCTCCCACGTGTTTTCCTGTGGGCTTTCTAAGATGCTGACTTTCTCAGTGCAAGAACTTACATCAGCACTGCTGAAAAATACCAGTTGAATGTACTCACCCTCTTTGCTTGCACTTTTGACATAAAATGGTGAAGGGGAAACTTATGAATCAATTGGGTATAGTACAACAGTTCTGAGAAGTTGCCTATATAGAGTGCTCCCACACAGTGCATATTTAAAATGGAGATTAATTGGTGAACCTTTGCCAGTTGCTTTACTAAGACTGCAGTTTTCTGTAGAAAAGACAGAATTCCTTGCATTTTGCAGATTATTTCATAATTTGTTTATTCCTGAGGCAATTGTGGAAGCTGCAGATATTCCAGCCCTGGAAGTCTTCAAGGCCAGATTGGATAGGTCTTCGAGCAACCTAGTCTAGTGGAAGGTGTCCCTGTCCATAGCAGGGGGCTTTTAACTAGATGAACTTTAAGGTCTCTTCCAACCCAAACCATTCTGTGAAAATCAGGACATATAAATTCATTTGAGATATTTTATGTTGGTGTAGAAAATACCTTTCTAGAAATTAACATCAGTCTTATAATCATTCCAACTCCTTCTTTCCCAGTCTCTAGGAATTAAAAAATTTGTAGATAATTACTTGGACCAGGAAAATTGTGTGCAACTGCAACAGTATATTCATAGACTGGCCTTGTATTTCTGTGTACCCTGAACAACCAGAGACTTTGAGTGGGAGTTTTAGCTGTGCAAGGAATGCCAGATCAGGACCCATATGACAGTCAGGAATCTGTGGAGGACAGTAAATAATATATATGTGGTTGCTGCTTCAGAGCTGTAGTAAATTTTCAGGTCTCTGCCAACATTGTTTCATCCCCCTCACTCTCCTAGTTGTTTACCTAAATAATCTCCTAAGGAAAGGAGGTAGTATGGGCTCCACGCTGCTTGGCTTGCTTTCATTTCAATCCTTATCTCATTATTGTTGTAACAATGTCAAACTTTTAAATAGCTTGATTAACAGCTAAGGAGATCAGGGTTGAGTTTTTTCATTCTTTTACAGAGTTTTAGCATTTACTGATCTTTTGTCTTTAATATGAGATATTAGTACTTTGATGGAGATTGCATATTTATTTTAAATAAAGCTAACCTGAGTTAGATTACACTTATGTTTGAAGCTTGTGTTTGCCTCTTTCCCTCCCTCTGTTTCATCGCTGCTTTGCTCATTTTTCCTCCATTCTGTGTATAAACTTTCAAGTTACCAAATCTTGTCAAAAATGTGTACGTGAAAAGGAAGCACCTCTGGCATTTGAGGTGATAGCATGTGTTTACCTAAGAAGTGCCAATCATTGGCATTTTGATGAGCTCAGCTGGAGGCACCTGGTTGTTTGAAATAACATACCACTGGGAAAAAGTGTCATTTTGGTTCCATCTCTCTCTTTTCCTACAGATCTCCTTTTTCCAATTGACATCGCTCTAGTCAAGCGAGAGCATGACTTTCTGGACAGAGATGCTATTGAAGCATTATGCAGGTAGGTGAATAAAAATCACACTGCATTTTGAAACAAAACCCTTCCTGTGTAATAGAAAGTACCTAGAAAAAGCCCAATAAAAAAGCATACAGAAGTATGTGGTTTTCTTGAGAATAATATATTGGGCTATAATGTTTGGGAATCTTATTTAAAAGAAAGTTAGAAGGAGAGTGGCCAGAGTCTTCATGACAGAGATTTCATAGGCATATTTTTTATTATTCTTCTTTGTTTGCTTCTAATTCGCAAACTAGTTAGGCGTGTGAAAGCAGAACTATAAAAAAAAGCTATAGCCATCTGCACGTACAACTGCAGCACCCATTCCCACACAGGAATTGGGTTTCGGAAGCAGTATTAGCAAAGCGATGCTGGTGCACTCTCCTTTCTTACCTTGGTGAGCAACCGTGTATTCAAACAATATTCTATGTATACAAACCCTCGTGCTGGCTTCAGTGCATCACCTTGTGTAATGCGGGTGTGACTGAAAGTGATAATGTAAGCCAATCTAATAATTTATCACTGCTGCAAAGACTGGCCTACCCTTAGCCTCCCATTAACTTATCCTTGTTGTTTATAGGCTCCTTCCACAAACTTATTCACCCCACAAGAAGAGTCTTGATAGTCCTTTACTGGGTTAGTAAATTAAATCAGTGGAAAAGTATAATAAACTTCAGAGGAGGTGTGAAGGATGGGGCAGGGTCCCACAACCAGCTGCAGGGGCAGAAGGGATGGGTAGAGAAAAAGAGGGAGCAAGACTTGCTGGGGTGTGGCAGGATGTTTTTTACAGAACCACAGCCTCAGCATTACTAGTTTTGTCATAAAAGTAATTACAATGTCCCCATCTGACATCATCTAACATTAACCCATCCATCAGTTATCTTCTGTAGAGTGAGTCTGCAATCTTAAATGGGAAAAAAAAAAAAGCTTTAACTTTTCATGTCTCCTATTACCTAGAAATAAGTGCAGTTTTATGCCTCTGTCCTTCAGTATGGCAGCTTTCCAAACTGCCTGCAAAATGAATGCTTTTGGATACTGCGTGCATGTTGTCTGCAACTCTAAATGTCAGTAATTCTAATGAATTACAAAATCCTTTTAAGAACAGCTTTAAGTTTATAGTACTCTCATGCCATCACTGCCATACTTGGAAGGGAAAGAGAGGGACTGGAATTTAGAGTTCCTCAGAAATATTTACAAGATTTTCAAACTAAGAAAACAGATTTGTTGTCCAGTCATTAGGAGGGGAAAAATCTCTTTAATATTAAATTCACACTCAAGATGCGCCATGCTCAAGTGTGGGACACCTATTCCATTGATGTTTAAATGTGATGCATTGGTCTGCTTATTTGTGTGTCCTGGAACTTGTGAAGTCATTGAACAGAAAGCAGAGCAATGTGAATAAATGCTGGTTCCCAGAAGTGTGGTCTTCCCTTGTCAGGAAAACAAAAAACAGTGAAACCAGAGTATTTTGGGTTTGTTGCTCACCTGCAAGAATACTTAACCTGGGATTATTTAATTATATGAGGAAAAAAGGTAGCAGATTGTTTCTCACTGGTGAAAGTAACAATGTGCCCTCATATCTCTATGAGACTTGCTGCTAGTGTGATGCATAAAAACAGTTAGCACTTTTTCTGAACACAGAGGACAGTAAAAAGATCTGTGTCCAATGGAAGTCTATGTTGCAAGTCTTCTAAGAAGGGTGAGAAAACCAAAATTATATGTGTATATAGTTGTTTTGTGAACGTAGAGTCTGTAATAAGGCTGCTAATTGTAAAAGAACCACTTTCATCTTCAAATTGTTTTCTGTGTAATATGCATAAGAAACCACCAGTCTTGAGACAAGCTACCACTGTAGCTTGAGACAAAAGATTTTAAAGGCTGAGCTGTGTCATTCTGAAGCCTGTGGCTTATACATTAGAGTTATCTTTTACAAGGTAGCTTTAAAACTGACCCTAAAGTTTCTCCAGAAACATTGAGATTCCCACTTCAAAATGAAACTGGAGCAATTCAGTTAATCGTCTCAGATGTCTGAATTTGGCCCTTTACCATTTGTGTTAGACAAAAGCAGTACATTACCACATTTCCACCTTTAGACTTTTTTTTTCCACACCTCCTTGTTTAATTTTGCAAAGCTCATTAAAAAACATGGGGAAGCACATACTTTGGAATGCTGCCTTTCTGCCTGCAGCCTGGGTTTATTTTGACTCATGCTATGGTCAGTGTGTAAACAGTAAAGGGTTTACTCAGTAAAAGAAGTGTTTCACAACCTTAGGTCTATCACTGTTTCTTGACTGAAAATCAGAATAGTTTGGGAGTTGTTAGCACTTTCAGCACAGAGCTAAGTGAGCAGTGTACTGAGTGGATGGTAACAAAATAGTAAGTGGTCTGTGCTGAGAATCTGCTTTTCTGTATAACAGGCAGTATTCTGCCAGCAGTTCTAATTACCTTGTTCTGATTACTGTATGTGAAAAAACTGTTTTAAAAATACTATAGAAATCACAGTGACAGGGATTTCTTTTTTAAATTTGAAGCATTTTAGATGATAGTTTACATCTGAATAGTATTGTTAATTATTATTTCATACTCTTATTGATGTAAGTAAGAAAATTAACGTAACTCTAAAACCAACTTATTAGTAAATGTTTTGCCAGATTCCTTTCTAAATGGAAACAGTATCAATGTCCACCCCATTAAGTTTTTTACGGAAGAATTTCAAGTGAAAAGCATCTTGAGACTTGAATTAAAGAGATAGCATATGGCACTCTGTAACAGTAGAAGACAGATGGTTAAGAAATGTCATTTATTGATCTTACCATGAAATGTAGGGTTAAAAACATAAGAGTGATGACCCTATTTTAAGTTTCTAGGATGTTTCCTGTAGTGACTGTGCAAACCACTGCTGGCCTTGGTTTCATAAGACTTTATGTAGATTAATGACTGGGAATTTTTCTCTGAAAGATAACTGGCTGCATCATGTGCTGATGAAACTAAGTACTGAAACATGCTTCTATCCTAGAAGTTGTTGCTAAGTACAAAATACATAGCAAACCATGATGGAAATCTCTTTAATCTTCTTATGCATAGCTAGAAAACTGCACAGTATATACGCAAGAGATTTCTTAAGTCTTTTATCATCAGGACTTCTCACCCAAGAAATCAATTGTAATGTATTTGCATGAGCAGCGTTCACTGCTCTTATCATTTGGTTTGTGGAGAGTTGGCCTCCTTTGCGGGTTAGAACATGCAGATGAACCCCAGGAGCCAACGTAGAGGCTGTCCAGTGAGACAAGAAAGCCCTTGTATCATTAGTTAGTTACAGGTATGATGGAGCTGGAATTTACCCTATAAGAGAAAATTACAAGTTTAAGTTCATCAAGAAAATATTTTAATCTTTAGAGGTAGATCATGTAGTTGGTGCATGGGGTGAGAATTTCTCCTGTTAATGAGAACAAAATGAATTACCCAGGGTTATAGCCAACATACCACTGACTAGTACCTAGGTTAAAAAAAAGACTTCACATCATAAGCTCATATTTTAATTTAGAAGTTATCTGTTTACACTTTAGTTTTTCGTAGTGAATGTCTTGTTCAGGCTGCATTTCTTAAGAGAAGTTTGGACTACGCTAGTTTGACCATTTCTGAGGAGAAGACTGGGAAGAATGCATCATTTACTCATATCTGAGAGAAGCTCCAGTGCCTTATGTTTTGGGTGCAGCAGGTTCAGGCTTCCAGTGTAATTGCCACTCAGGGCTGATATGTGCCAGTCTCAACTTGGGGTCTGGGACTGAGAGGCAGGCCCTGCTGCATCAGTCACCCTCAGGAGGAAGGGTTTTGTAGAGTCCGGGTGAAGAAGCCTGGGTAGGAGTACAGGGAGAGTGAGGAAAAGCGATGTCTTGGAGATAGAATGCTCCATGGGAGTAAGATACCATCTGGATGTGAAGATGTGTAGACTCAAAGGCATTTGTCTGAATGATGGGAAAGAATATTATCTTGTCATCCAGACAGTCATCTAGAAAGTGGCCAGGGTAGGAGGCGTTGTTGAAATTGAGACTGAGACAGCCAGACGGTAAAACAGCTGTAACTGCTGTCTGCAGCAATCCTGCCCCATCCCTCCATCTCCCATCTTGTCTTCAGGAAGGTGTCATTGAGACAGGTTTGGACAGAATAAGACAGAGCTAAAGAATGAGGCAGGCCTGCTGAATGTCAGTAGGGATGTCAGTAAATTGAATTTATACCTGGGAATGGAATTACCAAAGGAGAAGGTCCAGAGCCAGAAGAGAAAACTGTGGTTCATTAAAAAGCATCGATTTGATGAGGTCTGTAGAAAATGAATTTGTGAATATATGCTTTAAAAGTATTGCAAAGGTTAATTACAGTTGGATAGGTAAATCTCATCCTGGCAATGCCTAAATTCTATAATCTTAGCTTTGCAGACTCACTAATGTGCTTGGAAGGCAATTTTGCATCTTACACTGCATTTTCAGTGGTTTATAGTTCAAGAACCTGGGCACTGCTGAATTTGAGCAGAAGTTGAAGCAGAATGTGTGATGTATATAATGAAAGTTGAAGACTTGAGGCAATTTCTGCAGAGCATCTAGATTTTAAAGGGGAAACTGTCAGATGTGTAACAGAGACTATTTGTGTCACTGCTATTGTATTTGACTTCACTCGTTGGGGGTAACCTTATCTTACCTTCATACTAATTTTTGTGAGATGTGTACTGGGATATCTTTTTTCTTAAATACCCTCTGTGGAAACAGAGGTCTTTGCTCTATGTTTTTCCACCTATTTCAGGGGTTTATTTGAATAGGAGGAAAGTCTGGGGATATAATCTCTGTGAAATCAGAGATTGTCTTTATTAGCGGTCAGACAGGCTGGAGCTAGATAAGGCCTGATCCAGGGATTCAGTGATAACTTCTCTCTGCATAAGTCAAAGGTTGCAACACTGTGAAATTTGTAAATTATTACACAATGTAGAACTGAAGCCAGTTTAATATTTCCTGGTCTTGAGGTCCAAGAGTTTGAGAGGAGAATGTGGTTATAGCAAGGAGAGGGAGACAACTTTCTGATGCTGCAGGGCCTCTTGGAAAAAAAAACAAACCAGTTTTGTTGTGTAGCACATAGATGGGACATTCACCTTTCATCTGCACTGTAAATACTATTCCTCTGAAATTCACTGGACATGTGTGGGTGCATGTACTCACCAGCTGCAGCCAGCAAGACTGAGCCTTTTGCCTTCTAAAGTCAGAGCAAAGATGAAAATAGAGAGATCTGCATAACTTTTCTAACCTGCCACTGCCCTACTGTTTGACCCATGGCATTTCTTCCTGTTTCTCTTCTTTTCTGCTGTGTTGTGGCTGGGTCTAATTATAGATCAAACTGCCTTTTCTTTTTCACTTCATGACTGCTGCAAAAGCATCAGTAGGAGCTTTCCCATTTTCTTTGATGACTTCAGGATCAAACCCTGTGTAAATACCATCTGCAACCAATCCCATGCATAAAAGGCGAGGGAAGAGAGAAGAAACTAGTAATTCATCCTCTGTGCACACATTTTCTAGATTAAAGTTACAAGTTTCATGAATCTGAAAAAACTCCTCTGAAGCAACAGGGCAAGTCAGCATTTCTTTTTTTGTCATTGTTTTAGTTTTTCAAAACTGCAGATACAGGCTCTTCTTTACACTTTGCTCAAACGAATTATTATGTGAAAATTACATAACTTACTTTGGAATTAATTAGGCTTTTTAAAGCTGCTGTTGAATTTAGCTGTGGTCTACTTGAAGGAAAAGAGCGACCCTGCTCTTCTGCCTCTTCCCTGCGCACACAACTCTTCACGTAGCTCTGGGGACTGACCTGGGGGAAATTCAACCCCAACAAATATCGAAAGATTAGTTTTCAGCTCGGTTAGTCTCCTCATCCTACCAACAGTACAGCCTCACGAGTGGAAGTATTGGCACAGGGGACTAAACCATCGCTTCCATGAAGCTGCTGCTTCAGCTTTTCTGCCTTCTGCATCGTGCCCAGCCTGTTTCTGCCCTTTGCCTTGCCATAGCACCAGTATTTCTTTAACCACACATTACCAGTACAGGTTTTAGCTGAACCATGTCCCAGTGGAGCAGTTTTGGGGAAGGCGAGGGTGTGGAGAAGGGCAGGAGACCACAGCAGCCTGCACTTAGCTGGGCCTAACCTGCCATGGAGCTGTGTGATGAACAGTGCCAAGTTTTGCTCTGCTTTAAGCTGTCTGTGCTCAGTCCTGCACAGTGAGCATCTGGGACAGAGGTGAGAAGAAAGATAATTTTTTTTTTTGTTTTAGGGGTACCAGATCATTAGCTCACCGAGGAATAGAGGAATCCTTATATGAATTCATACAGTACTTCAAGATATGCATCCAGACTGCTATCACATTTCACAATGAGTCTGGTTAACTGTTGTCTCTGCAGCAATTTATTTTGGTTTAAATTTTAGTCCTTCAGAAAAACATTTTTATGTATGAATGAACCTTACAATTTAGAAAGGAAAAATCAGGTCTGTGTTTTGGTGGTTTGTTTTTTAAACCAGCAAGTTGTCTTGTCCCAGGACTGTACTGAAAATAATCGTTGTTCAAAAACAAAATGGACAGCTAATAAGTCTAAAATAAGTTTTCCTCTGGGAAGTTTTAGCTTAGAAAGTACAATGTTAAAGCAGCATGATTTTTTAATACAGTCGCATGTATACAGTGTTGAATAAGAAACCTTTTCTGTTATTTTCAGTTTGTCAAGGTTGGTTGTTTAAGGGTTCAGATGTCTGGTATTTAGAACAAATGTAATTATTACAATTCGTAGGATGTGATGCACTTCTCAACTTAGTCTAAGTTTCCATTAACTTCTCTTTACTTTGATTCAGGTAATTGTGACAGTCATCCATTCCTCCTTCTGAAGTTAGAGTACAGCCAAATGTAATGGGTTAATAGTTAAGTACAATTAGGGCTCTAATTGAAACTCTCCTTGTGGCTATTTGTATGCAGAGCAGTTTGGGGACAGCCTTAACAAAAGCTTTGAACTGGAATAGCCTGTGTCAAAACACTGGAGTGTTCTCTTAATATGGTTTCATTTGCTCTTTGCAGGCGCTTAAATACTTTAAACAAATGTGCAGTGATGAAGCTAGAAATTAGTCCCCACAGGAAAAGGGTAAGTTCATTTAACATCTTCTGTTACAGCATTGTGCATTAGTAAAACTGGGAAAAAAAGCCCCGTCTAGCAGATTGCTTAGCTGTAGTTTAGGATAACACCTGAGTAGAACCTGGCAAGGATGCACAGTAAAAACTCTGCTTACGTTTCTTTTTGCGTTCTCACTGAGTGAAAACTGCAGGGCTTGGCTGTGGATAAAGGTTATTTGTCTAGTTAACTTTTCCTTGGGATGGTGCTTGCAGTCTGAAAGGCACTGGGCTTCTCTGCCTGCCAGTGAGGTTGTCTGTGTTGTAGCCTATTTCCTGCACTCAAGTAGGATTGTAAAAGCAGGCTTGATGGCCACGATGAGCTGACCTTAATGTTAGAACACCGTCTTTGGCGTCATCTGCAGTTTTAGTTCTCTGCCATCATGTTAGAATTGTATTATTTTATTTTATTATGATATAAACAGGATCATTTAGACTGTGCTTGGCCTGCAAACGAAACTGGGCACATTGTTTCCTTTCCAATATATTTACAGAATAGAACAGCTACCCTTTTAGAAAGTTTGCATTTTTCCAAGGAGCTCAGCAGGAATTAAAAGTGTTTGCTGAGTCTTCAGGATCCCTGTGGAGCATGGTGAGAAATAAGAGAGCATCTACTGTAATTTCAGTAAGGTAGTGCTGACAGAAAGCTGAGTTGTTGGGGTTTGCAAGTGAGGTACCAATCAATAGCTGTCTTAAAACTATGTGTGTGTCCTAGGAGGGATCAGTAATTGATACCATCCCCTGGGATATGACAACTGCAGATAAAGATGACTAAGGCAATACAATGCTGCCCTACCCTTAACAAGAATGCATACAAATGCTCTGTGGTTGTTTACCAGGAATTAATCCCCTCTTTCCCTATCTGTTTGTGGTATGTTGGGAACAGCATCCAAGCTCCAGAAGATAACACTCTGAGGCGGCATATGTAGGAACTCCTTAAAAGTAGGGGTAGACAGTTGGATTGCCATTTATGACTGCCAGAAGATTTCTCATTCCTGAACCTTTATAACACTGGAATGATCAGTATTGATGTTAAGAGGTCAGACCAGACCTGACTTCAGGTCCAAACGTCAGATCTTCCGGAGTCTGGGTGTTACCTTTTGTTTCAGTCCTTCTTGGTTTTTGTTCACCACTGATGTTCTGGCAGATGGACTTGGATTCTATTCCCTTTTGTTGTTGGAGCCAATTAAATCAATACTTAGCCTTTAAAGCTCTTTAACACTAGGGGAAGATTGTGCTGGCAGAAGCATATATTTCTTTATGTTTGCACTGACTTGTTTGCAAATTAAGATCACCTTTTTTTTTTCCAATTAAATCACATTCACCACCAAACCATCATTATTGTCCACATTCACCACCAAACCAGCATTATTACCCACTGGCAGTTTCAGGTGACTTTTTCCTCCTGAAAACTTTAAATAAGAAAGCAGGGGGTTTTTTTGTTTGGTTTTTTTTTTATGTCATGGACATAAGTAGTTTGTAGTAGTGGGGAAACAAAGAAAATTATGCTTGCTCTGTGTCTCTTGTATTTGGTCATAAAAAATAAATACAGTATATCACTTTTTTTCATGAGTTAATGTTCTATTTAAAAGAAAAACTAGGATATGATCAGGATCTAAAATATGCATATATAAAATACTTGAAATATGAATAATTTACTTGTTTTTCAGAGAAGAAATGTTTGTATTCCTGGCACACATATAGTTACAGTTCAGAGATTGCATGTGCGTTTGTTTTTAAATTAAAGCAAATTAAACAAATGAAGTGAAATTCAAGGAACTGGGTGGCAAGTAGTGTTCCCTACTTTGAACACCGAAGGTTATTTTGTGGCTTCATGGTATCATATTAAAATTTCTTCATTGTTTTATTCTTCCAACGTGAAATTTTCCAGATACATGGAAGACCAAATATGTCAGGATTATTCCCTGTCAGTATTTAGATGAAAAGATTGTAGGCGTAAGTGATGTGTGTGTAATTGTACTCTAAGCATTACTCATACATCAAACATGTTATTTACAATTTACTTACGTGCTATACTGTCAGTGAGCTCTTGCTGCTCACTATCTACAAGTGTTAAAGTTTGCCTGAAGCGAGACTGAAGTAGAGACTTCACAGAACATTCTTAAAATGTTAGCTGATAGTCTGTGGGAGGAAGAGTGGACCAGGTAAGAGCCTGGAGCCATCACACTCTTGCAGTGCAAGAGCTTCCTTTGCTGTCTCATTAGTCACACTGAGGAGGCTGTTTAGACTTCCCGAATGGGTAAGGAATTAAACCACTACAATTCAGAATGTATGAGAAACATCTCATAATTGCAAAGAGGAGTATAAACACATAGCCACTATCAACAGAGTGAAACTTTGGAGAGAGTCCAGAGGCACCCCAACCTCTGACTGACTCCAGTGTAAAATTTTATGCATGTCAGGAATTTCCATTGGTGTGTGGGCTATCCACTGTGACCAATTAATTAAAAGTATATGGATACTAGGGTTTTTAGAAAAGAGCAATTTAAAGCAGATTGTGTTGTTTGTTTCTTTTTTTGAAGGGTATATCTTTTGTATTTAAAAACTGTTAAAATATGTTGCCTGTACCATGTTATCTTTTCCCATGGTAGGCTTTATGGCCTAATCTTCCTCTCCCTGAAGTAAAAGACTGTTTTCACTTTAAATTCAATGAGAACAAGGTCATGTTTAAAGCAGTTCAGTGGACATTGTATTTAAATGCAACCGTCTTTGCTGTTTGAGCAGTTTGCAAGCAGTACATTCAGGATTCTTCTTCTTTGCAGAGTGAAGATTCAGATGAAGATGAACCTTGTGCAATAAGTGGCAAATGGACTTTTCAGAGGGACAGCAAGAGGTGGTCGAGGCTTGAAGAGTTTGATGTGTTCCCTCCAAAACCAGACTTGAATATCCCCTCCCCGGAAGCTCCTCACCTTACTAATGCGGCAAGCCGGGAGAGCGTGCTCACAGACCTCAGCGAACGCCAGGAAGTGGCTTCTATTCTGAGCATCAGCAGCACCAGCAGCCACCAACCAACTCTGCAGAGCGAGGCATCTACTACCAGGACAAATTCTGTTGTGAGCGTTTGTTCATCGAGCAATTTTGTAACCAACGATGATTCATTCAGCAGCCTGCCCTCGCCCAGGGAACTGAATAGCTTCAGCTTCAATACAAAAGCCAATGAGAAGAACACCAAGTCCAAAACAAAGAGCCTGCTCAAGAGAATGGAGAGCCTAAAAATCAAGAGTTCTCACCATGGCAAGAGCAAAACTCCTTCAAAGCTTGGGCTGATAATTAGTGGGCCCATCCTGCAAGAGGGTATCAATGAAGATAAACTGAAACAGCTTAACTGCGTGGAGATTTCTGCCCTCAACGGCAATCACATCAGCTTCCCTATGGTACGAAAGAGGAGTGTCTCCAATTCCACCCAGACCAGCAGCAGCAGCAGCCAGTCTGAGACAAGCAGTGCCGTCAGCACGCCCAGTCCTGTCACACGAACACGCAGCCTCAGTGCGTACAATAAAAGGGTGGGCATGTACCTGGAAGGCTTTGACCCCTTCAACCAGTCAACATTCAGCGATGTGATGGAACAGAACTTCAAGAACCGGGGCAGTTTTGCAGAAGACACCGTGTTTTTTATCCCTGAGGATCATAAGCCCGGCACTTTTCCCAAAGCACTCTCCAATGGCAACTTCTCCCCGACAGAAAGCAACACCTCTGTGAACTGGAGGACAGGGAGTTTCCATGGACATGGCCACCTCACCCTTCGGAGGGAAAACAGTGGTGACAGCTCCAAAGAGCTAGGCATGGGGAAAAGGCGCAACTCCTCTAGTTCAGTGAGCAGCCGCCTGAGTATCTACGACAACGTGCCAGGATCAATCCTGTATTCCAGTGCAAGCGACCTGGCCGACCTCGAAAATGAAGACATATTCCCAGAACTAGATGACATCCTGTACCATGTCAAAGGGATGCAGAGAATAGTAAACCAGTGGTCAGAGAAGTTTTCAGATGAAGGGGACTCTGACTCAGCTCTCGACTCCATCTCCCCATGTCCTTCTTCTCCAAAGCAGATCCACCTCGATGTAGATAATGATCGAACAACACCAAGTGACCTTGACAGTACAGGGAATTCACTGAATGAGACGGAAGACCCCACAGGGATCCAGGACAGGAGGGACTCTGGGGTGGGCGCATCGCTGACACGATCCAGCAGGTGAGATCACAACCCAAGTGGCTCTGTAGTAGCTGCACCACACTCAGTTAAAGGTTCAAGCACTCACAGGCTGTTCCCATTGCTTCCCAAAACAGTTACAGGCAAGGGAAGTATTTGTGCAACACTTTGTGATTCCCACATTTCATAGCTGTATGTTTGTATGTTCAACCTGAGTCGTCATTGAAAAAGCAATGTGGAGGTGGTTTGGGGGGACAATAATTCTTCATACTGAAATGGTGTGTAAGAAGGGAGGGCCATCAAGTAATATTAATCACTTTTTAAGTTGGCTCGGAGAACCAAGAGTAAGTATGGTCTAGTTTGTGTCAGCGTGCAGTAAAAACCTTGTCTTTTAGACTGTTTCAAAAAATTGAATGTTTCAGTAGCAGGCTGTTTCTAGTAGCATGCTAGGGCATTAAATGTGTAGGGAAAATTAAGCTTATTTACTTTCTCTTGATTGCTGTAGCACAGTGGGATTTCCAATGACTTCCAATTTCTGCTGGGATTTTGGATGGATGACTATTTTGTATTGTAGTAGAGCAAGGAGTTGAATTCTTTCTAGCTTTGTTTCCCTTTCTCCTTTAAAAGTGGTGCAAATCATGTAGGGCCTGGTTTCTACTGTCATTTAGTCATCTACAGCTGCTCGTATAACTTAATGGGACTTTTAGAAGTGCTTAGTTCCTATTTGATGTGTCTTAAAAATTCATGCCATTTTTTCTTAATGGATTTTTTAGATTCCCACTGCCATAATACTGCAAGGGCTTTGGGAAAAGGGTATTGGAGCTCTTAGAGGATATCTGATAGAGCAAGACCATGTAGCTAGCACCAAGATGTGGGTCAGCTCAGTGTGCACATTCCCATCTGAAGCACCTGCACATGCTGCATCACTGGGTGAAGCAGAGACGCTGCCGGCTGATGCCTATGAAACCTAAAAAGAATGTGACCGCCAAGGGCAGGGAGCTCAGCAGTACATTTGCAGTAATTCCTGCGCATGTCTTGCAGAGATGTTTCACTAAACTGTCCTTGCTTTGTCTCCTGTCTTCTTCACAGGCACAAGCTGAGGTGGCACAGCTTCCAGAGCTCCCACCGGCCCAGCCTCAGCTCAGCATCACTGCAGATCAACTGCCAGTCCGTGGCACAGATGAACCTGCTGCAGAAGTACTCGCTCCTGAAGCTGACTGCTCTCCTGGAGAAGTACACGCCTTCCAACAAGCATGGTTTCAGCTGGTAAGGACACAGTGCTGGGTATAGAGAGGCCTATCATATGAGCGTGGCAGTTGTGCTTATCCCAAGCAACTTTTGGAAAGATGCAGTTAATCCCTCCATCCCTCTTTTTCCATATTTGCACTTTGTCTTCCAGCCCATGCTGACAGTGATTTCTGGTTTTCTAAGACAGAGCTAAAATCACTAACCTTTTATGTAAGTGTAATCTTATTAGGTTTGGGAAGTGTGTTTATAGGGGGCATGTGAGAGAAAAAAACAATGAAATACAGACCAGCATTCTGAGCAGGAAAATGTCCACTATCTATAGCAAAAGAAGGACTACTTGTTTATTGAGGCAGTTAGCAAGCAGTGGCACAAATTGCAGTTGATCTTAATGTGCTTGCTTTTCTTCAGCTATGTTAAAATATTTGCATTACTTTCTTTAAGTAATTATGTAATTAAATAATAAAATTTTCTTTAATTCTGTTATCTCATGAGCAAAATCTGTCTCCCCTTTTTAAGGCAGTTAGCTTGCCCAAGAGATGGAGAGAAAAAGAAAGGTTGGAGAACCACAGAGTTCTTTGTAGACAGCAATTTTTGCTGTGGCCAGGTGTTTGTAACCCAGTTGAATATTTTTTGTTGGAAGAATGAAATAGAAAGCTCTTTTATTATTGTATCTGCAGTACAGCCCATGTAACCTTCAGGATGAAAAGGAGCAAATAAAATTTTTCTTGTCCCTACCACAGGCCAGCCTCCTCCCTTCCCCAGGAGTCATAGAGAGTATTTAGCTTCAGCATCAAAGTACCTCCTGTTCAAAGGCTGTTATTATGTCAGTCTTTCTAAATACAGAAGTTGTTTGTTCTGAAAGACAGAAATAAGTATTGACCAGTTATCCCTGCATGCTTCAGATTCTCAGTGGAGATCGCAATGTGTTTTTTCACATTCCATTGGCATGTTTTTTGACAAAGCAAGTATTATTCATACATGTATCAATAATGCCCTAAACTTAACTATACAGCAGTACAAATTGGTTCTGTTTTACTATATAACAGATTTGTCAGCTGTAAATCCAATGCAGTGTTTGTATAGCTGTACTGTATGTTGAAATGTTAAATAGGTCTCCCTGTTTTCCAGTGCTACTGTGTCCTATTAGTTGTTGCACTGGACACTAGCTTTCCTTCCTGTTTAGGAAAATGATCTCAATATTTTCACATTTTAATGTCTTTTTTTCCCTTTACGAAACCAATACTCTTGGGGACCCCAGGGTTAAGTCATTCTTTTGTATTTAGTAACTTTTTCCTTGGAGTCATAGGCAGATGGAAAGGCCTCTGAATGAAGCTGGAATGGGAGGTGGGGGTAGCAAAAGTCACTGACTGACAAGGAGGGGGGTCCCTCAAAGGGGTTGTTTATAGAGTTGAAGTTTTTAGCTGACAAACTCAAATGTATTACATCAGTTTCCTGCTGTTCTGCACACTGGTGGGTGGTGGACCCAGTTTGAGGACTTTGCAGAACAAGTAGTTGACATACAAAAGCTCATTGTTCAAATGCCCATCTTTCCCGAAACCTAAAGAAGCAGTGTTATAAGGGGTCACTGACCACAGGATTTATTTTGACTTTCTTGCAATTCGATCTGGCCCCTGCAGTTTTACCCTGTAGCTTTCATCCTACTAATATTGATGGAGTAGCACCACATTAATACTTAGAGCCAGAATACTGCCCCAAATGTCAAGCCTTTCTCTTAGAGAAACTGTTTTCTATCCTCTCCCCATTCTCAGCCCTGAGTGGATTAGATAATTTATAGTGTCACTATTTTTCATGTTACTTTAAGTGTTTCACTTATTTTCACTGCTTTCTGAATTACTGGAAATACAGAAGATAAATGGTCAACAGAGATTTAATTTAATTTTGTCATTCCCTTTTCTTAAACAGGGCAGTACCAAAATTTATGAAAAGAATAAAGGTGCCAGATTATAGAGACCGAAATGTCTTTGGAGTACCGCTGCAAGTCAATGTCCAGCGCACAGGGCAGCCTCTTCCACAGAGCATTCAGCAAGCCATGCGGTACCTCCGCAACCACTGTCTGGATCAGGTGGGTTTTGCTGTACTCTCATCCCACACATGCAGCACCCAAAGCCCAGCTTTCCATTGATTGTTACTGTTCCTGGGTCAGACTGAAAAAAGACTCAAAACAGGACAAAATAGATAATGTGAGGAAAGCTTGCCACAAAATTAGAACCTGTACATAAGAAGCTAAAGACCATGCTTACCTTTCAGATTTTCTGGACTCATTGTAAATGTATTTACTTTTATATGTATATTTAGGTTGGACTGTTTAGGAAGTCTGGAGTCAAATCAAGAATTCAGGCTTTGCGTCAGATGAATGAGAGTTCCACAGACAGCGTCAACTACGAAGGCCAGTCTGCCTATGATGTAGCAGACATGTTAAAGCAATTCTTCCGTGATCTCCCTGAGCCTCTCATGACCAACAAACTCTCTGAGACCTTCTTACAGATATACCAATGTAAGTCATAAGATTTCTGCAGCAGATGGCAAATAGTCATTTGTGTAGCAAGGGTGGAACTTTGTAACACTGCTTCTCTGGGCACTACACGTGTTGCATTTCTCCAGCAAGTTACAGTTCAGGGTGCCTCATAAAGAATGGAATTTTTTATATTGTAGTTGTATAAGAATTTATAGTAAAACTTCTTTTCATTTCACCTTTCTCTCTAGTTTGGGAACAAATGCTAATCCTCCATCACTTGCTCTAAATTTTCTTCTCTTCCTTGAGCATACTTGATATTACGGTTTGAAAATAAGCCATATCTGATGTGACTAAGTAAACAAACAGAGCAAACACTGGATGAACAGAGTTTGAGGCTTTTGAGGGGATTGGCAAGGCTGCCAAAAAATTTCTGTTTTCTTATAGTTCATATTCTTCTGTCCTTCACCACAACTGTTTAAAACAGCTTCTAAGCTGTAAGCTTTTCTGTTACTCACTTGTAGCTGCTTTACTCATAGGTACCATAAACAGAAAGTGCGTAGAGTAAATCACATAAAGAATAGAGTTTATCAATGCTTGTGAAAAGAAATAATTCATCCTTCTGAGATGGCAGGTTCAACTCAGCAAGGGAGGCACTCTCTTGTGAGCTAGATAAATTGAGTTCTGTATAGATGGTTATTTTGTGCTGGTTCTTTTCAAACAACATACTGTCTTTCAGAAGTTTTTTTCAACGTTGTTTCATTAGGAATATTCTCACTTTATAAAATGGCCAAAAGTGAATTAATGTTTGGTGACCAGAACCAAAGCTTTTTGAAGCGTTCATGGGGGTCCAAACGACTGATGCACTACGGGCATCTTACCAGTCCTGTGGTTTCTCTTTCTAACACCACCCCAGCTCTCTCCCCATGTGTTCTTCCCATGGTAGTACAGCTACGACAGAACTTACTGCAAAAACACCTTCTTTGAGTCCTTGCTGTATTGTGTGCCTTCCTTATGAGGGTTATAAAAAACATTACAGGAACTTCCTTCACAGCTCTGTAGGTAGAGGTGACAGTTTAAAAAGAAAACATACATACCATTATTTCAGTGCATGCATTTTTTGTATGTTTGGATTCCCAAGCAGGTTTATGTAGAAAATTAATCAGACTCTCCACTCCCATGTATATTAAACAACAGCTCTGGGGGTTTAGAGGCAAAAAAGTTTGATGCAGCATTGCAGCAGTATCTGTTCCTTTCCTTTTGCAGGCGGTAGGTCTGAGGAATCCCTAGAGGTGTTTGGGAAGTATTATCTCTGTGTAAAGCAAAGAGCCTTAAAACTGCTGTAAATTTTGCTTCCCTTCAAAGGACAAAATTTCCCTTTGCTTTGGTGCTGTGCTCCAGGCTGCACACTGGAATTGTCTGCATGTGCCTTACATTTGCTTTGAGCTGATTGAGGAGAGAGCATGGAGAACGGTGGATTTTTGCTTAAAACTGCTTTCTAAACTCACCTGCTAGCCTTATAAATTTGCTGAAGCCCAAAGCAAATACCAATTAAATATCTGGGTAGCGCCACATGTATTTCGAGACATGCAGTGAGGGTGGCGGGGTGCTAATGAAGATATAAATGCTCCAGGACTCAGACTCTGATGTTGTCTTCAGAGGTGGCTTATTGGAAATCCCTTCATAAGAAGCAGATCTGGTCTGGGTTATTTCATTTTTGTTCCCCTCAAGTTTGGAGGAGAAAGCCTTACATAAAGACACACGTCAAATTTTTCCAATGGCTGTTTGTTGTTCGTAACCAAGGAGCTGTTTAATGGTATGGGACTTCATAGCGTTGACTTTCTTTTTCCACTGCATGACTTTGAATGATCTGCTCAATAAAGTAACCCTCTGTGTTTGGTAAAGCACTTTCTGCATATTTTATGACATCACTGTTGAAAAGGTTTGCTAGCCAGTTTATTTAATTAACTTACCTATTCTAAAATGCATTCAGGTTTTAAGTTTCTTTGCAAGCCAAAGAATTTCTAAATTGGCTGGACTGTGTTTGCTTGTTCCCTGCCTGACTCCAGGCTTCTGTCATTTTAGTGCATCTGCGGGAGCATGTAGCTGTTGAACCTAAATCTAAAATTAACTCTGGCCTAGGCACAGCTTCCTCTTGCTTGCATTTCTTGTGAGGCAGGAAATAGCTGAGGGTAGTTAAACTAGTGGGTTGAAGAAAATTCCTTCATGTTTCCTACAAATGGTATGCATCCTGAAGGAAATCACTTCAAACTAGAGTCAAATATTTGAAGCTGGAGTTTGCTTTGGGATGTATTCATGCTGTGTGTGTGGAAAATCAATGGGCTGATGAGAGAATTCCTAATATTATGCAGATGTGCCAAAGGATCAGCGTCTCCAGGCTATCAAGGCTGCCATTATGCTTTTACCTGATGAGAACAGGGAGGTCCTCCAGATTCTTCTCTATTTCCTGAGTGATGTCACAGCTGCAGTGAAGGAAAACCAGATGACACCAACAAACCTGGCTGTCTGCTTAGCACCTTCCCTCTTCCACTTGAACACTCTCAAAAGAGAGAATTCTTCCCCAAGGTATGTCTCTGGGGAGCAGGACTCACTGCTGGTGGTCCTGTACTACAGCTAGCAGTGATGTGCAACAGGCACAGTCTAGCATTGACCCTACCAGCTGTGATCACCTTGGACACCTCGGGGGCAACAGGTGTAGAATCGTTATGTGATCCTGCCTTTTGCTGGAGATTTGTTGCAATATAATAAAGCTCATAAGAAGATAAAAAACAGGGGGAGGGGGAGGGGGTTCCAAAGAAAGGGTTCAGAGAGAGTAGCAAGAGAAGTTGGCAACACCATGCCAATATTTAGTCCCAGGTAGCACTGCTCTAAATCACCAGTAGATTAGGAAACCGTAATGTTTTCTTACCAAGCATGTCTCTTGCTCTACATTAAATAACTAGATATGCATGTTTGTGGTTTTTTTCCCCTGTGAAGGGTGATGCAGAGAAAACCAAGCCTGGGAAAACCCGATCAAAAGGACCTAAATGAAAATCTGGCTGCAACCCAAGGGCTAGCTCATATGATTGCTGAATGCAAGAAGCTCTTTCAGGTAAAACACCCGTTTGCAAAACTGATGGGTGAAATATTGGCCAATATGTCTTAGATCTGCTGTATAATGGAAAACCAGGAATGTCTCTTTATTTTAATGAAGTTTAATACGTGATAAATAGCTTTTTAAAAAAACTTTGCATCCTGATCTGTGTGCATACATGAATTAGAAGTAGTGCCACAAGAAAAGGAAGTTGTTCTGTTGTCACTGGTGCTCTAAAATCGTGAGGCAGTTGTGGGGTTTGTCACAATTTTGTTGCCCCCGAGCTATATTTGAAATACATTTCCAAGCTTTTATTATGCAGCCTTGAGTGTCTGTGAACCTCAGCTCTAATTACAAAGCAAGAAGCTATTTCCAGGAATTTCAGTGCTCATATTGTACTTAAATTCCCAAGAGGTAGCAAGGCAGGTCACAAAAGCATCCTGGAACATGACACTGTCAAACCATAGGGTGAAGGGTCTGTAGGAACTAAAGCATACTCCCTCTAGGGCCTGGGATGGAGAACCAGACAAGTCTCAAGTCCTGGTTTTCCTCACTGTCATCAAAGCTTTTCAGAGCCCTCAACTGAAGATGTGCCTGTCTCTTGTCTTGCGGCTGACAACTGATCTCTCCTTCCTTCAGTTTGCAGGATAAACTGCTGTGGGAATGAATCTAGTTCTGTAGCAAAGGGACCTACTCTAGAGAATAAAATAAGACACCCTATAAAAGAGAGACTACTTTGAGTTAAATCCAATCACAAACTTAATGTTGGCATTTCTTCACACTGAGTGCTTAACCTGACACATACGCAACCCATCACTTACAAAACTAGCATACCCATCTTTCTGTGGCTATTGAACTGCTAGACTAACTCAGTAACATGTGGAGAGAGAGCTGCAGGAGGATTATTTCACCCTTTTCACCCCTCAGATACCTGAAGAAATGAGCAGGGGTCGGAACTCGTACACAGAGCAGGACCTGCGTCCCCTCAGCCTGGAGGAGCTCCGGGGCGGCAGCAGCAACACCGAGCCCTCTGACTACCACTGCTACCTCCAGGACTGCGTGGATGACTTGCTCAAAGAGATGAAGGAGAAGTTTAAAGGCTGGGTCAGCTGCTCCACCTCAGAGCAAGCAGAGCTGGCCTACAAGAAGGTATGCACCCTGTCATTCTTGCCACAGCTCTGGTTTTTAGCTTACTTTTGACACAGGATATTACAGAAGGTTCAGTGCACATCTTTACGTTGCAGACAGATTTAAGGAAAAAACCTCTTAATCTTTTGACACAGTTGCACACCGTCTAAAAACAACATGTCTTTCAGCAGTAGTCAGCTGACATGCACTGATTTGTGTTCTTCTGTTTATCCAGTCCAGGAATGTTCACTGTTTTGAATTTACATGTCTTTACTCACATGCAAAGCCTTAACAAGCTGAGTGAGGCCTCCAAGCACTGTCACTATACAGGCAGTACGAAAGAAGCTTCTGAGCTCTAAATTTGCATAGCTCAGCTCCCACAGGAAGAAGTGTTTTAATTAGAATTTTAAAAAATAAACTTGGAAAATTAGGATATTTTTCTGTAGCATCACAATTTAATGGGGGCCCATACTGGAATATATAACTGTAACTTAAAAATAATTTGGACATCAGTGTGCAGATGCCTTTGGCTGTTTGGAAAACAAACATTAGTCTGAGCTTATGCCAAGCTTAGTACAATATGTACATATATGTGTGTGTGTATTCAGTTTTCTGTATTTAGCCAAAACTAAAATAGAAAGGAAAAGAAAATGTAAGGAAGAGGAAAACTGAGGACTCCACTAATTTTCCCCAGGTATGCGAAGGTCCTCCACTCCGATTATGGAAAACTACCATCGAAATCCCAGCTACACCAGAGGACGTTTTAAATCGTTTACTCAAAGAGCAGCATCTTTGGGATGAAGATCTTATAGAGTCAAAAGTAATCGAACCTTTGGATAGCCAGACAGATATATACCAGTATGTCCAGAACAGCATGGCACCTCACCCAGCCAGGGACTTCGTAGTCTTAAGGTAAGACTTTCACGCGCGATGATGTTTATATCCTACACAGCCTTGCCTATTTCTTTATAATGTAAGTTATGTTGGTAAATATCTATTTTTTGCCTTATTTGAAGTCAGATGTCTGAATTACTGTTTCTCAAATATAAGACTTTTGTTTTTCTTCTTTTTTCTTAGAACATGGAGGACAAACTTCCCCAAAGGAGCATGTGTGCTTCTAGCAACCTCAGTGGACCACGACCGTGCTCCAGTGGCAGGTGTTAGAGTCAATGTGCTCCTGTCTAGGTATCTGATTGAGCCCTGCGGGTCAGGAAAATCCAAACTTACCTACATGTGCAGAATTGATTTAAGGTAGGAATTTCAACTTTATCCTTTGGTGGTGGTAACTTTTCTTGTATAGTTTCAACGCGGTCAGTGGACAATTTTGATGATTCAACATCAGACTTTAGCTTGGCCAGTAGCACACACTTCTCAAAGGTATGCATGGAGGTCTCTGAGATGTCACAGAAAATTGGCTTCAGTGCACATCTAGCAGCAGGTGTGGTTTGTGGCATTAGAAGCCTCTAGTATGTGCTCCACTATCTTTATTGGTGTATAACCCCACCCCTTCCTCTTACAGTCATATTTGCATGCAGGGACATGTTAATTTTAATATTAAGCTAGTAAAGAGGACCAAACTTCTCATAATTTTTCCTCACTGTGGCAGACTTGTTTTGAGCAAGTCTCTGTATTAATAAGGCTGAGCTGAGCAGTGAGTGGTCCTAAAAAGATTTCTTAGTTGGGCATTTTTTAACCAGCTAGATATGTATTTGATTCTGACTAAGAAAATGCATGCAAAGTTACTGGTACCTACCTCATCGTGACTTTTTCTCCATGCAACAGGGGCCACATGCCAGACTGGTACACCAAGTCTTTTGGGCACTTGTGTGCATCCGAAGTTGTTAAGATACGAGACTCTTTTAGTCATCAGAGTCCTGAGAGCAAGGAAATAAAATCCAGGTGACTACTGAAGAGGAACAGCCATGAGCTCCACACCTCAGCAATGTAGACATTACCCAAAACTGAGACTCATCGGCTGCAGACTGGACTGTGTACCATCTGCAAGTCATGTCATGAAGGGATGACAGCATGAGAACTTGACTGTGAGCATTACTATAGGACTGTGGCCATACCATACACTTTAAAGCTGCTTCCTGTCTGTATAAGGTCTATAGTGTAGGCCTCGACTGGAATACATAAGAGGACTGTGCAAAAAATAAAAATTAAAAAAAAAAATTGAACTATTAGTGGTTTGAATTGCTTCTGAGAAGCAAATGTCTTTAAATACAAAATATATTATGAAATATGGTGAAGGCTTATCATTCCCATGTGAAATACTTAGCTTTATGTACATACTCATGTCATTTTATTTGTAGTGCATTGAGGGACTGGTGTATCCACTGGAATAGTTGGTACTCTTCAATGTGTTCTCACTGAGATAAGCAGAGAAAGGTTTGCACAAAGATTGAAGTGTGAATGAGTGTGTTAATGGTTGAAAGGATAGAAGAAGTTGAATTTGAAATGTGTCTGGTACACTGATAGGCAACCAGAATGGATTTTAGTATGCTGGATACAGTTAAACCTAGATTGGGACTCCTCTGTGGACTAGGAGTGGCCATCCTTCCCATGTGCCAGTTCTGCATTTTTCTCAACTCTAACCTTGTTAAAAACCCTAGCAGATGTTACAAGAGGCTTGCTTTGGCTACTGTTCACTCCTTATCCAGATGAACTCTTAAGAGTGATGAGCCAATTCTATAGCAAATCTAAGAAAATACACTTCTGAGCAATGTAGCAGCTTAGAAATGAAATGTCTATGCAATGGTGAGGAAAGGCAATAACATCAGTTGATAATTTGCCAAAAAATGTTCATTGCTTTTACTGCTACCTGCATTAACTGTAAGTCTTTTAATGAGCTTTTATATATTTAACTGTATTCTAAAGGCTCAAGAGGAAGAAGTCAACACCAGAGTTATGGTGCTGGGAGATGGCAGGACTCCTGCAGTAGCAGCTGGGGTGACTTAGCGAGGGAGGATCACACAAACTCTCCCCTTACCCTCCTTTGTCCATTTTCCTAAAAGCTGCATGTTAACATGAACAGAACCTGGATGTGAGCAATTTGGAGGGTTGTGTTTGGGGACAGAAAGGAGGATGCCATTTTTTCTTGGGTTTTTTTGTGTTTTAAACCCTTTGGGATATTTCCCCCTCCTTGAGAATCAACTTGTGTGAACTGCAGGAAGTCCTGAGGTCCTCTGGAAAGGTGTCTTTCTGTAGGTTTTACTGTAAAGGTAAAGATTTGCTTTTGAGATGCAGTATTAAGTGATAAATGTATTTTGTGGCTAAGGTATGAATGAGTTGCAAGATGGAATCTTGACTGAGACTTTGTTACCATTGTCAGTATTATTTTAAGCTTTTTGATGAAGATTTTTGTATAATGGCAGATAATGTAGTACTTCCAGTAACAATGTTCCTCATGAGTAGGAAACTCTTGTATATTCCTCTACATCAAACACTTTTGAATTTGTAAAATTGTATGTTGTACATACCATTTTATTGTAAACATGTATACTTGCCCACAGTGTACTGTCAAACATAGATTAAGCATGATAAAGACTATTTAAAATATACTTGTATTTATACCTCAGATATTCTTTTTGGGATTTTGTACCTCAAGTATGTTTTCTATTGTAAATGTGCTTTCCATGACTATGATCTACATGAGAGAAAGGAAAATGTTTAACTTGCTATAGATGTCTGTACAGAGTATACTCAATAAGTGCACTATTAAATGTTTAAAATTGGAGATGCATAATGAGTTTTGTTTTAATCTGCATTCTTCCTTCCGCTCTTTTACCCAAAGAATGAGGTGTTTTTCTTACATTCATTACATGCTACAGTCAACTGCATGGCCACTCCCACTGTTTCCCAGGCTGATATTTTGAGTATTGTTAAGGGCAGGTACCAAAGCAACTTCAAAATTTTTGGAAGACAAGACTGCGCAATGACAGACAACTGGACAGGAATATTCCCCACTCAATAGCTTCGTATATTTAAAAATAAGAAGAAACTTTTGGTTTGTTGCAGTCTTGTGGAAAGAAAACTCTTGAATTTAACAGGGTGGAAAGCAGACTGCTACTTGATAGGCAGCTGTATGCAATGCTGAAAAATAATTCACTGCTTTCCTATTTTCTACAGAGAGAATGAAGACATGATGAGTTGTGGAGTCATAGGTTTGCTTTAAAAAATGTAAGTGTAAAAGTAATTGGAGGAAGTTAAAGCACACACAGCAGTGAAACGAAGCCAAAGTGAGAGCCAGAAGGATATACAAACAACTGACTAAGGTGAAAAATGAAGCCAAAGACAGCTGTTAATTCAAACAACTTTTTAAAGTTTTTCAAGTCTTAGCCAACAGAAATATAATTTGGGCATTTGAAGGAGGATTTTGATTTGTGAGCCCTGTCTGACAGAGCAGCTGCAAGGAGGCCTGCTGCCTTTCAGTTACCAACTGAATACCAATAGTTATCATCCTATTCTTTCTGTGCCTGAGCGTCCCAAAGTCTTGATCACTATCACTTCCCCCTACATTCCCCAGGGAGCACTGAGGGATGCTGCTTCACAGTCTAGCAAAAGCAAACCTCTTGCTGTCATGGTATTAGTTCTCACACACCACTTAAGATATACAAAAATTAAATGTCATACACAGATCTTCTGCAAATTGCTGGAGGCAGTGTCCTACAATCATAAAGAATGAAATCATGATACTGTCTTAACACAACAATGCATTAAATTTAGAAGACAAAATGCTAATTCTGTTATACCATAACTTGTTCATACAGCCATCGACTGCATCTCTGAAAAGTTACTTCCAGCTATTTCTCATCTGTCAACCCAGAACTATTTCATTTCTCTAGCAAGGGAAGGCATCAATGTCTAAAATGATGAATAGCATAGCACCAGAGGTTAAGGTGAAGCACTGATGCAATGCTTGCATCCATGTGCCTTTTGCACTGAGCACTCTCCCAAGCACTTGAGAGTTCCTCACTTTCCCCTCTCCTCTGCACCATCCTACTGTATTTTCCTGTATATTCTGAGGCATCCAGAATGCTTACGAGAAGTGAACTTGCAAGCTGAATCCAGGGACAGTAAAATACAATGAAATAAGGGAAGGAATTCAAAGAAGAAAAAATTCCATCAAAAGATAAGGGCACCAAAGGGGTGCATTTATACAGAGAGATTCAAGACATAATCTGGCCACTAGACAAGGGGGATGTAGTCTACTAGCACTGGAAGGTCATAAAAACACAGAAGAAGAGTTCAAACTAGTCGAGTGGGTGTACAAGTTGAGATAAAAAATCGTTAATGGAAAATTTGAGGCAGAAGGAAAGGAAAAGGCATTTTCCACACAGCAAGAGGTCTTTAAGACTGTGAGACAATCTCTCCCTGAGAATCAGCAAGAGCATAAGTCATTTAAAACCGCACATGCTTAAACCCTGGAATTATTCCTTCCTAGCTTCCATAAAGCATCACAAAGACCTAAAAATCACTATTTGTTATGATTATGGGACTTACAGGCTACCAGTTTTATAAGAAGTGTCAGGTAGCACTGCCTTGTGAGCAAGAAACAGTCTAGTGTCAGAAATAAAGTAATTCAATTATTTTGGTAGTTGCTAATTAACAAGTCTTTAAGAATTACACTGGAGGTTGTGGAGTACAGTTTTCTTATGTTTTATTGAAGTGGACATTCACTGAAATGAGAAGATGCAGTGCCTTCTTCCCATGGGCCAAGAGCATGAAGATCAGCATGAAGATCAGTTGCCACACAACTGGGAGAGCCCTTTTCCAACATTTACTCAAAACCCAGAAGGACCTATAACAGATAAGGATGATTTCCCTGTCACAGAGGGAATCAAATCCATTACTTCATAGGCTTGGCATTTTTTTCTTACTGTAGAAGAAAAAAGCCTGCATTAAGTGTGTTCTGTGTGCTTCTCCAGGTACTAGTGTTTTACTAGTCACTTCATTAGTTCATGTAATAAAAGGCTGATGTAGTGGGTCTGAATATCACAGTTGCTCCTAACCCACACAACATTTCTTAAGGCTTTATAACACTAAAAACGGAAAAGTGCCTTAGGAACAGAATTCTCAGTGAATAAAAGAATACTACTATTTAAAAAACAGGTAGAGTGTAAAGTGCCAGTCAGTTATGTGTGTATTCCAGGGAGGCAAATTAAACAGCATTTTCTATTATATGATGAGATAAGCATGTTATAAGCATATAGACAGGATGATATAGTCTAGGTGGCTCTGATTTGATAGGGCTTGTGCCTCGTTTATTAGAAAAGTTGGAAGAAATTGGGAATCGAGAAAGGGTAGCCTCAGTTAAAACACTTGAGTGTCACTTTAGAGAACTGTCATTTTTTAAAATAAGACAGCTGGTAGCAGAATAGCAGAAGTAGATTATATTCATAACACAGCCCAGACTAAGATGGTGTGCAAGGTGTGTGTAATAGAGGAAGGATTCTTCTAAAAGGAAGAAGTGACCAAACACTTCCAACATGTTTAGTGACAGCACTCTGAAAGATCTATTCAAAACAAGCTGATCATCTGGTAAGTATCCTACTTTGTTTCAAAAACAGTTAAAAGAAAGTAAATTTCAGTCAAGGCATTGTTATGAGCTAGTTAAACATGTAAACTTCAGCTAGGCTATAATTCAAGTTTATAGAAACACTGATGGTATGATTAGCAAAGTTGCTAATAGGCCACTTTTTTACAAACCTTTGGGGAAATCTGTACAATACAGCATATTATAGGTATTTAAACATATGAAAAGGAATGCAAAGATACTAAAATACTTGTTTTAACTCAATCATCTGGTATCCAACAGTCTGTACTCATTTCTCTCTTCCAAGAGAAAGTCTGAAGAACACGTGGGCTTTTTCACTTGTTATTGAAGCCTTTGTCACCTACATAATTTATCAACTAGGGCTTCCAAAGCATATAAAAAGTAATAAAGCATTCAGTAACAATAATACAAGCAATAATCCAAATTGATTTTGAATATGATACCTCAGTGATATGCCTACAGAGCTAGAACTACATTAAAATCAGTACTCAAGTAAAAAAAAGAAAATGGTAAAATTTTACTGCCTATGACCAATTTCATTCAGCAGATAACAATGAAAACTGCTTTGTGATACATAGAAAAGCATCTTTGAAAGCCTTGCTAGAACTTCTTAAAAAGAAAGGGAGACTCATTAAGGTAATGTGTCTAGAAAATGGCACCTGCCCACATTCTACTTAGACACTGCATTCTGTTATCTAAGACTGCTGGAAGTACATACAAATTGCTGAAACTCCCAACTCTGGTACTGCCTCCTGTAAATCCACAGCAACAGTGAAGCCTCCTCCTCTCAGTGAGGGGAAAAGCAGATGAGGATGCTTGGTCTTACATGGTGAGAACTGACAGTAATTCTCTTCCTGTAAGGGCACCCCACCTCTGTGCCATGCTCCTCATGGATTCAAAGGGGTACATAGAATTACAGAATCCATTTGGTCTGGAAAAGACCTCTAAGATGATCGAGTCCAACCATTAACCCAGCACTGCCAAGCCCTCCACTAAACCATGTCCCCACGTGCCCCATCTACATACCTTTTAAAGAACTCTGGGGATGATGACTCCACCACTTCCCTGGCCAGCCTGTTCCAATGCTTGACAAACCTTTCCATGAAAATTATTTTCCTAATATCCAATCTAAACCTCCTGTGGAGGAACTTGAGGCCATTTCCTCATCTTGTCACTTTTTACCTGGGAGAAGAGACTGACCCCCATCTGGCTACAAGCTCCTTTCAGATAGTTGCAGAGAGTGATAAACTCCCTCCTGAGACTCATTTTCTCCAGGCTAAACAATGACAGTTCCCTCAGGCATTCCTCATAAGACTTATGTTCCAGCCCTTTCACCAGCTCCTTTGCCTGTCCCTGGACATGCTCCAGCACTTCAATGTCTTTCCTGTAGTGAGGGGCCCAAAACCAAACACAGGATTCAAGGTGCAGCCTCATCAGTGCTGAGTACAGAGGGATCCAGCATAGAAACACATACTCCCAGTAATGCAGGGCAAGTATTCAATTAAAGTAGAAACAAACCATATCTAGAAGGGGTCACAACTGCTGATGAATTCCAGAATTGTAATGGTACACACAGTAGCACTAACAGACAGCTCTTGGTCTGCAAGCTCCCTTATTTGGCATTGGAGGCCTCTGAAAACAGATTGTGTTTGGAGGCCTTTTAAGAATGACCTTGAGCAAGCAGAAAAGTCAAGATTTTCTAGCTGACATCTGAGCCATAGTCACATTTGCTTTCTCCACCTTTCCAACCAAAGACAAGAATAAATGCTTATGTATGAAATTAACATATAAACTTCTAGGCAAAGTACTCGCCTTGTGGCATTAGTTGTAAACACGATCAGGCAGAATAGTTACTGAACTAGGTTCCATTCAACAGACTTATTGGACTGGGGAAGAAGGAAAAGCTATACCCCAAGCATCCTACCCACAAGATCAGTGAGGGAATGAGTGACCCGTCAAGAGCGGTGATGGAATTCAGAGGCCCTGCAGCTGAGAAGCACAGAAGTTTAAGCAGGCCAGTCACAGCTGTTAGACTGTTAGTCATGTATTTGATAAACACCCAAGCAAATAGCAGACCTCGGCAAGCTTTACGTGTCTAAAGTTTGAGGTTGGATAGAATTATACCCCCAGCTTACTGCTAGAACCAGAGGCCATCGGCGCTGATTCAAAATCTCACCAAGTTGTCTGAGGAAAGAAGGCAAAATGAGCTGGTTTTTTTCTTGAATTTCTGCACTAGCCACTTGGACTTACCTCTGGACGTATTTTTCACAAGAGCCTGCAGGAATTTTCTTGTGATTTTGTTCTAACAGTCTTGCAATGGTCATTGTCAGACAGAGCATTTGTTTAAATTGATCAGCAGCATGATCTAGGACATAACATGATATTGTGCTCTTTTTTAAAGTGCACCATGTAGCAAAGCAAGCTCATCACACTTTTTGTTTTTTGTTCCTTGAAAACTGACATTAAGTTTTTACTGTTTCAACACTCTATCCTACTGATCTAGAGATTTTCTATGAGGCTTTATACAATTTTTCTGGTTTTTGGGGGGTTTTTTTTGTTTTTTTTAAGGTTCTTTCCTGTGTCTCCTCTTCCTCTCTTGTTAAATTGCTAAAACAGTTTCCAGGGCCAACCACTCCATGTAGTGGTTTGCTGGTTTGTGATGAAAGACTTGCTGCCAAATTTTATAAAGAATATTCCCTGGGGTACAGAGGGGAGGGAAGTATTCTACATGGCCTCTACTTTCTTCCCATATTGTTTAACAAACAAGCAAACTGCCCTGCAGTCCCTCTGTCCCCTATTTAGACGTATCCCTTTCAGGCAGCCGTACAAATGAACTAGGAAGGAAGTGCCGTCACAGCCCTTAGAAAAGATGGAGGGAAATAAAGGCAAACATTGTGTGTCTAAACAAACAAGCTCACTCAGCTCTGCCCATGTCTTCTGTCTAATTCTTATACGAACTGGTCCCAAAAGTAGCAGCTGGGACAAGAGTATTTCCCATGTTGTATAGGACTCAGCTACCCACCCATTACGTTCCACTGCCCTGCCAGGTTTTGCACCAGCCCCAGAGATGAATGAATAATCCAAAAACCTTTGATATAAATGGGAAATCAGCCCAGGCTCTTTGAATGGCTTAAGAATGTCCCTCAATCTGCTTTCTTACATGAACCTCGTGCCCTCTGTGCCTCACTTATGCCTCACTTTCCCTGGTTAGACTTCCCCAGAACACCAAGGGGAAAAAAAAATGTGATATTTGTGCTTCTGTAATCTTAAATTGAAAGTGCAAGTTTTGCAAGAAGCTGAAACAAAAACATCTAGAGGCCAAGCCGAGAACAAGTTTTCCTTTGAGCTGCTTCTTGTCTATACAAAACTCCAAAGGATTTCTAAATCAAATTACTTTTGATATACAAGAAATGAAACAGATGTGGTACAAACCCCATTTTGTGATAGGGAGCTAGAGCATAAAGGATTTTTGAACTGGAGATGCAACTAGAATATTTGAACCTCAATGTTGCATGCTAATCACAGGAACAAGTTTTGACATATCAAAGCTGATAAACCTGGTTTAAAGAATGCTTAGATAAACTTGGGAGGAAAAAAGAAAATACTGTAATTAAAAGGTTATGAATATGATTTTTTTAGTATTTCCACATTTCTGTGATAACATCCATTCATAGTAGTAACCTTGAAGCAGTTACTGAACCTGAAGTCAGCGCTGGCTACCAAAGACAATTTGTTGCTGTAGGATCATGGCACAGCACAAGCACTGTATCATCTGCACACCCCTTGGGCTGCTGCAGGTGACCTCTGCTCCGCAGGGCTCTTCTCCACACAGCAGACCTTGAGGCCGCTTTTGCCCAAACATCAGCTTTAGCCTGACTGAAACACAAGAAATCAAACAAAATGCTTGGCTGATTGCAAGAACAAAGTCTTGCTTTCAGTCTATGCTCATGCGAAAACACATTTCTAGGTTTTGGTCAAAATTTGCCAGAGAAGTTCATAGGAGGGCAAACCCCAACATTTGTGAAGGATTTGTCAAGAGTATTGCTTTGCCCTTTCTCATAGCTCTTCGTCGATAGCACCACACAGAGCAGACAGAAAACAGAGCTGTATCTGGTCGACGTCATGCACGAACTGCAATATGTGTGTATTTGTGCCTGAGGAACTACTTATCACTGTGATGAATGGCATAGCATTTAGCTATCTCCTTAAAGAGATAAGATGCTGTAAGTTTTTGTTATCAGTTGTGCCAAGATTTGTACCATTAGACAAAAAATTGGATTAATATTTTTAAACAAATCAGATTAATGTTTTATACCCATTATCATGCTCCAGGGGGTCATAAACTGGGATAAGAATTACATATAGTTTGCAGTTGTTTCAAGCCATGAAACTTAAAATAGCCTACAAGATACCCTTTGTAAGGAAACATTTCCCAGAGTGCCTCTCCCTAGGTCTCAGCACTCTAAAAATACTGATTTCTTTCTTTACCTTGATTATTAATTAAGCATACTACATGTGATTTAAAGATGCACACTTCACAAAAGCACGAAAAATCTGCCAAATGCTTCCCAATCATGGATAAGATGTTCTGGTTGCTCTCTGCTGAACACCACAGAAGTGAGCAGTTGAAACTGAGGAACAACAGCTTCTGAGATCATTCCCTGCTGTTGCAGTCCTCCTCTTTTCTGTATGGACACTTTTCATTCTGCAAACCTCCTGTCAAACCCTGTAAGCCCTCTTTTTCAATCAGTTCGCCACTGCTTGTGTGTTTTTTCTGGTCGTGACATGTTCTCCATCCTGCCAGATACAGCACTGCAGTCAGGACAGGCTCAGACCTTGGTATCTCATTTCCTTCTCCCTTTGCCCTTTGATCTGATGCAAAACCTTTCACAGGCGTACAGACAGCTTGTGCTGGGTGCTTATAGATTGCATCGTGTTTAGCAATGCTCCAAGGTAAGGGGCCTGTCACCACCCTCTTGGAAAGCTTGGGCTCTAAACAACCAGTCTTTCACCTAAACAGCATGTGTTTATGTAAGAAGAGGGACCCTCTAGAAGTTTCTCTGGCTGGGACAAGAGGAGAACTTGATCAGGCCTTGATCAGAAATGATAAATAAGCCTTCCTAGTTGGTGTCAAGTACGGTTACTGAAGAAGGCACCCACAAGTTCAGGATCATCAGAGGTCTTTGTCTGTTCCAAGATGTTTGACTATTTTGTCCAAGAGCAAGAAATCTTCAGCTTCTGATGTGTCCTATACCATGACCCACCTGCTCTTGGTGAACTGAGACCCACTCTGGCAATGAACTGGCCGAGCCATTACAACTTGTGTCTAAATTTGGTGTCTTCAGAGAAGTCAGCTGCCTCACTCTGCTGCTCGTGGCAAGTATTACACCCCAGCCACTATTTATCAGGGGGGAGACCAAACTGTGAGAGCACAGCCTCTCTCTGGAGCTGCTGCCTACTGATAGTTTGAGAATCACACATGGACAGTTCCCTACTGAGGAATCAGCCACTCTTCAACATGGTATTTCTAGGCCTAGTAAAAATGAATTTGGCTTTCATTCATCTCTTTGGCTGTCATGTTTCCTATGAGGCATCTATCATGGGGGGAAAAGTACCTACTTTCTTTGTTGGTAAACATAAATAAGCCTAGGCCTACTGCTCTATGGATGGCGCTTTCTCTTGTGGTATCTCTTTCCAAATTGACTCATCCAAAGGATAGGCACCTATCAATTTCCTCAAGGTCATGCAGTGACCTCAGAAGAACAGTGAATCGCTGATCTACTCATCAGACTTTTTAATAAGTAAATTTAACACTCTTCTCCTGTTTAAAATGAGGGGGGAAACATGGAAAAGAACATTCCATACCAGCAGCTCTCCTCTGAGGAAATACTCTGCAAGAGCCAGCTTTAAGCAATGTTTAACTTATTTCCTGCCAGAACTTCACTCACTGCAGTGTTTTTAACTTTCTTTAATTGGACTGATATCTACACACCCCAATTCCACATTTTGTCCCATTGTCCTGCTCTCTTCTGACATAGGAAGCTTTTGTGCAAGTGGTGCAGATGCCTGACTCCAGCTCAAAGCAGGTCCCTCCACTATGCAATAACACTACCAGGTCCCTCCACTATGCACAGGCAGTGGGGGTGGCAATCATGGGCAGCTTTACTTAGATTTAACTCCTAAAACTATGTATTATTTAACACCAGCCACATACAGTGACAAAGGAGCACAGCTCTTATTTCATCTTTTACTTCCCCTGCAGACAAACTGCCTCAAGAGGCCAACTGTCCCCCAGCTCTTCAGTCTGGGACAGCTGAGAGGTTCACCAAGGCATACGCAATAGTGATGGAGGAAGCTTTTCATTAAAATGGATCTCAGACTCTTGCTTGGTCATTTTTACCGAGTATTGCTCTATAGAGAATAAGAAATATGCCCCCTATGAGAGGCCAATGCAACACCTATATATTAACTCCAGTCCAGATAAACCTTCTGAGCTAGCTCAGAGCGTATTTATAGCCGAGACAGAGCTTCCTCAGGGAATTACAGTCTCCAAATCAGTGCAGTTGTTACCAAAAAAAAAAAAAAAAAAAAATCTAAGAAAAGCTACTTCTTTCTTGGTCTCCTCAAGTATAGTGAGTTCCTTTCACTACAGAAATTTAAGTATGAAAATCTCTCTTAAATGCAACCAGCTGGCTGAAATAACTTCTTGTGTGTTTGGCTGCAATGTCATGTCCAGAAAGCCTGACCATCACTAACTACACTGTCACATTCACATGATAAAAATATGGTGGCATTAATAACTTGTGCTGGCATGCCTTTTCAATTGTCAGGGTTTTACATAAATATAGAACTTGGCCTATGGATTTGTTTCAGAGTCTTTTTATATCTGATTATGACTCCAGGCAGACAATTTTCAGTACAGACACAGTAATAAAAGATCAGTAATTCTGTCCAGTGGCCAATAGTCCCTACAGTGAGAGGCACATGGTAGGTTTTCAGCTGCTCAGCATTTCAGAGCTTCACTGGAAGTCAGGGATTAGAAAGCTGTGTTGTACAAGGACAGAGCACCAGCCTCAGAGGAAAACAGACAGCAAGCATTTCCATTCCAGCATTTTGGCAGAAGAAAGCACTGTCCCGAAGACCTCTATAGGAAACAGTTTTACTTAGATAGCTCCACAGCCACACTTGGAAAGCCATAGCCCCCACGTGCTAAACCAAGGGCAGGCGCTGGAAGCCAATAATTCCCTCACTCCTCCATCTCAAACAAATATGCAGCCACACCGTTTCTTGGGAACAAGCTGAATACACACAGAAAAACAAAGGAGGGTTCTTAAATTTCTGAAGTACGTGTCATAGAAATAGCAAATAAATAAAACATCATAAATAAAAACATTTTTCTGGAGTGACTTCTCAGAGGTGAGAATTTCAACAGCAAAATAAAACTTGACTGCAGCAGATCCCAAGTTTTATTCCCACACTTCACAGCCAAGGTTTCTGTCAACTGGGAAGAAAACACAGCTGAGGTGGAAATCATGGATGTTTGTGAATAGCGGGAAGAGAACACAGTGTAATAGAAGCACCAATTCCAGCACCAAAGACATCAGTCTTGAGTAGAAATGCAATTTTAACAGAATGAGCTAATTTTGTTGGGCTTTGGTTCCTGTAGTTTTGTTATAGGCCAAGACATATATGGCAAGACAGTTGTGAAGTCCCCCATGGGCACTCCTGGCTCATCCTGAGACCATTGGCTCCTTCATCCAGCACTGCACTGTCACAAACCAATACCCCTACATAAATAAGCTCTAAGAATTTTTTTTCTGAAAGATTTGTATGAGTTTGATTTGGAAAGCACCATGTTAAAAGAAGAAAATTATAATACTTACAGAGGAAGCATGCAAGAGCTAAACAACTTAGTTAAATATCTGGGGGATAGAGGGAAAGGTAACACTGAACTAGAGCCTCTAGCTCATCTGGAAGAGCCTTCCCTAACAGAAAGGTTACATTCAGGTCCCAAACCTCCCAAATTTACCATGCCAGGAAAAACAATTTCCTATCAGCTTGCAGCCAAGCTATTCAGAGACTCATGGCTCAGTGGAAGGATGTCAGGAGGCAGTTCTGGTGACCTCCACAGCATAGCCCGTATTTGATACATGACTTTAAAAATTGCTAGGGTAGGTCTGCTATTAATAAGAGTACCTGAAAATGTTTATTGGCAATAGTGATATCAGCATGTTTCTGGAAAAAGTCTGATCCAATGGGGAAACTTACTGTTTACTACTATACCATAGGCAATATGACACAATTTTAACATTCTTTATCAAGTCTCTGAACTTAGACTGTGAGGCTGCTGGTGCTGGAGCTTCAAAACACATTGTGAAGGTATGAGCTGATTTAATCTCATCTGCCAAGCAGGGAAGCTGAGCTGAATGAGGATGGATGAAGAGAGTCGCACAGAGATGTTGGACTGCTGGCTCCCAGTTCCTCCTGCAAAGCCTTACTGCTTCTTCCAGTCTACCTATTCTGTGTGTTTTGTAAAATTGCACAAACAGGCCCACAAAAAGATTCAGTTCTCTCTCTGTTGTACCAAAACCAACACTTAAACAACAAAGAAGAGCAATGCAGTAACAAACATAACAAACTAGTTTTTAGATTTTTGGGGGTAACTATGTTAAAAGACATCTTAATTCCTCTACTAGATTATTTCAATAACATTCCCATCATTGTAATGGCCTAATTGCCAGGTGAAAGGAGTAGCTGCAGTGCAGTGAAATGAGGCAGTCCAGCACACAAGAGTAGTAACTTTCAAAATACCACACAGATGACAAGACTGATGCTGGTGGCAGTGTAGAAAATAAAGACTGTCAGAGTAATGCTTTTACAGAGTCTCAGGATTAACAGTCCTGATTTGTAGAACCACCTGGACACAGTAGGCAACCTAAGAAGCTGCAGCTCATGTGAGTACAGCCTGTTCAAAGCAGCTGCCAATGTGAAGCGTCACAACAAATGGTATATCGGGGACACAGGCTTACACAAGAGATGGGGTCTTTGTTTTTTATGAAGCCAGATTGAAAACACACTATTTTCCTTCTTTCTTCTTTTGTTTTCTGTAGCAATATCTGGCTCACTTGTTTGGTTGGCATATGTCTTGCTCCGCACCATCACTTCTTTCCTTTCCTGTATGTTCTTTGGGTGCTGCCCTCTCACAGCAGCTCTGGTCTGGTCAAGCCTGGCAAAAGAAGTGGTCAATGATCTTCAATTGCCATTGTGGCTAGCAAATGGGGCCAAGGCTACCATTAGTAAGAGTTATGTCTGGATTCCCTTTTCAAATCCATATTGGTACACTCCTCTCTCAGCCTCTACCTTTTCCTCTCTTTTCTGTGGAGATGTTTCTGAACTCTTCCTTCACTCTCAAGACCTTTCCCAAGGACCTTACCATGCCTTGCACTGGGAAAGCTGCCATCTTCTTTTAGTGCAGTGACAGTTCAAAGGCTTGATGCTTCGGAGCTTTCTTGAAAGTTGTTGGATTCTGCTGCCTGAGGCACCCCCCCCTTGAAAAGGTCAAATCCTGCTGCTGTTGGCTCAGGGCTGACATGAAATAACCAAGCAGAGTCTTCACAGGCAAGGGCAGCCTGCCCCTTCTCTTCCTTCCTGCTCTCCCATTTCCCTGGAATTGTTTGCTCATGGATCCGCTGTATCAGGCTTGGAGATTGTGAGAATTGTCTTGACTTCTGTTAAATGGAAAATGTAAAACAAACAAGAAAAAGCAGAGGTACAATTAAAATAAAAGTGATCCATTTGGTCTCATTCTTTCAAAATACCTCTGGTTGGTTCTCACAAAAAATGTAAGTATTTTTATAGTAGCTCGGCATCTGCATTTTGCTGTCAATTGTCTTCTGCAAGCAGAGCCTACTTCACCAAAGAAATAGATTGACTGACATCTAGTGGAAAATTGAAGCTTTTCTTTCTCTTATTTGAGTGAAACACTTTAGGCAGTATTTAAATCAATTTTGTACATACTATCATTGCTGTAGAAAACAATATTATTACCAGATCACATGTATTTTATCTCTATTTTATTAGTGTATTCAAATATTTAGCATAACCACAGACAGGACAATCAACAGGAATTTATTTTAAATATATGCTGGTTCTTTGGTTATGAAGGAGCCTGGTATTAGACTAGGCCAAGTACACCCCTTCCAACACTGAGCAAATCTGTAACACAGCTCTGGGAGTCCCTGAAGTCCTAACAAATAAACATAAATTTATTCTCAAAACTAACAGTCTTCTGGAACTGTTGTTTCTATTAAACCAGAATTATCGATTCCCATAGTAATGACTTACATGTAAATATTTAAAAAGGGAAATGTACATTTTTTCCTGAATTTTTACTTCTAATGGCCTTAGAGAAGTTCATCATGTGGTAACATTAATCTGACTAATTGTAAGAACATGAAGATGATTTTGCTTTCTCATTAGGATTTGTAGATGCTTTAGACTCTTGTCTCAGTGGTCGCCTAATGTTCAGCATCTGTGAAGGGATTTTGCAATGCAAGACAAATGCCAAACACGGCTTAGCTGACTGCAGAGTTCCCACAGATTGATGTAGGTACCATCACCCATATGTGGTGTGACTAATAGATGTTTTTGGTGCAATGATGTGCTTTGCAAGTCTTACTGAGAAATCACTTTACAAGGTCCAGCTGGAGAAGAATTAAACAGAGGGGGCTGTCTTGCAGACAAAATATCTAAATATAATTCCCTGGTAGTGACAGACTTTTGTATTCACTTTCTTAGGACAGCACTTCTGTCCTCCCAGTGCCTCTCTCTTTACTTTCCAAAATAAGTTATCTAAACTGTCAGATCCCTATTCCATATTCTCCTGCCTTCTTCCTCTGCCTCAAATGAATGGCATGTGGGTCTTTAGAGATAATCTGACGTTTGGGTTTTTTTAGTGAGAACTAGGTCATGTTGTAAGTAGCTGAGAATAAAATTTGATACTACCAGCAGTGCCATTCACACCTAAATCTCACAGATCTCAATGTTATGTTTGATAAAATGATTACACAACTTGATCTGAAGTGACCTTAATATACATCTAGGTCCTGAGAAGTTATTTATAAGCCATGTCTGTTTAAGGCACTGCTACCCAAAAGCCAATTTTCCTACATAAAATCCCAGACTAATGACCCCATAAAGCTTCTGCATTCCATCCACACGGTGATCAGGTCTTACTTTTAATTTTGCTAATCAAAATAATTAAATAATCATATTGCATATAGAATCAGTTAATCTTCATGTTCTCATTCCAATTTGTCAAATACAATTTTTAAAAATTTGGTTGTACTGGGTCAAACATTAAAAATGTAATAGTTACTTAAATGAGCATTAAACTCTTCTATTTATATTCCTACAAAGAAAAACAAGGACTTCAGCTCATAGCTGTAGATCCTGTGTTTGTATTCTGTCTTTCATAACACTTAGACTCTTTCAATTGGCCTCTAACTGGATATGGGAAAGTCACCTTTTTCTGCAGAGTTCTGGTGGGTTTTTTTTTTCAGTTTGGCTCATTTACCATCTCTCATTTTCCTCTGTCCCTACTTTTGGTCTCTGGGAACAGGAGAAACCACAAGATGTCTGTGATTATCCACTTAATCCCCTCAGGCAGTGTAATGTCTTTAAACCAGACTTCAGTGAAACTACATTTATTTGTCGAGCTTTTAGTTCTCAATTAAAAAATATGTTGAGCAACTTCCTGTGGTCCCTTGAATAGACTTTTGGCTGGTTTATATGAGACAAACATTGCCTTATATTTCATGTACATATTTTTTCTTCCTTTCCCTTAATAATTTTTGAAATTATTTAACATTTCTTTCTTAACTGTGGCATTCTCTAGCACTGCTAAAAATATTTCTACATACTGTTTTTCCATCCTCTCTCTCTGTCTTCCATTTATGAATCCTTCTGACTTATTTGTTCAAACCTTTGCAGTCATTCTGAGGGCAAGCAGGCACACAATGCAGGAGACCACTATGACATCGATAGTCATGACCTTGGCCTTTGCAGAAAAATGTCACTTCACATTATTCTCTGCACACAACAGGAACAATCCAACTTTGGTACATGCAAACTGTAGGGATCGAGCCAGACGAAATGTAGCCTTAGATCATGTGCTGGTATTTCCTTGATTATGTTATATTTCTCTAGAATCCCCTTGTAGTTAAGACAGAGCATGGGTCTGTACATATTAGAGGCTGCAGCAATGATTTTCACATTGTCAACTCAATGTAACAAACATGGCCTTCACTGAACTATCTTAGAGAAGCCCACACTACCAAACACCCCCTGACAAAGATATACCTCAGATATGGATCATGACAGTGGTTGAATATCTCCATCTTTCACAGCACTCTTCAGGATATGAGGAGGGACTATGAGTGTCTCAGAGCTGCACCATTCGCCCAAGAGTGACATCTCCCCAGTCATGTCCAGTCAGTCAAGCTTAGAATTTTGGGAATGTGCACTCTTCTCCCCCATTTTTGACCCTCTTTCCATTCCATGGTTTCACATAGGCATCGTATAGCCTGTTCCATACAGGGAACAACCCTTTTGACCTAAGCACACAAAAATGTAATTTTTACTTACCTCAGTTTTATGTGCCAGCAATCCATTTTCATGTCATCATCCCTGAAATCTCCATATTTATTATCATGAAGTGGCTATCACTGCACATGATGACTCTTTGTTTATTTCAAACTTCAACATAAGAATGTTGAAACTGTTTATGTAGCTGCTGTGTTAAATCTCTTTTTTGTATTTATCCACTCGAATGTGGGGGTTTTTATACTCTCCAGTTAGTTCTCATTTATGCTTCTTTACTCTCAATAAGCCAGAGCCTAATATGTTACCACAGAGACATGATCCAGCACAGATTGAAGGGCTCATGTGAGTAACCTGTTCAGCAACACTAATGGTTTGTTTAATATTTCACAGATATGTAAATTACAAATTCAGTTCCTATTTCACAGAATCAGAGAACATGCCAAATTGTTTGTCTACCTTTCCAAAATTGCACTAAGCATTAGTTACCATTATATTGTAACCCAACTGAAACATTTGACATACTGAGGGGAAGAAAATTAAGAAGGTTGCATCAAAATATATATATATATGTATGTATATTTGTACCTGTTCATTATTTAAAACTACTGCTCAGGAGTAACATTTTTAAATGGTCCAGTGGTCGATGTTGGAACAGCCAGTCTTTGTAAAGGTGAGAGGGCCAGATCCCAAGAGGCAGCAAGCACTCCTGATAGTTATCGATGTTGATGGGAGCTTCTAGTGCTCAGTATAGGCAATGACCTTCATCAGGCTACACCACTGAATAAAACACCAATTTAAACCAGCCTGGAGATGCTGTGTGCAACTTGCTCTCTGTTCATTTTATCACTGTCTCATCTCTGGTGTTCTCCTGGACACTCTGGAATGCAGCCTTGGCCACTGAGGCACAAAACAATCTGCTTGCCTCTTTTTAAGTAGAGAGGTTTAACCTCATCTTGAATGTCTGTGCTTTGTCTGTACTAGTGTTTGTTCTGTCCAAGTGGCCAATTCCTCCTTTCACAAGAAACACTTTGTTCAGAACTAAATCTAACCATTCTGTCAGTCCTGTAGTAAGGAAGCAGATAGGTGAAGGGTCAATTTATTCTCAGTAATTCTGACATGTAGCCTAGTCTCTTCTACAAAGATGCAGAGAAGAGACACAGAAAAGAACATGATGCTTCCTCACCAAAACGCCTCCCATGAATGACTCTTATTTTTATCCTGTGCAAAAGGAACATCAGCTTTCAATCTGACTGTGTACACACAGACTTTTTTGTTTCAGCACATGGGTAAGAGGTTGTATCTTCAGCGATACGATATATTTTCTCTTTGTCTCTTTTACTTGTAACAGTTTCAAAATGATCGAAAGCCATACAAGAAATACTTTCTTCATTCAGAAAAGAGAATTTGAGATGCTGTACAAACAGTAACAATAAACTGTTAATATTCTGGAGAAGGCAACCTACTTTGTCACAACTGAAGAGGGCAACCTAATACCATCTCACTGTTGCTGCATCCACTGTCCCATCCACATATCCCTCCATCAAAGCAGAGCATAGCATCTTGTCAATAAGGTTAAAAGGGATGACAAATTTATATTGAGAAATCTTTTCAAAACTAGGAGTACCACACATAATATCCTTTTTTTTCTTCTCTTGCATTTCCATTTCTGCTTGGATATGATCATAACTGCTGAAGCACCTCCTAGTAGGGTTTTTTTGGTGGTGGTGGTGGTTTTGGCAGGAGGTGGATTGGTTTGTCTTTTTTTTATATATATATAGGGCAATTTGGATTCTATTTAAGACAACTTTTCTCTATTGAGCACTGGGAGAAGCAGCAGGCACAGGTGCTGAATTGTCATAACAACGGAGGCATCCACAGTCCATAAGCACCCCAAGCTCTAGGAAGATGTAGACACAGTTTAAAGGTTTCAAAAGGCACCTAAGTGAAGACAATGATGACTAAATAACAGCTGAGAAAAAAGAAGAAAAAGGAGAATTATGTGTAGATATAACATTATGTTTCACACTATTAGAGATTGTAAAGTGCCCCTAATTGCCTAAACTGAATACTGTAGTGAGGTTTGCTTATGATGCTTTGAGGTATTAAGGCGTGGGTTTTTTCAGTTTTGTCTTCAGCTGTCAGAGGTGAAAGTATGGAAACAGTCTGGAAGTATCTTCACAAACAGAGATTTAAGATTAAGAATGAGAAATATATACATATTTGTGATAATCTTAGGTGCCACTACTATACTTGCTGTTTGGCTGTATCTGCCTGAATAAAAAGGTGGAAGGCTGAAGTGGAGAGTCTTTGGAAGAAAATGCTCAGAAGTAAGAAAACAAATAAAATTAGAAATAGAAAGAAATACAAAAGAAATAAATAGAAATAGTGGAGTTCTTGAATATTAATCAAGCAAAGGGGGGCTGTGCAATCACATTCATCTAAATGCAGAATGCTAAATATATCGCTACTATATTAGCAAACCATTTATCTAGTAGTTCACTCAAGGCAGATTTTGAAATTTATCTATCAAAGATGCAGGTACACATCTTGTACAAAGGCATGCACATACTTAATGCTTTAAGGGGGAGTATCAGAGCAATCCTTTTGTTACTCTGGATAATAATAACAAAATTATATAGTAACAGCAAGTCATTGGGATCCACTAACTGCTGAAAATATGCACCTTTTTGTGCCTTTTTACTTATTTAATTGGTCCATACAGCCCTTTCTACATACAAAGCTTGTACTAATGCAACTATATTGGCAGAGGAGATAATTAGGTAAAAGATTTTGGACACAGTCAAGCACGATCAAAAAAACCAGAGCGAACCGAAACATTCAGCAAGAATGAATGGAACCAAAACAGAACATGCTGCAATGAAGTGATGGGGATAAAAAAGAAGGAAAAATTTTTATCGCTAACCAATCTTCCTCTGCATATGCCTGTCCTTGGAAGCGTACGGGAAACAGTACTGAGCTCCAAGTGGTGGGAAAAAGGTGTATTCCTCCTTCTGCACATGCTCTTTAAGTAAGAGAGCAGGGAGATACCAACTAGACCATCCAGAAAGTTAAAGCAGTCAAAACAGGAACCTCTGCATATGCTAAGAATATCCTGCAGTGCTGATTGTGCTTCCTCTGCTGTGATTGCTCCCATCTTTGCCATTTCCCTTCATTTCTCTGTATACTACCTCTCTTTGTTCTTTTTCCCTAGCCCTTCTTAACATTATCAGATTTAATTTATTCCCTCCTCATAAAGACCATTCCATATCCCCCTGAAACTATATTTGTTATCCCCCTATTGTCCACCCTGTGCTCATACTATTTTCCCATAACCTAAATACTATTAGGTTACATATTCTGTACTACTGGACATGTATTAATATTCATCTGGATAGTGCTTAATTACTATCAGGTCCTTAGTATTAGTATAATAAACATATCAGTACAATAAGTGACATTGCAATTGTACAAACATAACAATCACTGCAACTGTAGAACAGCATAGCTGTAACCTGACCAGGTAATTGAATAATTTTAATTACTTTCTTTTTCTTCTCTGATTAAAACTGGTGCAAAAAGAACATTGGTAATCCCACAGAAATACCTCAGTGTTATCTTACACCATAAAGCTTAGCCCTGGATGACTGTAAATGGATCAGAAGGAACAGGAAATGTAGCTCTGTAGCAATTAACTCTGACGATCATCCTGATTTTCTATGGTCAGCAGGACATACAGTATTGACATAGTTAAAAACCACATTTCACCACCTTTATTTACCTAAATGAAATGATCACATTTATGGTTAGGTTAACTATGGTTCTCTAAAGCCAGACTCCCTGGCTTCACAGCTTCATTATCCTTATCTGTTTTGCATTGTGTCCACTTGGTCTAACTTACTGACCAAACAGCACTAACAGAGTCTTCTCAAATTTAGCATTCACTAAGAACTTTCCAAGATACAGATTTCCTGGTGGCTAATATATTTATTAGCTAATCTGAAGACACAAAAATTTGGTAGGAAATGATATTTTAACCAAGTAGGATTTATTTTCTGTTAAATACTAAAGAACAGGTTCCATGTAAGGACATGGAACTGATTACAGAGCAGTACCTAAGCATGGTTTGGACCAGCAAACTGGAAGATAAAATAACGGGTAGCTGCCAGAATTCATATACTGTAAGAGTAAGAAATGCTGAACTCACAAAGAAGTGTAGTAGTATATACTTAACACTGACACACTTCATTTTTCTGGAGTACTAAAGTAGTGCCAAATCCTGTAGAAGTGCTGAGCAAGAAAGTGGGTAGACCAATACATTCAACACAATGCCAATACTAATACAGACCAACAGTGATATGAATGCAGTCTGATGGAGATATGACGTGGCAGAGAGGACACAGGAGCAGAGTGATTATTTCTATTCAGAACCTACCCAGGCAGTTCACTAACAATATTCTGCCGGTGGAACATACACAACTCTTCACTCAGCATTTTAAACTGCAACTTGTATACAAGTAAGTACCAGAAAAAAATCTGCTAGAATGTTTATAGCTTTTATTTCTCACCTGTGATTTTAAAATTCCTACATGGTAAGTTTCGAAAAACATAGTCGTCACTGGTAGCACTAAAAAATTTACACTTGTTCACTTCTAATAGAAATATTTTCATGTAATAAAAAAGATAAAATGTAATTCACCAAAGTTTGCAATTGCATTAGTTCTGCAAAAATAAGTCTGTTCAATTGTGTATTTTTTTATTGCAATTGTGGTGCCAAGCAATAGGACAAGAGGCAACGGGCAGATACTGACGCTCAGGAAGTTCCACCTGAATTAATTTGTAAAACAAAAAGACATCTTTTCTCATGTAATCAAAATTTCTCCATGTTCCACTTAGAGCTAGATAACCAGCTCAGGAGCAATCCTAGCCCACTAAAGTCAAAAGCAGGTTTGTTATCAGCAGAACTGAGATGAAATTATTGCCTACTTGCCAGACAAGCAATGTAAGGACATATTTGCCTTTTGCCTTATAACAGTCAGGTCTTTCAGTCTGGACATTGCTGAAAGTTTTAGCATTTGAGGTCAACTGGGTTTTATTTACTTATTCATTAATTTACTATAGACTTCCCAATGGTATGCACACTTCTCTGAGCACATTAACTATGTCTGTAAGCTATTAAAGTCTGGGATCATGTGGATTCTTCTGGAAAGTACATTTGCCTAAGGTGGGCCTCATCAAAAGAGAAACCAGTCAAGAGAGACCTTCACCATGCTTTTAGTGAAGTGATCTGTTTTCTTATGAGATGATAGAGCTGTTACAGATCTAGACAGCCACCACAAATAGATGGGAGACTGCATACAGGAACAAAGGCTTGCTGTGCAGACCTCACACTCATGAGCTCCGCTGACTGATCTCCAGTCTACAAAAATTATGTTACATGGTGCCTATACATCCTCAGAGGAAAACTGAATATTTGGGAGGAAAAAAAAAAAAGGCATTTTACCAAACCTTCCCTCTTCCTCTCCCAGGAATTTATAAGAATACAATCCAAACTTGTATGAAATACAATGTAATGGCATTAGCTCAGAACAAGAGAAAACCCAATACAGAAATAAGTCATTGTAAAAAGCATCCCCAAGCAAGAACCTCAAACCAAACAATGCATGGAAAGTTTACAAACACAAAAGCATTTTAAAGTACCTCAGTAGCTTTGAGGTGACAGCTGTTATTCAAACAGCTGTCAAACAGCAACAAGTTTTCACTGGATCCTGACAGTGATCCTGATTCGGTCTCTTGCAAGGATAGCAAGTCGATATTGTAAAGAGAATGCACACCTTTCCTTTCTCAGTTTCTCCAAATTTCATCAGCCTGTTTGACTACATACCAAATACGCCAGTAAGATTGTAGAAGTGCAGATAATAGAATCATGATATTCTTTCTCATAATTAACTAAACCCAGTTGTCAGCTTAGATTAATAATATTTAATAAATATTTTTATATATGTGAGATAGAGTTTCTGCATGCTGGAGTTTAGAGATAAAGTTTCAGAATTGGATACAGGATGATAATAATCCTCCTCTTTCATAAATACAGCCCAAATTTCAGGAGCACTGAATATCCACTGTCATATCTTATCTGGAAGCAATAGACTTCTGTTCTAAAATCCTCAAACTTCCCCAGAAATTCCCAACAAAAGAGACAGCCGACACTTGTCTGACACAAACACGTGTCAAATGAGGTGTGGAGCTAAGCACAATCCACATGGGCTCTGCAATATGCCAGCGTGGGTACTTTGGCACAAAGCTTCTAAAACTGGAGCCTGAGAATGCATCAGGTGCTGCCCCCTCAGACAGGAGCGGCTAGACCCAGTGATGCAGGGAATATTGCCAGTTTTCTGAAGTATAGATTATACACACCATCTGAGAGCAATAGCCCCAGGCTGTGTTGAAAGTAATACTTAAGAGTGGAATAATATTTTAGAAGTCTCAGATATATGCTTTTTTGGCCATACATTTATTTTCAAAGGCCCATGGGGACTGCAAGTGGTGCAGATCCAGAAAGAATAAAGTATGAGGATCCCAAGGTATAAGGGAGACAAAAATGATTGCTCTATGGACATTGCTCCAGTAAACAAATTTATAATACATTACCATGTGGCAATTTACTGCTGGGCAGCTGCATCAAAAAATACTCAGCACCATCGGGGCTTCCTACTGAACAATCCCAAATCCATCTACTTATGCAGCACAGATTGGAAGAGTTTGGCATTTCACTCCTGTTGCCTTGTATTCAAACCTATTTGCTAAATAATAGGGCAGACATCTTAATTATGTAGGTCTGTTTTGCTGTAACAAAAGGGGTTTGGTTTTGCGTTGTTCGGGGGGGTTTTTTTGGGGGGGGTGTGTGAATCTGTGCAACTCCATTAAAGGTCATGAAATCACACCAGCTGAAGATGTGCCCTTCATTGCAACCACTGACTACAAATAAAGCCTAGAAATGGAGTGACTCTGTGCTAACAAGGCAGTTAGCCTACTCTAGCCTGCTTCTTTTGGTAATTTCACTACTTATCTTCTGAAGCCAGGTGTTTTTTATCCACAGCACGTATAACTTCACATCCCACTGAGAGGGATGAAATTATTTGAGTATAAAGAACAATATGAGTGTAATTGCTGCAACCTAGTACAGATTGATAATGATGAGAAACCATGCTCAGTAAAATTTATCTTACAGGGAATGGGAAAGTAGTGTAAGCAATCTGTTATCATTTAGGTCTCAAAAGATTCATTTAAAATGCAAAGACAGGAATTTGTATTTTATGTACAAACTGGGCTTATCCTCTTCTAATCTACATTATTTAACACACAATATATTCTCATGTCAGTGAATAAGAAAAGTAATATGACAGCTGACCAGATATATACTGGATTTTTATTACTCTTATCTTAGCTTCCCAAGCTTATCAAAAAGATATATGTATCTCAAATATTTGATATTTTATAACTTTTACATAATACTGATACTCTCACAAATCCCTCTGACTTCTATATACACATAACTAATGAAAAACTACAGCAAAGGAAATTAAGTATTTGTGAGAGCTAACACATAAAACTTAACCTGAGAAACAAATTAAATAATTTTTAAAATAAAAGTCCAAAATACTGTTCAAAATCTGTTCTGTCATTTGCTCTGAAATACAAACCTCAAATGACAGAATATGCAGAGCTTGTTTGGTACATAGTTTTTGCCTATTATCAACTCTATTCCCAACCATGTTTGCTCCCAGTTCTGCAGAATGCACTCTACCAGTATATAGTCAAGTACAATTTTAGACATAGTGTCTATGTCTCATTTACAGGACTTGAAGAACAGAGAGCAATGTGACACACTTTCAGATTTGAAGAACAAAGACTAAACTTTCTACTGAGAGGATATTTCTCATAAAAGATGCCCTGATCCTTGTCTTACAAAAAGATTTTATTTCTCAATAGAAAAGTATATTTTAAAACACAATTATTTGCTAAAAGCAATATAAAACTCTCCAGTTTTAATTTCATAAAAGTTTAACAAAACATAAATATTTTTTACCGCTTATATTCCTATATATAGACCTTGCATTAACTAATTAAATAGTCAGAGAAATAACAAATCACAAATAAATGGCACACAACTACAAGATTCAAATTCCATGTCACACTGCACAATCACAGTAAAACAAGGAGCAGCTTAAAATCCTCAGTCACTGGATTCTGCTTTGATCTCTTTACAGTTATGTTCCTCTTCTTTCTGCAATAATGCACCAGTTTCCATGGTCATAGCAGGAAGAAAGTATCTGAAGCTCAGGCACGTTCTCTTCTACCAGAGAACACAGCTCCCCTTCCCGAAAAACGTGGTAATAACGCATGAAGGCCTTTGTATCCAACATGGCATCAGTTTGGTCCCCAAAAGACACTGCTGAATCCAAAGCTGAGTCAGTGGAGTCAGTCGTTGAAGTTCTTTTGAAAAGCTTGTTGGCATCAGACTTACCAGCACCATCTTTATTACAACCACAGCTGCAGTCCCTGTCTTCCACTGGGCCATTTTTAAATGAAGCTTTGTCATCCTTGCTCTGAGCTACATTTTGGTGTCCTCCATTTAAACTTAAATCCTTCAGTGCATCTGTGGCTGGTGACCACTGTAGTTTTTTGAGAGACAGGCTTTCCACGAACACATCATCGTCATCTAAACTTTGTTCTTTTAACAGTGCCCTGTGGTGACCTAAATCCAAACTGCAGTGTCGCGAATGCTGAATGGGTACAGTGCTGTTTGCCCATACCCCTTCATGTCTCAGGTCAGTACTGTTTGCCCATACTCCTTCCTGTTTCAGGTGCCTCATTTTATCACTTTGCTTTCTCAGGGCTGATTCATCAAGGGATCTGGAGAAAAACCATGAGCGGAAAGATTTTCCTAGAGCACTGTAAAACCTGTTTTCTTCTTCAGAAATTTTCATGCAGCAGGCTCTGGGTAAGCAATGGCCCATGTTGTGGGAATGTTTTGAATCAGTTTCTGGTTGCAAATTGGTTTGGTAGCTGCACTCAGAGATGATGAACTGTGCAGGGTGTATGTCTTGGCCTTTTGCAGTACGCACAAACTCACCCTTATCTCCAGATTGATTTGATTCTGAAAAATGGCGTGAGCACAAGGCCTTGTTCCATGGAACAAATACATCTTGTTTCTCAAAGTGACGATTCTTTTGTTCCATAGCCCAAACATAAATCATTATCTGGCCTCCAGGTATCAATACCCTTGCCATTTCCTTTATTGCTTTGATTCTTCTTTGTTTAGTTGAGAAATGATGTATCACTGTGAAAAAAAAGGAATTTATTGAATATCAGTAAGGACAGGGCATTTTTGTCTTCAACCTGTTCTACATGTTTAATCATTTTAGCTCCTCATTCCACTTATTACTTGCTGCAAGTCAGCAACAGCGCTGAATTTATTGGTACCACAACGCAAGTTTACCACAGAATGCTCTCTTTTACGATTATGTTCAATGGATAAAAATAGGAAAATCCCAAAGAAGGAAATTAAACTCATCCCAAAATAGGGATTCAAGAAAACTCAGGCACATAAAGTGGAGGTTTGTGTTTCTCTGCATCTAAAAAAGGTCATAACACTACTAACTTTCACTTAAATGCCTGGCCTTTAGGTGAGTTAGGTAGTATCAAGTTTGACTTTAGTTTCTGGTACACTTCTCAGACTTACCTTACTTACCTTTCTTACCTTGAAAACAGAAAATCTTTTCACCATGTAATAAATACAGCAAAATGTCATCATGGCTAGGCTTCACGAACGAAGATTTGGGAAAGGTCGCTACCCACGTTTGTCACAAGCGCGCTGATGGCTAAAAAGGCCAATACGAGATAGGCATGACTGGTTGCAAAAGGCACAGCAGAAAGACTCCTTAGGTGGTAAATTCTGCAAGACACGACTCTTTCTGCGTTGTCTTTTCTCCTCAAGGATGATCCTGCGTGTGTTCTCAAAGGCATCAGCAGCGTTATAGATGGTGTGTACAGTAAAATGTAATATCAGTAAAAAGATACTTTGTACTTTTATATCAGCACACTTTCAAAGAGCTAGTGAGAAAATTTAGACAAATATTTCCATTGTTTTAATTTTATAAAATTAGATTTCATTTTTGTAAAAAAGAATGTCTACATTGCATGTCTCAGCATGATGATTTTTTTACATTGTGTTATGCTATTAAAAATAAAAAGTCAAATTCAAAATAAAACTATTGATCACTTTATTTGGATTTTCTTTCCAGGATAATTTCCACATTTTCAGATTTCACTCTAATGTGAAATGAAGGTGTATTTCAAGATTTCTACATTATTTCTATCTTCCTATTCACCTGGAATAGGAAGGAGCCATTTTTAACAGTCAGAGAATAGCTAAGACAACTATTTCTCTCTAAAGACAACTATTTTCTCTCTAAACTCTCAGAAGCATTAATTTGTACTGTGTTTGGACACACTGGTCATGCTGTTCTATATGTCATCAGTACTAGATTTGATTCAATCAATGATGTAAAGAGGTCTGATTCCATAATTTGATTCAAGTAGAGTTGGTGCCAGCCACTTCTACGTGCAAAACATTCAACATAGCCATGTAACAGCATATAATAATAGTATATGTTCTTAGCTGAAGACATCTCCATACATTCAGAAAATTTAGATTATCTTTATATGTGCCGCTTGACAGTACCCAATTCTACTAGTGGAAATAGTGTTATTTCAACACTGCAGTTATGAACACTGAGTCCAAGTAGCCTTGTCATTATTCAAAACTCATTAAATTACGAAGGGGAAAAAAATATAGCTTTATTACCAGAAGCCAAGAAAAGCATTCTTGGCAATTGATATTAACTAGGTTCTCACAAGCTGCTGAGAACACAAAACAGCCAACTCCGAGAAGGGTTGCCCGTGGTCAGTGTTTGTTTCCAGGTACTCCTCACTCTGGTCATTTTTTTCTCGAATTTTGAAAAAAAAAGTTTAAAAAATTCAATGGTTTGCACAGTGTGGGGAGAAAGAAACTGATCTGTTCTCTCATACTGAAGTTAGGCCATATGTCACTACAGATCCTCCTGCAAAATTTTATCAAAACTGACAGAGATAGCATAAGCACACAAGCTTAGTTTACCAGAAAGAAGTGTCAATTAACCAACAGAATCTGTGCAAGATCTATCTGAGCAATTAATTTAATGGTTTAAATATTCTTCCTGGTTAAAATCATAGAATCACTTTGATGGTTCTGCAGAAAAAGAAATCCTATAAACATTATTATACCAGCAAAGCCAATAAGTGTACTTGATTATATACATAAATACTTGTTTTTCTCTCTAATGGGATGAAAACCATTTTATTTAGAATTAGATGGACACAGGCATACCATGTCTTTGTTCAACAGGGGTTAAAATCCATTATTGTTAAATGCACTGAAATAGCATGTGAACTTTTAATCTTGTCAGGCTTAAAACTGATATAAACACTAGATAGGTATACTATCCTTCAAAGTCATCTGATCTGATAGCCCTGAAAATATGCTACAAGACCTAACATTTGGGGAGGGCTCACTGGTTAACTAGCCAAAATGAAAGCAAAGTAATATCACTACTGCTTGCATATTAGTAACTGTTCCTTTCCACCTGCATATGAGAAAAATAAATTTTAAAATACATTTCTATCACATTTCAAATAGTTTGTTGATTGCTATCAATAACAATTATCATACTTTATATTTTTGCTGATACATTGAAAAACCCTAAAAGAAGTTCAAACAAGAGTAGAGCTGAAAACGTAGACTGTAATTGGGTAATCTATTTTTCCTCTACACTTTGCAATTTATACTTCTCAAATTATGAGTAATATTTTCAAAAAGAGAGGTCAGAGGAGTTAAGATGCTGAGATGCTTCACTTTTTTAAGACAACAGTGCTTGTATGGCTCTAAGTTCTTATTTCATGAATAAGAGAAATCAGAATTCATAACACATAATAGTTAACATGAGTTTCAAGTTCTGCTACAGAGAAAGCTTTTATTTCAATGCATTTGCTGATTAAAACAGAACCTATGGAGGAACCAAGAGTTTATCTTGATCACCTAATCTGTTTAAACTGCAAGTAGCCATGTTTATATTAGTTTTCACTTGTTTAAAATGCATGCTGGAAGGAAATCTTTTCTCCACAGGGTGAACAAGACCACATATAAACAAACAAATGATCCACGTACTTCTTCGGCCAACAGCGCCTCTATGCAATGGAATTTTTTTTTCATGTTTACTACATTCATTTCAGTTATATTTGCTGTGATTCTAAAAGAACTGTTTCAAAACAATTACTGAAATTAAGCCACATGGAAAGAGAAGAACCCTCAGAATTTCTCATTTGCTGTGGGTCAGAATGCATATATGTTGTCTTACCTCCAATGGAAATGACTGCATTGAAGCACTGGTCCCTAAAGGGAAGGTTAAGGTTGTCACACACGAGAACTTCATCATCTTTCTTCCTTGCAATGTCTACCAATGCTTCACAGTAATCACAGCCGAGATTATACACTTGACTGTTGACACTGAGATACTTTCCAGTTCCACAACCTAAAGAAAAGAATACTAGATCAGAAGTCCTGTATTCCAAACATTTGCTACCCCTCCCAAAGCAGGGAAAGTAATGTGAGGGCTTTCCTAATCCTAAGGTTTCCTAGAAAACAAAATGAGGGCTTGTGCCTACTAGCCTAACTGCTGCAGAGTTCATTTGGACTGTTTGAAATTATATGTTCACACCATTAGGATTGTAACAGTACCAACATCACCAACAAAAATACTCGTTACACAGTTCTGTATAATAGCAGGCTATTTGTATTTCTGTGGGGAATTAAGGAAAAGTTCAGGTGGGAGGAGGAGGCAGTAGTCCTCTGTGGCCTCTGTGGCCACTATTGCACATCTTAAGAGAAAAAAACCAACCATGCTGCTTCACACTGAGCCTTTATATAGCCTCATATCCTGCTTCCAACAACGAGCATAAATGGACATCCAGGAGAGGGTAAGAAAAAGGTAAGCATTATGGTCCTTTTCCTCAATACCCTTCCAGCTTCCAATTACTTTCTGTTCAGGGGATTTCCTGAAGCCAGTGTGTTTCGTTTTCTTAGTGACCTGTAATAGATCTCTTTTCAAAGTTCTTCTCTACTCTTTGCTAAACCTCACAAAGTACCTCTCCAGTGCATCTCATTTCTCTCCAAGAAGTCCTACACCACAGATGCCACTGACACAAGTCAGAAAGGACAATTTTAACTTCAGATGTAGACTTGAAAAATAACTGTAAATCATAAAAATTCCCGCCATGTTGCAGGCACATCCTCTTTCTGTCTTTGTGCCAATGCATTTTAACACACGCAAATATAATGAACTGTTCTAGAATGTCTTCCACCTAAAAGTCTGTCTTCTCAAGGACTGTGCTGTACTAAATGGAAATCTTGCAGAGTGTTTCTCAGTGCCGTATGCATAACAGGCACTTTTCAAAATTGTATTAGGAATCATTCACTTCAGTTCTAGATCAGTAGTGAAGAATAATTTCTGAAAGTTGACAGCCAAGCAACGGGGTAGCAGCCTGGCAAAGAGAATCATCTCAGTATTGGAAATTCAGTTTAAAGGCCTGGAGTTATCTTTAGAAACAACACTGTTTCTTGCAGCACTGCTGCTCTCAGTGATGTTAATGTGCACCATTATCTGGAGAGACACAGGAATTGTTGTGGAACAGAACAACACTTCAGTGGTGAAAAAGAGCATATTTCTAAGCTAAAAGCAAGTGCTATTTTGAGTAACATTTGAGATAAATGGAAAACATTAATATTGATAATGAAGTTCAAGAAATATATGCAATAAAACATGAAGCCTGGCATGTTAGTTAGAAAACTAAGTTAGTTTTAAAAATTTGTATAAAGTATTATTCATTACCATGTTTGCACAGGAACATAATTTATTCAACCATACATTAATTTAGAAGATTCAGTTGCTTAATACATGGCTTTTGGTAAAGTGCTTTTTAATCATGGGGAGTTTTCAGAAGTGGAGGGTCCTCCCTGGAATGAAACTAAATAGTCTTAATAATCCCAGTATTCTAAAAATCTGCATTTGCCAGAGATTCACTTTTGAATGAATCATCAGGAGGGTGAATTCCTTCATGAAGCTAACAATGGCCAAGCTATTGTCATTTGTTTTGTTGAATGAAAAATAATAAGGCAATTAGACAAAATGATATTTTAATAAAAGGTGGTATTAAACTGAAAAGGAAATTATCAGTTTAACATCTCATTTTGAAAATTTTAGTGCCACTAGGCACTAGTGCCTCTTTAGTGCCACTCCTCCCGGAATACATACTAAAAATAAACACAATAGTCAGATTCCTGTAGATGTTAATAAACCTCAAAAAAGGAGATACCTTGTGTGCCTTAATGGGAATATTCTTACTGGCAACTATAAGCATCTACCTTCTCTCCAGATGAGACTGTTAACAGGGTGACCTTATGCTTTCAGCAGTCACCGCGATACCTGCTGATAAAGCCTCAAAGAACTTCAGCTAAGCTTCAAATGACTTCTACTGAGATGACAACAATTTAGGCCGAGAAATATCAGTTTAAGCTGACTGTTGAATGACTGTATGCTACAAGGATATTTCCTGAGATTATTAGTGAAAATGGTGCAGACATATAAAAATAGCTACAGTAGCAGGAGAACTACATATTACCTATTGATTATGGCCTAAAGCTTATGCAAATAAGACAGATACATATTTTATTGAGTACATTTGTTAAACCTTGCTGTGTAAAAGGATTTTATTAGTTTAAACAGTGAGGAAAATACAACAGAGCAAAAGAGCATCTGTTTTGCAATGATGTGCTGTATAGGACCGAAGTCATAACGCATGGAAAGGAAACACTCCAGCACCTGGAAACCCCTAAAAAGTCTCTAGAAGAAACAGAAAATCAAGGTATAAATCAAACATGTAGGGATGACAGCACCATAGAAGGAAAACAAGGTTTTGGTGTCTGTGTTTAGGATCACAGGAAGATTCTGAGATCATAACTTTTTTAAAATATTTTTAGTAGAAATCACATCAGAAGATTTCTCTTAATATAAAGCCTTGATAGGAGGAGTTTTAGAACAAATGAAAAGCAATAAATTGGAGACCAGTAGTACATAAACCAAGAGATCTTAAGAAACTGAAATATGAAATAATTAGCTATTAACATAATTTTTTTTTAAAGGGCTCCAGGGGAATGACAGATCATTAAGCCTATGGGGAAACTGATAAATTAAGGTTTAGATCAACAAAAATAAGGGCAAAAATTATTAACTGTCTACCTGATACACTGCCAAAAAATTAAAACAAGTGGTATATGGTATCTAGTAGGGGTTTAAAAACAATTTAAAACCAAATCTAAACAAGTTTTAAAAGCAGTTGATCTGAAGGTACATATGATTAACATATAAACAAATAAAGTTTATAAACAATCTTTCATGCCATCTGAAAGAATGGCTTACCAATATCAACAACAAGACTGCCAGGCTTTTGTTCCAGCAGGAAGTTCCGAACACGAGGCCATGCTTTGCTCTGCAGATCACTAAAGTAGGCAGCTGTATTTTCATATACACTGTGCACATGCTGCTTTTCTAACTGGGTAGCCTCATGTTCCATCCTGAAAACATAATGAAGATTATGCACAACAAAACGCAAACTGTTGCAGCATACATTTTACGTTTTATAGGCATCCATAATTCAGGATCTTGTAAGGATCTGATTTTATTTCATGGAAGTCAAGAAAAAATGTGAACGTATCATCTTGCCTGAGCATGGTATAACTGCACGTGCCTATTCAATCATATGCACATTCCCAAGTTCACCAAAAGCTTATTTGGCGCAAAAGGGAGCCTGTATTCAGCAGAAGTACAGAATGATTCTAGAATCACAGAATCATTTTGATAGGAAAGACCTTTATGATCATCAGTCCAACCAATTAAGAACAGGATGCTACAAACCAACTTTTCATTTGTTGCTAATGTGAGTAGGTTGGCAAACTATTAGTGTGTTACCTGAAATATAGCCTGGTCCCTGAAACCAAAGCCCCCAAATCACACATAAATTATCTGTGGTTCATCAACCCTCTAGAAGTGATTAATTGGTTAAAATTTTTCAGCAACAAAACAAGAATTTCCCTACTCCTATTCCACTATCTTAATTCCTTAGCAAAGTACTTTATTTTAGTGATTAATTTGAAAAGTAGTATCTTCTTAAACGTTTAATATTACATCTAAGCTCATATAAAACAAGTGGATACAGATACTGAATACTCTCATACAGAATCTTACATCTTCCTTAATATATCCCCTCATTCAATTACCAACCAGGTCAGGCTTTAACATCTGATGGAGGCTGATGGGATTACATTTCAAAGTGCTAAGACATTTTTCAAACTAATTCAAACTGCCTGTTTATTTGGGAAATATTCCTTCCCATTATTAAAACAGGACTTATTCAATTGTCCGACTACTCAACAGAGATGAAAGCCTGTTTGCAAATTTATTACAAGAAACTAAGCAATATTATCAAGATGAAATTATAAAAGTGACTCCCTTGACTTCATTTGAAAATGTCAAAAGCAAAGACTTTAATGTGCTTTTCTTGATTTTCAAATAATATGGATTTTGGAATCATAATAAAAAGGTTTCTTTCCGTCTCTTTAACTATTGAAATATATTATTATGATAAAATAGATGAGAATATATGAGAAAAGATGAGCTATGTGAGAAAAAAATGAATTATTTAAAAATATAATAAATAATGTGAGCTCTCCAAAACACGTCCTACAAACATTATCTTTTTAATTTTAAAAAGAGGAGTTAACCTCAGTGATTGAAAAAACAATTAACATACTTCAAATTAAGTGTGTGAATGCTAACAGAATAGTACATAAGACAATCTGTTTCACTGGTTTTATATACTCTGCTATGCAAGGGGTTGGGCCAAATTGTTAACAATTGTCACAGTCTGTTCTGACTCTAGTATCTATAAATATCACTCTTCAGAACATTTATGTTGAATATTTTCACAATCCTTACTTTCTTTTTTTCTCCACAATCCACAATTTTCTTTTATAATGCACTAACTCACCTTTTACTAAGTGCATATACATAAAAATTAAATTCAGTAACAGTATAGTACATTCCTAATAGACACATTTTCAGTGTCATTCATCATCATCATCATCATGGCTGGGCTTTGCGAACGAAGATTTGGGAAGAGTTCTACCCACGTTTGTTACAAGTGCGTTGGTGGCTAAAAAGGCCAATACGAGATAGGCATGTCCGGTTGCAAAAGGCACAGCAGAAAGACTGCTTAGATGGTGTGTTCTGCAAGGCATGATTCTTTCTGCATTGTCTCTTCTCCTCAGGGTTGATCCTGCGTGCTTTCTCAAAGCATCCGCAGCGTTATAGATGGTGTGTCTCCAGACCTCCCGACTGGAGGCCAGAGTAGACCAGTTATGACGATCAATATGGCCAAGGTTGAGATGTTGTCAGTATCATTGAAGAGTGTAAAACTAACAGACTGAACACCAGAAGCAGACAGGATTGCAACACAGACTTCTAATTATATCAGAAGTAGACAGGATTGCAACACAGACTTCTAATTATATTACATATGCCAAAAGTTACTCAATCAGAACTTTTTCCAGAATGCCATTTCAAGTCATGTTGTCAAACAGAATGGGTTAGTTGCAGTGATTTCAAATAAGTATTCCTTACAGTCAAAAGCCCACTCTTTTTTTCTTATTTGACCCTTAAATAAAACAAATTGAGTGTTTCATGTCTCCAGCTATCTGTCTTCTCTGCTTCAAAACATACTCTATTTTGTTGTTCAACTGCCTAGGAATCCTCTCTATACAAGTAGTAATTCCAAAGACTAACAATCATTTCTTTTCTTTTGTTGTCTGATAAGCTCCTTGCTCTAGTTTACATTTCATGTTTAGTTACTATGTGGTTCAGTGCATCTGAGAGCTTTCTTTTATCTTTCCGCTTGAAGCTCCTTGTTCAATCTTTGCAGTTCTTAAAAAAAAAACAGAAAAAGGAGAATGTTTTCAACCATTCATACTGCATTCCAAATGTTCTCTGAACTGAAGGTTAATTTGAATATTTTAGATAAACAAAAAAGCCAACTTGGACTTGACTTAGAAGATGGCAAGAATTTTCCCACTGATATAATGTTATGTTACACTTTTCCTAAAATGTCTTCATTGAATTCCTATGCAGGCTGAAGTCTGGCTTAGTTTCCTATTGAATCACAGGACCATTAAGTTTTTCCTTTAACCTTCTCATTCACTGGGACTGGCACTGAATCTTCTGCTACAAGGAGCATGCTGGAGACTTCCACCTATTACAACACTACATAAGAGGTTATTATTTTTAGATATACTTAATAAATATTGTCAAGAAAATAATTTGGTTATAATCTTAGAATAACAGTAATATACTAAAATACAAAATGCACAATTTTGTAACATTTTCCATTCCTGTTGATGGTTTATATTTTGCAGTTAATTAAGACACATGTGGAAATTAGACTTGTCAGTTTGACTTTCCAGTCAAGATCCATAACACTATTGGTTTTACTTTACAGCATGGCAGGGAAATATCCTAGCAATTAACCTCTTCATTTCAAGGTTTACAGAAGGCAAGAAATCTGTGTAGTCTGCCCAGACCTGCAGCTGTACCACTTTCACACAAGTCTACTGTCACCAAAAAAACCCAGAAACCTAGATCCATGTAACTTAACAAGCCAATCTCAATGCCTCTATTTCTTTTTCTAAACAAAAACAACCATTACAACTTCTTTGCCTTGAAAGTACCAGACAGTGCCTCTGTTGCACATGAATTGTAGAAAATGTTCATTTCATCCAACTTCTGGGTTGTAACTTGCTAGGATAATTAGAAAGCCAGTTTTGCAAAGTAGGTAATGAAAATCCAAGGTACCCAGAAATCCCACTGCTTCAGCATCTACTCCAGTTCTCATTTAAGCTACCCAGAAGCTGTTCGGTAAGATCAGCAAAGAGGAGCAGAAGGTGGTAGTTATGGGCACACTTTCTCCATGCTCAGTTCTTCTCTTGCCCTTATGCTCCTGTCAAAGAGCTCACACAGAGACTTGGAGCAGAGTAGGGCATGTGCAGTAAATTGGCACCCAGCTGTTCAGTCACTGCAGCAAGTCTTGCCAAGTCCCCAAAACATGAATGCAGCTCAACAAATGCCAGCCTCCTGCAAACAAGGAGTTTGGAAAAAAATTGAAGAGCAGCATTCTCTTCCCTTTCAGTCCTTCCTGGTTATCATGATTCGTTCGAGAGACTACAACAGGCCCTTGTTGCAGCTGATCTATTAAATGAGAAAACTGGATGAAAATTGCAGCGTCATTTCTGCTGAATTTGTGGGGAAATGGATCACCAGTACATCACATGTGACTGTGGTACATGAACAAACTGTTTGAAAGTAAATAGGCTATAGTCTATTCACTCTTTCCTACGCTGCCATAAAAAAACATATATATATAAACTGAAATGTTACAGCTTCCCAGGAGGTAAAAGAAACTGTACAAACATAACATACATTTCCATAGCTATGTATCTCTCTGAAAGTTCTCTGACTCTTGAGGTAATCTAATTTCTTCCTTTTCTATTAACATTTTGTAACCTTTAAGATAACTAACTTTTCAAGGATATTGCTTTAATAAAAGTCATGTTGCTGGATATTTTCTATCACCACCAAATACATTTAAGCAAGCGACCTTGAAAAGAAGATAACCAAAATTAATAACCCTCATTTCCAACATTTTTAAAAAATCGGGTTTGGTTTTCTGGGTTTTTTGGGGGGGAGGTAGAGTGTGTTCAGACTTTTTTTTGTTGGTTTTGAAAGTGTCTAATTTACAATTTTCACTAACTGTATTAAATACTTTATCCTCAAGAGGACAAATTATTTGTTGGCTCCCAGATGCCTGACACTGAAGCACAGGAGGTAGAGTTCAGTCCAAAATTTCTGCCTCTACCACAGTCTACCTCTGCAGTTCTACCCTTACAGTCCTCCTCATTTACCTCAAATTATCCTCTCTCAGTCACCTATGATTTTTATCTTCCATCTTCTTTTCATCTTTTCCATCTTCCTCCATCTACCTCAGCATGTGCTACGTCAGCACCACTATTTTAATCTGATGTTTAATACTGTGAGGTCTTGACCTGGTTCATGTTCAGTTCCTCCTTGCCTCTATTTCCAGGTCAAACGCAATACCTGGAATATGTTGGAAAGGTTTTGTCAACGGCCTCTTGGAAGCACCCTGTGATTTTCAGAGTAGTCATCAAATCTTGCATTGCTCTTATTTGTCTTGAAATCAATTGCTCTTGATTAATTTCAGCCACAAGCTTTCCTTATCTTCTTTCTTGCAACTGCCTATTTTCTCTAACCCTTTGATGAACAGCAGGAATTCTCTCAACTTAGTGAGAGAGTCAGATGTACAAGACTTCAGCCTACTAATGAGGGCCCCTCTTAGTTATACTCTTCACACACTGATGTGAATTCTTAATATCATTTTGGATAAGGACCCCTGCTTCAAAGATCTAGGAAATTCAGCTCAGTTGTATCTCTCTTTGTTGCCACAGAAACATAAATCTTGATTACACATGCAACTCCAGCTATGGATGCAATAACCTAATTAATCGCTGGCCTTAAATAAAACAGTATAAACCACAAGGGTCAAGTCTACATCAATACCCTACTCTCAGCAATAACATGTGCACCCCATACCATGTACGCCTAATTAAAAGTGGGGCAGTCCAATTTGCATTCTCTCCCTTCATCTGCAGAACAGGAAGAACTACCTATTCAATGAGAAACGTTTCCAGTTTACTTTCCAGACTTACAAGTCTTTTCATCCAAATGGAAGTAGCCATGGAAAACTAGGTGTACAGCCCTAATAGTCACCTACAAATCACAGTATTTTTTTCCGCACAAAGACAAAAATCCAATTCATGTCCAACAGCAAAACCTCACTGCAGCCCTTCTCAAAAACAAACCTAAGATTTCTTTATCAGAAGGAGTGATTTCATAAGTGTTGGTAACAACTTGGTCTACGCTGATATACTAAATGGCTTCCAATATGAATCATTTTGCTATACAGAACAGCTATATTAGTAAATAAAGGATAATAAAACAAAATAATAGGAATGCTGCCATGAATAGTTAAACTAGCTGCAATGAAAGTTTAGCAAGAGGATACAAGAGGAGATGATTTGCTTACATAAGGCTGTCAATTCTGGTAATTAATTTCAACCACGCATGAACCTTATCATCCCATTAAAATGCACAGCCTGAAATCAGAGCAAGGAGAATTCCATGCAGCACATCTAAAACCTTTCTGAGCAGAAGTACTGATTCAATACCCTTCCTCCAGTAAAAATTTCGAAGTGAAAAATAAAGAGCTGGGACACGTTTGACAAGAACCAGTGTTGGTTGAGACACTCACTCTGAAACAAGCACTTTAAAGTAATTTCCTTGACTGAAATAAAGTCACTATCACTGTATTTTTTCTTACTAAAAATAGATGGAACCTTATCCTAATGAAATATTGAAAGTACTGCAAGATCTCTTGCAAAATCTTGGAAAAAAAAAGATTATGGTTCAAGTTCTTGTTACTCAAAATTGTAAACATTCACTGTCACATTCATTTTTTTTAGCTTTATTTTCCAGTTCAGACAAAATCTAGTACTATTCACTGCATATTCTTGGATCAGTTAATCATTTAATATTCCCCTTGTTGTTGTACATTTAGGGTCATAGTCTATGTAGCTGAAATGCTGCACTGTAAACAGATTTCAGTTAAGTACATAAACTCAATTCTGTAGATAGGTAACATTCTGCTAAATGACAATGCACAAACATGGACCATTGGCCATTAAATGACCTTGGCCATTAAAAAACCCTGAAAGGAGGAGTATATTCATGCAGAAGTTTCACAGTCCCTCTAAGTGTGTTCATCTTTACTATCACATCAAAACTCACAAATCAGCTCCCAAAAGACAGTCCCTTCCTACTGGAGTCCCACAGAGTCAAAAATCCATGGTGCTAGATGTGCACTGATGTGCATCTTCAGATCCTGCACAGAAACACTCGGTACAGACATCAGAGGAGAAGGGAGGACTAGGAAAAATTTGGCCTATTAAGCAGGAAGGAAAATCCAATAATAAGTGGTGCTGAGAAGAGCAAAGTGTTTAGGTTCTTCTTCACTATTCATGTTAATTGGCACCAAGTGTTACTATATCAGAGATAAAGGGACAAGAACTTAGGTAAAGAATAGGTTGGGGCTTTTAAAATAAGTTAAGGGTTTTCAAAACAACTAGCCTTATAACCAGTACTTAAGTAATTGATCGCACTGGTCTCAGATTAGCCAGTCTCAGAGTCATAAGAAATAGTTTTGAGAAACCATGGGCAATATGTACAATCCCTGGTCTTATAATTTTCTAGTAAACAAATTAGGGACAGTTGGTTTAGATGAAATACAGGAGAAAGTTTGCTACCATTTGGAAGAGGATATTTAGTTTGTAGTTACCAAAATTCACTATCACACCGGAAGGATACCCTGAGCAAGGATATGCTTTGGACACTCCTCAATAATTTCTTTGTATGATGGATTAGAGAGGAGGATTATACCTACAGACGGACCAAACCATCAGAGTTCAAATGCGCTGGATAATGGTATCAGAATTCGTGTTTAAACAGATCAAAAAAGAAAAAAGCAAAGCAATACTTTTAGATAAGAATAACCAACACCACAAAGACTGAAGGAGGCAGGATGGGATGACTGGCAGCAGTTCTACATAGAAAAGTGGATCTGGGTGCTATAACATTTCACAGATTTGACACCATACATGCTATGGTGTTATGGTGGTTTTTGCAATATACTGTTGCAGGAAAAAAAGAAAGAGGATCAGCACACAGAAACAGGGCAGATCCTTGCAAGTTACATAAAACTGTCGTTCTCCTACAGTCAGCACTGCTGACGTATCAGTTTAAGCATTATGTTCAATTTCAAGCAGGAATATTACAGAAAAGAACAATTTATCAGATTGTATATCTCTAAGAGATCAGAAATCAAGTAAACCTCTGGGAAAGAAATATGTTTCAAAATATTTGCCCAGGATGAGAGAGGACCATCTTCTCATACAAGAAGGGCTGCAGCAAAGTGGGAGGGAAAAACTTGTTTTCCAAAATTGAAGAGTAGACAAAAGATAGTAGGCTTAAACTACTGCAAGGAAGATAGACGTAAGGCATTTTAAACATAAGAAGAAGGACAGAAAAGCATTGAAAATGACTGTAGACTTGTATCAATGGGATCTTAAAAACATAAGTCAGTTAAGCACCTGTCAGGAAATACTCCGTGCCCTGCATCAGTATCTCAAAGCACCTGGCCATGTCCCCCCTACCTATACACTTTAAATACAGCTATTTTCCTTCCTTGGTCACTGTATCTCTCAAATATTTGTAAACAGTTATCTTGTCTTCTCTCCTTATTTACCAGCAGTTAAGCAAGTATTAAATATTTAGTAATTTTCATCCTCCCTGATGAATCAGTCAAGGTGGTCTTTTACAAAGTATTGTTGTCATTCTCTGTATCCTCTCCATATGTCTTCATTCTTCATGCCAAAATATATTCACAGGAATACTTGATTCCTGAATGTCATCCTACAGTTCTGGAATTATGGTTTTCTTCTGTTTCTTCAGACTCAGGGTTTGCATTTAGAGTATTATTTTCAGTTGGATTAGTTTTAATTTATGCAGTATAATTCTCTTTTTTTCCACTCATTTTTGTTGGTGCTTATGTGGTACTTCATCTAATATACAAAGCCTTCCCAATTAAAACAATTTACAAACTGACTTAGGTAAGACATTCAATTACTTGAAAACACATCTTCTGCTGAAATCTTAGTGACAGAAAGATAAGCAGAACATTATCAAGTATAATCCCAAATTGAGGTTATTAACGGTTACCTTTGATCCCAAGATGAAACACAAAATGTTGCAGAATCAATTACAGTAATTACAGAACTACTAAGTGGTTTCTCTTGGTACATTTCATAAACTACTCTTGATTATCACAAGCTTATTACATCTGAACATATAATTTCCTATCTTAAAATATTCATATACAAACGTATTTAGTGTTCAGCACATTCACCAAACACAGTTTCAAAAGAAGGACGGATCTTGTGGCAGTGTTAGGTATTAAATTAACCTAAGTAGATGACCACCAGAATGAGAGCAAAGACGCTATTACATTTTCGTTATCCTACAAAACTAAAAAATCTGACAGATGAGCTTTTTCTTTTAATTGTTAGTTACAGGAAGTCACGTATTTACATTTGGTTTCTTGAAAAAGTAAAGGTGTCTCATATGTCTTTGAGGCTAGTGCTCAAAGACAAAAGGTTATCTTAAGCACTCTAACAGTAATTGGGTGCTTACGTAGCTGACAAAGGCTTCTGCAGATACAACAGTAATCCTATCAGGATTCAGAGTAGACACAGAAAAACTGCATTATGTTGTCACTAAAAGGTTGAGGTGTAACCCTCCATGAAGTGCCTGGCCACTGTCACCGACACAGGTTCTTCCAGTTGTAGCTGTAGTAGACTAAGCAGTGTGAAGGCCTAGTGGTCCTGTAGTCAAAATCCCTAGAAAAGATCCTTGGTGTTTATAAATCACCAGAGCTTCATTGAAAGACTGTTTCATTTTAAATGCTTTGTAGTATGAGTGATACCTTTTTACATAACTTGGCACTTCTAAGCCTTCTATTTTAATGCTAAGAAAGGACTTTACACAATGCAATTTTTCCTGATCAGCATGGAAAGGAAAAGCTCTCTGAGGGAGCTGAAATTTCATTTAAACACTACTAAAGTTCTCCATTTGGAAAATATTTTAATATTTATTTACTGTGGCCTTTTTAGGTATATTTTCCTTAAAATCAGTGTTTTCCAGGAAACTATTGTATGATGAGGAACAAGAGTTGATGCCTACAAAAATCATTATCTGGAGCATCAAAAGAAATATTTTCTTAGAAGAAATTTGGGGCACAAGTAATTAATTTTTCCAAAATTACTGCATACTAACATTTTCTTCAAAATGGAATATTTTTCAACACTAAACCACAAACCAAGTTATACAATGCTTTTGGTCCAACTGTGTTCTGTTGAAACTTTTCTGAGGAAAAAAATCAGGCAGGATTCGGTGTCATATGAGTTTTAGTCAGCTACATAAAGCCTGGCTATGAGAGAAGTATTTATCTTATTTTTTAATAGTTAGACTTTTTTCTCCCAGTAATTCAGTTGATATTTATGCTTCCATTTATGAAGATACATACATAATTTTTGAAGTACCAGTGTCTTTACTCTTGCAATTTTAAACCAAAGGACTTTGTTTTTTCATTCTAAAATTATTTTATAAGCATATGGAAGTCTAAAGTATTTTTTCAATCTCTTTAATCTTCATAAATCTAAGCGACATGCGGCCCTCAAGACATGGTTTTCTGGCACACAGGATCATCCCATCTCTATTACTACCTATAAACTGACCCACATATACCCTGGTACTGCAAAGACATAAACATCTTCTGTAAACCATCTTACCAAACTCAGGTAGCCTATTAATAATAACTTAAGGCAGGAATCTGCACATAACATTTTTCAAGACCAAGTCTTATACTGTTTGTACTGTCCCATATTCTGATTCAGCCATCCAGAACGGACAGTAGAATACCTGCAAACCTGAGTGCGTGGGAAGTGTTTATCCCTTGATGCAGGGCTGATTTCAAACTCTGTTCAACGACATGGTCTATAAGAAGCATATATTACTGAAACAAATATATATTCAAATAAATATACTGATGTACTAGACTGAAAACAAATCACTAAAACGAAGCCAACCCCCTCCCTGGGGTCCATTATGGGGCACTAAAAAGTCCTAAGAGGACCAGTTCTGTTGCTCATAAAGAGGCTGCTGAATGTTTTTCTTATCTCTTCTCGAGTTTCATGCACAAAATCATAAACTCCAGCAGCACGCTTCACCTGAACAACTATATCAGCAGGGAATGTCATCCTGTGCACTACATCAACACAGCAGGGCTGATGAAGTAATTCTGCCAGAAATTCTCTGCAAAAGAAAAGGAGCGGGCAAGCTGACTCCCTGAGCTCTGGCTGCTCCCACTGACTTTCAGTGGGAATGAAAATCCCTTTACAAACATTCATTAAGCAGTGAACACTCTGAGGGCTCTATGGGGAGGCAATACTTCGGTATTTCGAATTTTCTAGGAAAGGAAAAAAAATAATTATAAACTATTATGTCTTAGGATTGCTCCAGGTCATTGGTTAAGACTGTTTGCCAATACACAGCGCCTACTTCATTTTTAATTAATCGGTGACCACGGAGAAACTTACTATTTTTGTTGCAAATTCCTTCCCCCCTTCTCCCCCCCCGTCTCGCAGAAACTCCCCTCCCCAGCTGCTACACCAATTTCAGCGTCAGCATCCGCGCTAGTTCCCAGCTCTGCAACCCGCGGCTCCTTTCAATTAAAATGGGACATGGGAGAAAGCGGGGGGGGGACGACACGTGCGTAAAAAAATTAGTTAAATCTCGAAATCCTTCCCTCCAGGGTCAGCAGCGGAGGGGCGACTCCCGGCTCGGCGGGCAGTGTTTTTAAGAAGATCGTCTCAATTTGCAAAAATGTGCCGCGGCGCTTTTTTTGGATGGTTTAAGGTTGGGGTGGGGTTTTTTGCTCTTCCTCGCCTCCTCTCCTTTCTCCTTCCCTCTCAGGCTAGCCCTGGGCGGCGGGGGGGGTTTGCCCTCCGCATCCCCCCCGCCTCCGCGGCCACCTTCCCCGCGTTCCTCACCTGCACCCGCGGGGCGGTGGCGGCTCCATCCCGATCCCGCCGCGGAGGCGGTGCTTGGCCGCGCCGGGCCGGGCCGGGCCGGGCCGCGGGGGGGCCCCCGGCGGAGCGGTGCGGAGGGAAGCCCTCCCCGCGCCTCTCCGCCGGGGGCCACCCCGATCCGCGGGTCCCGATCCCTCACATCCCCGCAAGCAGGAGGAGGGCGGGGGAAAAAAAAAAAAAAAAAGAAGGCCGGGTTACCAATTCCCTGTTAACTCTTCTCCTTGCGGTCTTGTCTTATCCTTTGGGCGTCTTCTGCGGGGAGGGTGGTGCTGATGGAGATGATGGTGGCAGTGGGATGCTCCGTCAAGGGAGGTGGGGGGGGAGCAGTAGGGTCCCCGAGGTCCTCTAAACCGAGGTTGATGGGAGCCGCGCTGTCTCTGTTGGTGGCAAAAGCGGCCAAGGAGGATTAGCCCTTGCTCATTTAAAGGTTAAGCTCAAAGCTAAGCTTTGTGACTCGGTCCTGTCTGGAAGTCTTCCTATCCCGTGAGCCGTGAGAGTGAACAATTGCTTTCTCCCCCTACTCCAGCACCGATTCCTATTAAAGCAGTCTAAAAATGGCAGATTGTTTCTATACTTTCATATACTTACAGGTGTTTATTAGACAAGTAGACAAACCACCAGCCAGGACACCGATACATTTAGCACTATAAACATGAGCTAAAGAGATAGTCCTGTCCCAAAACCTTATAAATTATGTATAAGAGATGACGGATGAAGAAGGCGGCGATGAAACAACGCCAGCTAGTATGACAGGCAGGGAAGTCAGCACAGCATTGCACAAAGTACTGAAGGTATTGAACTGTACGCTGTTACACATAGTCTTTTGCTCAAATCAGCTGTAAAGGTACCAGGAGACAAGATTATGGGGAACATAACTGTGTATTGATGGGATTTTCAAAACTGCCAGAGTGACTCAAGAACACACATTCCTTTTATTTTGACAATCCCATGTGAACTAAAGGATTCAGGGGAAGATTATAAGGATAACATGAGAATAACTACACTGAAGACACATAAACCTAATATTTGTACCAAGCCTAATAAATGTACCAAAGTCATGGAGTAATGAGGAAACTTTTGGTCTCCATTATCAAGGTATCGAACAGCTAAATAATAATTAACCATCTTAACACCTCCAAAGAGCTTTGACTAATCTGTAAGACATGAATATCCTTTACAAACATTGTGTTGACTTGTCCCTGTTATTCCATACTTCCATATACATCTGCTAATTTAATTCTGTAATGTAGAGTCAGCTAAATTGGCTGGCGCAGACAAATTAGGGTCTGCCATTCCCACACTCTTTCAGATATCTTTTTTGCAAGATGAGATCATATATGCTGTATTCTTCCTTCAGGTTAAATTCCTCAAGTGTTAATACCACCTGGTCCATGTTACTTGTTGACATAATCATTGACTTATTTTAAAAGCTCTTCAGTTTGAAATAACTGCCTCAAGTTCAACCTTCTTAGAAAAAGATTCTGATGTAGACTCTTGAAACTCTCCTGTGGTGAATTCACACAGACTTTCCCCTTACAACCTAATCTTTTCTGGACACTCCTTAAAACTACAATTATATATTGTTCCTATAGACCCTCTGCACACTTCCTGCTTCTGAGGCATTTGAAACAGATCTTAGTCATGTAACTTAATGCACTTTAGGTAAAAAAAGAAAACAAATTTACTAAGGTCACATCATGGTATACAAATTTAGGTAGAATGAAAATAGAGTACTTTTTCCTTTGAAGTACTATGCATCTACATTTACATAATAAATTGCAGTCCATAGCAACCCCTCCTCCCTAAACAATTAAAAGACCTCATCAAAATCAATTTTTTCTATATTAAAAATTATTTAGATCACTAAATTAAGTGACCAAAGGTTGTGAAAGCCAGAAGGCTTCCCATGAAACCTTAATTCAGACCTCTTGTGCATGTGTATTGTAACCCTGTACTTAATTATGAGCTTGTCTGCAGAACACCAGGCTCAATTTGGAACATTTGAAATTTTGTAGTGGCAAGCATGTGAGACTGGCTAATTATGTCACCTCCTGTGTTCCCATCCATTTATTCTTTAATTTCTAGGGTCTCCCTTGAGCTCATCCCTGATCATCTCTCAATGTGGAGATTTCTCTTTCCCTGGTCTGTCTGAAACCCTTACCCTTAGACAACCACTTTAGTAGTCAATCAGGTAAAGGTTGTTACCATAGGGTCACAGAAATTGCTAATTATTCCTTCAAAGGTTATTTGTGATTTTTCTCCAAAGTCGAGAAAAAAAAATTAAAAGGAATAAAAACAAAACACGAAAAAAAAGAGATTGAAAAACGAGGAAACAAAAGTTTCCAGGTTGAAGTAGTAAAGAAATAAGGAATTGAGGTCAGTCTTCCTGATATCACAGACCTGTCTTCTTACAAAGGATCAGCTCTCAAATTACAAGCTTTACAAAGAGTCAGTTGTAGCTGAAAGCAAAAGGAAGCATTTAGTTGCCTGATGCCTTGGAGGGGAAGGATCATGATGTATTTATAAATAAAGCTGCAGTGTGTCAGTGGACATTCTGGAAAATTGATGATTTTGTTTTTAGTTTTGTGATAAAAACTCTACTTTTTGGCTGCTTCTCTTGGAAGAAGGCCTCACCAGGCTAGGTTGGTGAATTTTCTCTTCCCATAGAATTATGTTACTGTCAAACTGTAATGTTGTTTTAAAAAGTTTTCCAGCAGAACTAACAAAATTGAAGCATTGGTGTTTATGATACTACTACAGTGCACTAAAAGCAGCATTTCCACTCATTTATGGGAAATTTTAGACCCGAAAAGGCTAAAGCAATAACTATTCTTTTTTCAATAAATATTCTTTTTTTTTCTGGAACATGAAAATTCAAAGAAAATTTGAGCTAGAAAAACATATTATTTTCTAAATGAAATGGAAATACTGCTTTTAGTCCACCGTAGTAGTATCACAAACAACACTGTTTCCATTTTCCAGTCAATCTCAATATCACAAAACTTATATTTTCAAAAGAGTTGCTAAAAATGTAGTTATTCTCCTGAGTGCTTCAGTCTTTAGAGTCTTTCTGACCCTTTCCCATATACTGTCTTTGCAATCATTAGCAGTATAAACTTGATTTCTTAAATAAAAATCAGATTGTCTTCTTCTTATTTTCTTCCAGGAGTTTTAATAATTAAAAAAAATCCTCAAAATTGTGATAATACTCTATGCTGAGCGATGCTGCAGTGTACAATGGATTTATTTTGATTGGGATAAGAAAGCAGAACTAATTTACCAAAAGTAAGGCACATTAAAGTGCAGTAAAATCAAACACTCATGACTTGAGGAACAGAACTGCGCAGATATTTTTTCCTATAGGCTTACTATGCAGGCAAGTTCATGTTGTGGGAGATTTTTAATGTGTGGCCTTCAAAACCTACCACACAGAGCTGCTGTGGGGATTAACTGGTTAAGATTTGAAGCTTATAAGGCATTAAGTTGCATAAGTGCTAAGCACTATTATTTAATACTTAAGAATTATAACCAAGCTTTACAGGACAACTCACATTCACCTCACTAGAACGAGTCTTTGTGATTTCACTACAGTTGTTGCAAGAGGTAAAGCAAGCAGAACAGACCTCAACAGAGGGAAATCCCTTTCTTGTTTCACTATCACAGACTAAAGTAAGATACAACTGTAACGGTGTTCTGGAAAAATTAACTGAAAAATAATTATTAGGAAATGCAATAGTAGAAATCTACCTAAAAATTCAGGGCTCCTTACGGTGCCAGTTCTGTCATTTGTAGTTAAACTATGTTCTATCTTACCCAGGTAGACCCATGGACTGTTCTCCCAGAAGTACAACTCCAAACCCCAAACCCATAGCTGAGTGACAGTAGGGATGGGTAAAATTTGTACATTCTAAGTTGTACTCCATACATGTTTTAGCTTAGTTAAGTGAAAAATTTGGAAGAAAGATGAACATTGACTGTTGTCTTTATCAATCAGATTGAGAATACCTTTTTTTGATACAGTTGCTTTGTTGAGTTTAATTTTGGTATCAACCTTCTTCTCCCTTGTTTTGTAATGTCAGTTTTCCATAGCAGAAGTCGTCATTGGTTTTTTTGTGGTAGCAAAAGGACAAAGCATTGGTTAATAAAATAACAATGCAAAACAGAGACAACATGATGTAATTTTGAGCCGAAGAATGTTAGAGACAGAGGAACAGAAGTGTTTCAGGACTGCGGAGAGGCACATACTGCTAGGGTGGCATATAGTGGGACCTTGAGCTGCATCCCAGCATCTTGAAGTCACAAAGACCTTATTGGTATGCAGGGAAGGAGAGTTTGGTTTATTTACCTTACAAGGACTAATTATTATTCAATGGCAGTGTCTTTGCAGGACAAAACACTGAGTACTTAACATTTCTTGTCTCTGCAACAGTGCTGCAGACATTTCACAAGGCCAGACTCTTCAAATATATGCATTTCCTCTCTGTGGCTAAAAGCAAAGATTAATTTCCTATAGTGTTTTGACATTTTGATCTGAGTTTAAGCATATAATACAAATTCATTCCACTGAAAGTCTCCAGTATGATCTGAAATTCAGCTTTAGAGATAAGTAAAGGCAAAAGAGGGAAAACAGAAAGTGAATAGTGTACTTGCACAACAGAGATTCATGTCCTTTCCTGGGTCAAGGAAGCTGCAGGCCCCAAATGCTCCTACTTCTCTTTGGAAAGCATATACTTCGCTTCCTCTATTAAATTACCAACAATCATTGGTAATTTAACACAGACCAAATTATTTGTCCCAAAACACAAATAAACTCCATGAAAAAGCCAGAGTTCAATTTAGCTTTCTAGACACTAATCTCTGGCACAGACTGCTTTAATTTAGACACAGCTTAAAACAGACTAGAACAGTGCAGTTCAGAGAAAAGGTTGTACAGTGGCAAGTTTGACTCTACACACTCTTGTTGCACAGTGTCTTACCAGGCTTTTGACCAGCTGTCCCAGGAGATGTGGGAAACTGGAGATAGTACATTTTATTCAGATTCAGCTCCTTAAGCTCAAATGTGTTTGCTCAGAGATTCAGGGCTTCTTTGTTCTCAGCAGGTTTTGTAGGTTTTCCAACCTTTTATCTGAGGCTCCGCTCACATCCACAGTTGCTCACCCACCTCCAGGGTCACAGTGAAAGCGAAAAAAGCAACACAGATGTAACATTGTTTTCTTTTGTCTTTTTAGGAACCTTTTTCTTTGAGTTCCTTACTGCCTTCTGTTTTGTTTAAAGAGTGTTAAATCATACGATGGCAGCTGTTCATTATTCATTTTAGATTCAAATTATGGGTTAGTTACACTGTTGCTCATACCAACAGTAAACTACTTGACCTGCATTAGTATTCTTAATGTTCATTTTGGCAAAAGTGAAATTATGTTTCTGAAAGGGCAGACATTTACCAGGTGCATTATAAATCTAGTTAGAATTTGAAAAAAATACAGTTGACTCTTCTGATGCCTGAGTTACTGAGCTTGAAAGATACAGTGACTGCTATCAATTTCACATTGCAGATCATCACACAAGTTTGGAAACAGGTGTATGTGGCTCAGTTTTCATGTGATTTTAGTATAGCGAACAAGGAAGACTTAAACACTGTAAAAACAGAACCATCAACAAATGTTTTCAAATGTTGCTTAAAACAGTGTCTGGCGTACAGGACACCAAAAAATACAATAAGCGAGCATCCCATCAAGCCCTCCATGCCATGGATCACGCACCACTAAAAGGTGGTACATAAGTGTCATGCTGGCAGTAGCCACATGAGACTACACAGTGGACAGTATTGGAAGATGACATGTCCACAGCCTCCTCGTATTCACAGCAGACCAAGATCCATTACAGCAAGACCATGTATGTCTTTCTTATCTTTTCCTTTTTTAAGCTGGCAGATGTGTTTAGAATAGGACCTTAAATACTATCCTTCTCTGCTGAACTATCTACCTGAACTACTGTGAATATGTCAGATCTCTGGCGTCCTAAGCTCTCAGTAGAAACTATTTTCCTGAGGCTGTAGAGTCCACTGTTTTTTCTCCTTTGTCCCTAGGGCTACTATTTTTCCCACATACCCACATCCTATAACCATCAGGACCAAACAGACCATGACCCAAAGCACTGAGGTCTGTTTTCTTATGCATCTACTTATTTCATGGGGAAGAGAAGGGGGTCCTGGGGAGGTTAGTCTAATTTAACTCCTCCTGATCACCAAGAAGCAGAAAATATATGTGTTGTGCTCCAGAAAGACCTTTTAGTCAAAAATGCATCAGAGTTAGGAAAAGTCTCACTTTAGCTGCATATGGTTATAATGCAAATTTCTATCCTAAGTAGAGAAAAATGTTCTCTCTTGGCAAGAAAAGCTGTTAACATCAAAGAGTCTGAATTTGAGTTCTCAATATTTCTAAACTTATTCCCATTATATTCTTCCTGCATACTCAATCCAGTAAAAGGCTGCAAATGTTTCTTCTGCTCCTTTGTATTTAAAAAGAGATTGATGGACAGGAATTTTTTTGCAAGCAGTATTTAGAGATGACTTGTAGATCCATTATATTCCAGGACCTTTTTCTGTTCCTTTACCTTTGCCCATTTTTAAGTTGAAATAACAAAGTGAAATGTCTTATGGTTCATTGCAAATATCAAACTGATTTTATCTCCCTTCTTTTCAAGTTTAATTTAGTTTTACGAAAAGATATTTGGGGGAAAAAAAAAGGAACAAAAAAATGAAGAGAACATTACTAAAAATAAATTCAAGCAAAGAGCATGTGATGAAGAGTTGCAGAGCCTTCTCAGTCAGGAAAAACAGACTTAATAAAAAATGTGCCTTTTTTCAACCCTATAACAATTAACTTAATATTAAGTACAAGCCTCTTAAGATCTGGAGAAAACTCCTGTTATTGTTATGGGTCCCCCAACAGGGGGATGGGATGGGCAAATCTTTATCCATGTTTATCACATCCTCACCAAAAACTTGTCTCTCAATCCCTTCATTCCAGAGTCAGGCTTTCTGCACCCTCTTATGAGCAAGAGGAAACTCAGATTTACCCATGCAAGTAGAAATGGAAGTGAGTGCTGAAGAACAATGAACTGTTATTCTGGAGAGCACACCTCAAATATCTTTCTCAAAGGTCATCTCTAACTTCAGATAATATCTTGTTCACAAAAGAGGGTCTCCAGCCAATGTTATGATAGATGTCTGATTCAGCGATCAGAAAGTCTTCAGAATTCGGCTTTGTGGGGCTGAAGAACAGACTGTATACCATATACTACCCAAAATCTGCTCTCCTAAATCCTTGTGCCCCCTCCCCAGGCCACAGAATTGCAGGTGTGCAGGTGTATGAAAGCACCCATAGGCTATCCTCTGGATAGGAATTAAGTCAATTATTAGGTCCTGGGAATCTTATTCTCTTTCTGTATCTGAAACTTTTCAATATGCTGTCCAAGAAGGAGAAAAGCCTTGGGGAAAATCCTGACAAGGTTTCTGAACTGCTATTACAGTCCCTTCCAGTTTCAGGCTACTTGAGGTTTAGGCAGAAAAGAACACAACCTCACTCAGAAATTTTTTATCTTCATTCCACGTAATAGCTCCCTCAGCCTTTCCTCCTAAAAAGACCTGCACTGAACAGGGGGACCGACTGCAGTCACAGTGGCAGTAAGCATTGAGTTGCTATCCTGCTGGCTAACAGCTTTCTCGGGTGGCAGATTTAGTACTGGGAAATGGAATTATGGAACTAACTGCATTTTGAAGAGAGTTGCCCTTAATTTCCAGCTGTGTCTTTAACAGAGGTTTCTGCTTAGTTGTTGACAACACTTTTCTTTTCTTTTTATAACAAATCGTCCTTCTAAATTTCACTTTTCATCTTGAAGAGGCACTTTCTTTATTTCACTAAAGCTATAGGCTCACTTTTCTTATACCTCTGAAGCGGGATCCTAATACCAGTAAGACCACCCAAAATACACAACAGAACTTAAGTAAACTTCGAAATGGCTAACCATTTTAGACTTACCCATACAGCTAGCTCACTGTCTGAGGACTTTCAGATTTCTCCTTTGGAAGCAAGTTGTTGTTGCCAGCAGGGAGGAGAAGCAAACATGTTTCTCTGTTGATCTCACTTGGAGTTTTTAGGCTTTAAGAGAGTGACCAGTAGCAGGAAAAGCACCTGGCATAAGGAGTTAGAAAGATGTGGTTAAAATGCAGTACTCCCAACATCTTTAAATTGAAAAGCTGTGTAAAATGTTCTTCTTGAGCACTAGTTGATTTTAGGTCAGCATTTCTATGTTTTGACAGGAATTGCAACAAAGATCTGAAGGGAAATGTCTGGTTTGTACCAAGCAGGGTCAAGATGCTGAGTGTAATTGCTCTCAGAGAAGGACAAGGAGCAGGGAACTGCCTTACAGGAAAAATGCCCAGCCTGTGCTCTCCTCTGAGCCAAGCTCAGGAATTGTCTGGCAAAATCATAACCAGCATCTGCCAAAATACTGCAGGGAAACATGCTAACAGCTATACAGCTTTGACAATGAAGAACAGTGGCTGAGCCCAAGCCCCTGTTTTTCTTAATTCTTGCTGGTATAGATGTAGACCAAGATCCTGTTTTCCTAAAAAGAATCCTGTGTACTGCTGTCTCTGATGAGGCTTCAGCTCAGGCATATTCACCCCTCACAAACAAAAGCCATGTAAGACATACCACAAAACAGATTTTTCTTTCCAGATCCAGTAGATTACATTGAGGCAATTGCTAATCACCTTAATGGACGACAAGCTCTGAAAGCTGCTCACTCATGAAACGTAATGATTTAGTTGAAAACCAGAAGGAGGAATAAAGCTGTGACTAAAAGAACACTATGGCAAGAAGAACATTCCTGCTCTTATTTCCTATTTTCTACACCTAGAAAATATGTTTCTGCTTGTACAGCATTATGATCATGTATCATTCACAATCCTTACAGCTATCTCATGACTATCTTCTTACTGTAATGCAGACTTTAACCTTCTCTGGATATGCTTACACAGTAAATTATTCTGCTTCTACCAGTTTAACCACTACCAACCACACTTGTCACATAGCTCTGCACTAGTTCTGCATCCACAGTGTGGATTTTTACAGCTTGCTAACCACATCTCTGCACTTGGACGACATATACAATTCCCACTAAATCAGACAAATGGATGCTGCTGAGCCATCTGTTTGAAGATATGTTTAGTTATATAACCTAAGTTACAAGTATTTCCTCACAAATAAAGATATCTCAGCTTAGATGGCTACAGAGAGGGGACTGTGCACCTGAAATACCCCCACAAGACGGGAAAATACAATGTAGGAACTGTACAAGATCTGTGCCCTTCTGCAGTAGTTTGTGGAGGCCTGGCACGATCCCTTAGGTCATCACGAATGGCACTGAAGTCTATACTTAGACTAATGAACTGAACTCTACTGTCTTCATTTGAGTGAATGTCTAAGATCCCTTTAGTCAATATGAGATCTACTCAGACCTATTCTGAACTCAGTTGGAGTTCAGAAAGCAGAACAGATGGCAAAATATAGGATTTATGAGTATTTAAAAAAAAATGTTCTTTTTGGTCAACTCAGAGTAAGAATCACAAGACCAGACTCTGTTCCCAAATTTGCACTTGCTACTAATGTGACGTGCCCATTAAGATTCATGTGCTGCTTTAATAAATGCTTACAATCAGCACAACTAGAAATTTGACTTGCTTTCCTTGGTATATTACACAGTGATGAACTTTACATATTTGTGGAAGCATGTCATCATGGCTGGGCTTCGCAAATGAAGATTTGGGAAGGACTCTACCCACACTTGCTACAAGTACGGTGGTGGCTGAAAAGGCCAATATGAGAGAGACAAGATCGTCCGGTTGCAAAAGGCACAGCAGAAAGACTCCTTAGGTGGTATCAGCAAGACATGATTCTTTCTGTGTTGTCTACTCCTCAAGAGTGATCCTGCATGCATTCTCAAAAACATCAGCAGCGTTATAGATAGTGTGTCTCCAGACCTCCCAACTGGAGGCCAGAGTAGACCAGCGATGGTGATCAATATGGCCAAGGCTGAGATGTTGCTTCAGGGAGTCCTTGAATCTTCTCTTCGGGGCTCCTCTCTCGCGGCAGCTGGTGATAAGTTCACCATAAAGCATGCTCTTAGGGAGGTGGTAGCCCTTCATCCTTGAGATGTGTCCTGCCCAATGCAGCTGTGTTCTCAGCAACATGGCCTCAATACTTGTGACTGTTGCCTGTTCTAGAACAGATGTATTAGTCACATAATCTGACCAGTGGATGTTTAGGATTGTATGGAGACAGCGTTGATGGAAGCGTTCTAGGAGTCGCAGGTGGTGGCGGTAAATGACCCATGATTTGGATCCATATAAAAGAATAGCACAGTGGCTCTGTAAACACTGATCTTTGTACTTTTCTTCAGGTGTTTATTTTGCCAAACTCTTTTATGGAGTTTTCTGATAGCACTGTATGCCTTTGCTAACCTGTTGTCTATCTCTCTGTCAATCTTATCATCTGAGGAGATGAGGCTACCTAGGTAATTAAGCTGCTGGACTGATTTGAGCTCTGATTCGCCAATGGTGATATGGGGATGAAGGAAGACTTCCTGAGGTGCAGGTTGATATAGAACTTCTGTCTTCTTTAAGCTGACTTCCAGTCCAAAGAGCTCAGCAGCCTCTGCAAAGCAGGATGTTAAACGCTGCAGAGCTGCTTCTGTGTGGGTGATGAGGACGGCGGTGTCAGCATAAAGCAGCTCCCGGACAAGGCAGTTTAAGGTCTTAGTGTGGGCCTTCAGTTGCCTTAGGTTGAAAAGGCTTCCATCAGTGTGGTATCGAATGTAGATACCGTCCTGATCATTGAGGTCTGCCGTGGCCCTTTGGAGTATCATGCTGAAAAAGACAGTGAATACAGTTGGTGTGAGAACGCAGCCTTGTTTCACACCACTGGTTATCAGAAAGGGCTCAGAAAGTGCCTTGCCATATCTGACTTGGTCATGCTGATCCTCATGAAGTAAGATGATCATTTTAAGGAACTTGGGGGGACATCCTAAACATTCCAAAATCTGCCACAGACCTTTTCTGCTCATGGTGTCGAAAGCCTTGGTGAGCTCAACAAAGGTTACATAGAGACCTTTGTTCTGTTCCCTACACTTCTCTTGCAGTTGTCTGAGAACAAATACCATGTCTGTGGTGCTCCTGTTGGCTCTGAAACCACACTGGCTTTCAGGTAGAATTCCTTCTGCTATAGCGGGTATTAGTCTGTTCAAAAGTATTCTTGCCAGGATTTTGCCAGTAATGAAGAGCAGAGTAATACCATGGCAATTTGAACAGGCTGATTTATCTCCTTTCTTCTTATACAAAGTGATGATGACTGCATCACGAAGGTCTGATGGTAGTTCGCCTAGTTCCCAACAGTGCACCACAAACTTGTGAAATTTAGCATGGAGTGCTTGGCCCCCGTGTTTCCAGACTTCAGGTGGAATTCCATCAACCCCAGCTGCCTTGTCAGTTTTCACCTGCTGTAGGGCCTTAAGAGTTTCTCCCATAGTAGGGGCAATATCCAATTCATACTTCACCGGTTTTTGTGCCATCTACTGAATTGCTGAGTCTTGCACTACATGGCTAGTAATGAAAAGAGTCTGAAAGTGTTCAGACCATTGATTCAGAATGGAGGTTTTATCTGTCAGAAGCGTTTGACCATCTGCGCTGAGTAGAGGGCTTTGGACTTGGTATGTAGGCCCGTATGCTGTTTTCAGGGCCTCATAGAATCCTTTGTGATCACCCGTATCTGCACATAATTGAGTTTTTTCAGCTAGATTGATCCATCACTTGTTCTGGATGTCACGGAGTTTCTGTTGGAGCCTGCTGCATGCAAGACGAAAGGCTGCTTTTCTTACATGACAGGATGGCAGTGCAAGGTGCGCTTGGTGAGTAGTTTTCTTCTTCCTCAACAATTCCTGGATCTCTTGATTGTTTTCATCAAACCAGTCCTTGTTCTTCTTGAAGGAGAACCCTAAGGATTCTTCAGAGGACTGCAGGATGCTATTTTTAAAGTGTTTCAGGAGAGGGATCTATAGAATGATCTTTGAGCCTAGTTTGAAGATTTGCCTGGAATCTGTCTCTCACTGTGGCTGTTTGAAGATTGTTGTTATAGGTTAGGAAGTCTTTCCCCTGCCCCCTCCACTGTAGGAAAGACAGAGTTTGAGTGGAAAAGGGGGAAGGGAGCCGATTAGCATTACAAAAGATCTAGTCGAATTCCTGGCTAATGGGCCATCAGAGGCTGGGGAGAGTGGGCTGCCCAGACGGGTAACTGAGCAGACTGCGTTGTTGGCTTCTCAGAGGGAATGGGGGGGGCTGCGTGCAGGCATTTTGGGGAGAGGGACTGGGGGGTCTAGTTTCTTGGCTTCTCATCCTGGTCAGCTTGGACAGCTGGCTCCGACTTGCCTGGCTGTCCCGCTCCTCGGATCTACTGTGTTTCATTGGATAGTTTGCGTGCCCGCAGGAGAGAAGGGGGGAGTTTTTGAGATGCCGTCACCCGAGACAGCAGTGAGTCCCGTGGGAGTGGACTGCTTCCCTTCCTTTTTTTTTTCCTCCCACTGAGGGAAGGGCCCCCGTTTCCTCCTCGGCTCCTCCCGCGGTTCGGGATTGCTCCCTTCGGACTCCTCTCCCCGTGTGGTGACTGCCGGAGCCCAACAGCACCCCCTGCCGACCATGACCGAGAACTGCAGGCCCTACACCTTCAGCGATCCAACAGCGCCCCCTGCAGGCAACGATTAGGACTGCGCTAAAGGACAGAGAAGTATTCCTTCAGACTTTTTGTTTTTCTAGGACTACTGTCTAGGGGTTTTTTTGTGTTCTGTTACTGTTTTTTGCCAACATGTATATATCTTTTAATAAAGGGTTGTTATTTCTTCTATTATTCCACACTTCCTCGATTGAAGCCCCTTAATTTTGAATTTACAATTGCTGAGAGAGAGGAGTTCAGTCTATCTCATAACTCATCCTCTTTAGCAAACATTCCAGTCTCATCAGACTGAGACAATTGTTAACTTGGAGTCTCCTCCTTGGGATACTGCCCCTTTCAGGTTCAAACTTAGGTTGAAGTTAAGTTTACAGTGCACAAGTCGATGCTCTGTTTGGCATTCTGCACTGGGCATCATGCGGGTGTGATGGATATTGCGGACATCTCTCTGTCGCACCAAGACATAATCAATGAGGTGCCAACACTTAGATCTAGGATGCATCCAGGTTGTCTTCAGACTATTTTTATGCTGAAAGTGTTAGTGATGGCGAGCTGTTGCTTCACACAGAATTCTAGCAGAAGGTGTCCATTATTGTTGCAGTTTCCAACACTATGCTTGCCTAAAACTCTTTTCCAGGCTTCAGAGTTCTTTCCTACTCTGGTGTTGAAATCACCAAGGATAATGATCTTATCATCTGCGGGAATCCTTTGGGTAAGGCGGTACAAGTCGGTATAAAATTTATCTTTTTTGGCAGGGTCAGCTTGGAGAGTTGGGGCATATATACTAAAGAGGACAACATGTTGCTTGTTGTGTAGTGGAAAGCATAAGGAGATAATGCAATCAGAATGACCTCTTGGCAGATTTTCAAGTTTAGGGACAATAGAGTTTTTTATCATGAAACCAACTCCTGAAAGATGCCTTTTGGTTCTGGGTTTACCTGACCAGAAGAGTGTGTAACCGGCACCACATTCTCAGAGGCTGCCTTCCTCGTGGAGATGAACTTCACTGAGAGCAGCAACATCAATGTTGAGACATGACAGTTCGTGGGCAATTAGGGCAGAACGGCGCTCAGGACGTCCGCTATCCGCAGAATCAAGCATGGTTCTGATGTTCCAACATGCAAGTGTCAATTTGGGTACACCTTTGAAGGCAGGTGTATGCCTTTGTTTCTTAGACTTTGTGTGACCATAAGAGAAGATGCCCGTTGGCCGCGCTTAACCAACTGGGTGAAGGGTGGAGATAAGCTTTGTTTAGGCCTAGCTTTTCTAGGCCCCTCTCCGAGTGGAGCAAACAGTGCTCTCCTTGAAAAAGGCTGCTTGGTCATTCAGGGTGCTGCCCAAAGAGACTGTCATCTCCAAGGTCAGTCTCAGGCGACCAATGTCCTGAACCGCCTGCATGCAGAGTTGGGTCTGTGGCTTCCAGTGCACCTTTCACCTGCCATTTCGACCCTCACCCGTCACTACAGGGCTTTACAAATGTGGATATCACCCTCAAGCCTGCGCAGTAGATTTTTTGGGTGAGATGCAGCATGCACAGAACCAGACCCACCCTTTAATCCCAAGGTTCATCTGCCAGGGCCTAGCGAGTTTGGACACTGACTGCGAGGTCCTTAGGACGTAGGTTTAATTAGAGTGTCCTTCTCTTAGATGGATGGCCTTACAGGGCTAAGCGAGCTCCATCTGCCCGGGTTTGGAATTAGAGTTGTCCTTCTCCTAGGATGACTGCCTGAAGGCTAGTGAGCCCATCCTGCCCATGGACACATTTTTATGTCCTTTCAGTTTTGACATGTCTGGCATGGGAGATCCTGCCGAAGGCATGTACCATCACCAGCATAGCTCACAACTACACAAGCTACTTCCCTACTAAAATGGTTAGAGTAAGCTTTTCACTCCCTACTTTTCCCCCAGCCACCTATACTCAAACCCAGGGATATTCCCAGGGACATTCCCTTGCCCTGAGCACCCTTTCAGGATGCTATACTTCCAAAACAAACCGTTCCTGGGCAGTAGCCACAGGTGAGCTAAAACAAACTGTTCCGGTCCCTGCACCCACCCAGGGCTTGGATACCTCCCATGGCCCCAGCTCAGCCTCAGTCACCCAAGCCCCAGAGAAACCCATTACCCACCCTTACCTTACCTTCCCCCACCGTGTTACTACAGGTCTTCCCTTGTACTGCCCACCCGCAACCCTCCAAGCAGGACTGCCCCAGCCATCCTCCCGCTGGTCTGGGGACCCCATGGTCCACCAGACCCCCTTGCCCCCAAAGCATGTAATTTCTTGGGTTTTAATACAACTTCGCAGCATCACTAGTTCTTGTATTTTTTGTATTACTCCACAGTTCGCTTTATATCATATAAATATATATGCCATATTTTAATAATAGAAACAAACAATCATAAATTTTCAGTGCTCTTCTCCAAGAACCATGCTAATTTCCCTAGTTTCTGTTTGGTATTGTTACAAATAAAATGTTTTTACTTTGTATACGTGTTCCACTTGTTCATTTAACTGTACTTTTCTGTTCTAAACAGACTTTCAATCTGTACTCATCACGAAACACTCTTCAAGCATTGAGTAGTATGAGGGTTATAGCATCAGTCAGTAGTCTCATGATTCTGCCTTGTCTACTCAGCTCAGCTCTCACACCTCAAATTCTTATCTGAGACTAGAGATCAGTTTAGTGGACATCTCAGCCCAAAAGGCCCTCTACCCCAGGATGTAGGAACTGAATTCAGCCTTTTGGCAAAAAGGTAGATTGTGCCACACCTTTTAAGCCTATCCTTACGTTTCTGTAACTTTTCCATAAGTATTGGTGACCTTCTTTAGGAGTCTTGAGAGAAAGTGGCACTCTCGTGGAGGAATATCATATGAACAAACTCTTCCAGAACTCATGCTGGTGTTGCATGCAGGATGTACAGTTGTCAAGATCAAAGGATCGCCCTAAGGTCAATGCAAAGTTTACATTCTGCTATGTACAAGCTTAGCTCAAAAAGGACTGACTGGCTGTTCCCAATGCAGGTAGCACATATTTCTGAAGTGACTGTACACAGGGAAAAGGAAACCTGTTCCTGTGTTACACCTCCAAATCCCACAAGTTTATTGTTATTACTGCTTTACTTCCAAGAATTTTCAGGGCTCTACAGAAAAAATTGCATTTCAACAATGGTTATGTGTTTGTCTACTCTGAGTAGAAGAGATGGCAAGTTTTGAAAGAATTTGCCTCACCTGGAGAAAAATTACTGGTCTGAAACACAAACTACTTGTTGGTCAGTGGCAAGCAGGTTCTTCATGTAACACTCTCCACTCTTAGGGACCATTATCCTGATGGGAATTCTCTGATCTCCAGACTGTACATTCCCAGTCCAAGGCTGCCACTAGGACATCAACAGACAAGGAGAAACAGGGTCAAGATTTTCACCCACAGAGAGGCCCCTCTAATCAGCACTACAGCCTTTATAATGTCTTCACAAAGGAAGCCACATCTAGGAAACTGATTTTTGCTGCCAGAAAGTTTTATCCATCCAGTCCAAGTTTGGTCAATAATGTGCCACTGTTGTGCTGCTTCACTGATTACTTTTGCTTCCGCAAAGTAGAAGTGAGTTCACTGGTTCTTATCTGTCTACACTTCCTTTCTTTCAGAGATAACAAGGCTCCTTGGAGAGGAAGACAACATGAAAAAATCACAAGGTATCAGTCAAGACGAGGAGAACTGCCATTCCAGAGCATCTTCTCTCAGAACTAAGGTGTAATATTTGATACCACCATTTACCTGCAGCTTCTTATACAAGCAGCTCCTACTTACCAGAAGATGCCTCAAATCACCATCAAGCCATGAGCTATAAATCTATATTGCGGAACTTGGTGCATTCCTTTCTACTTGGGCACATACTTGTGATTATTATGCTCATTTCTAGAAGGAGTAATTTTTTACTATCTGCAGTAAGGTAAACAATTAGTTTAAATATCTTTGAATATTTCATATTTTGTACAAAGTCTGGCAGAGAACATTTTAAATATAAACATTTACACTACACATATCAGTTATTGGTTTCCCTCTTTTATGTAAGAAGTCTTTATTAGTAAATATTTTCATTTTCCTTTATCTCACTTCTTTCAAAACTATAACACCTCTGTATTAGAAGACTGTATCCCTAGAATTTCAAATTTAAATACAATGAAAACAATAAAACTCTAGTTTTTCTCCAGCCCACACAATTTCTCAAACCTAATGTTTAAAGAGCTATTCCTTTTGGCAACTTTTCAGTTTATTAGCCTTCTTATTCTAGGAATCCCAGGGAAGTGATTTTAGCAAATTAAATTCCATAAGCACACATTAAAAAAATTATTTGCCATCTTGGTTACAATTTTAAATCATGATTGGATCACTCTGTTTACTTCCATTGTCAATAATTTTATTTTGGAAAGAATTTAAGAGAATATTAGCAGAATCTTTCCTTAGCAGTTTATTTGCCAATATTTTGCTATTGTAGAAAAGTAGGACCTTATAGGTCCCTATTTAGCATTTGAATTTAAAAAAAAAAAAAGACACCTCTAATGGATTCATCTCTGTTAACTTGGTAGCTAAAACTAACTGTCTGACCAGGTGTACTTACCTACCTAACAGTCCATACTCTCATATGGATAGCAGGCAGCTCCATCAGGCAATTTGTCCCACTCTAAAAAAGGTGGGATCATCTGCCTTCCAGGGGTGTCTCATACTGTGTGCTAAAAGGCTAATTCAACAAATAAAATTGGAGCACATGTTTAATGTGCTCCAATGATGTGCTCAGATGACTCTGGTCAATTAAGCGGAATATTGCCCCAACAAAGCTATCTGATTTGAGTAAAAAAGATAATTAAGTACAAGAGTACTGTTTTATACTTCTTCCAAAACCAGAAAGATAGCAAAAAGCAAATGCAGGGTCAGATTTCACTATCATCACTCACATTCAGTAGTGCTTCCTAGTTAAGTTGTTACTGGTTACCAAATCAAATGCGTCTAAAGAACTTTAGCAAAACCAGCTGTTTGAGAGTAAACATAAATTATTGACATAGTTCGTATTTGGATGACTAAAGGGATAGACCAAGTTGTTTATCCAAGGACCAAATTTAGACTCTGTCAATCAGAGTAGGCTACTTAATACATCTGATGATCTGAACACAAGTCTCAAGTCTCCCTTGCTGTGTGTAGTGCTATATATCTGCCCAGTTACAAGCCTGAAGTGCTTCTACTAGTTCAGATAATTAAATTTTAAATCTAATGTTCATATGAATTTTTAACCTGTCATGAAAACCTAGGGCTCATAAATCATTTACAATAACACATGAAGGCATTCTTTGCCATCTCTGACCAATTTGTCCCTTAGATCAACAAAAATCCTTTCAGAACTTTGAGATAAGCTAATATATGCCTTTGTAAAATATGCCTTTTTACAGATCCAGAAAAGGTAGCTCTGCTTTATATGAAACACTTACATCGGTTTACCACCAAAGATGGAAGGCGAAGTGGTACATATATACTTCTTAGGAAGGACCGTCTCAAAAAAGAAAATATAACATCCTTAAAGGCTAGACAGAGAAAGTTATTTTCCTTGACCATAAGAAGTATGGTGTCACCTGACCTAAAGAACAATCTTTGCTGTCATTACTGCTGATGTGGCAAGTTTGGTCTATTCTTTTGTTTCAATACTCATTTGTATCACCTTTGGAAGAAGGAACAGGCGACTTGGAAGGACTTCAAGGACATTGTGATATTATGCAGGGAGAAAATTAGAAGGGCCAAAGCCCAACTAGAACTTAATCTTGCTACCGTGGTAAAAGACAATAAAAAATGTTTATATAAATAACATCAGCAACACAAGAAGCCTCTCCAGCCTTTACTGGATGCAGAGGGAAACACAGTGACAAAGGATGAAGAAAAGGCTGAGGTACACAATGTCTTCTTTGCCTCAGTAAAGTCAGTAAGACCAGTTCTCAGAGTATCCAGCCCGCTGAGTTGGACACAGGAATGGGAAGCAAAATGAAGTCCCCATAATTCAAAGGGAAAGGGTCAACAACCTGCTACACCACTTAGACCCACAGAAGTTCACGGGGCCAGATCGGATCCACCCGAGTGTACTATTGGAGCTGGTGGAAGTGCTCATTGAACCAGTTTCCATAATTAACTAGCAGTCCTGGCTAACTGAGAGGTCCCCATTTTCTGGACTTTAGTAAATTGGATGCCCATCTACAAGAAGGGTCAGAAGGAGGATCTGGGGAACTACAAGTCTGTCAGCCTGACTTCAGTGCCAGGGAAGGTTTTGAAACAGATCATCTTGAGTGTCATCATGTGGCACATACAGGACAACCAAAGGATCAGACCCAGCCATCAGAAAGGAAAGGCAGGTCCTGCTTGACAAATGTGATTGCCTTCTATGACAGTAGACTTCAGCAAAGCCTTTGATTCTGTCTCCCATAGCATTCTCCTGGAGAAACTGCCTGCTCATGGCTTGGATGGGTATACGCTTCGCTGGGTGAAAAACGGGCTGGATAGCCAGGCCCAGAGAGTGGTGGTGACAGAGTTACATCCTGTTGACAGCCAGTCACTAGTGTGTTCCCCAGGGGTCAGTGTTGGGGCCAGTCCTATTTAATGTCTTTATTGACAATCTGGACAAGGGGATCGAGTGCAGCCTCAGTCAGTTCACATATTACTCCAAGTTGGGTGGGAAAGTTGATCTGCTGGAGGGCAGGAAGGCTCTGCAGAGGGATCTGGACAGGCTGGATTGATGGGTCAAGGCCAATGGTATGAGATTCAGTAAGACCAAGAGCTGGGTCCTGCACTTGGATCACAACAACCTCATACAATGCTACATGTTTGGAGAAGAGTAGCTGGAAAGCTGCCCAGCAGAAAAGGACCTTTGGCGGTGGTTGACATTGGGCTGAACATGAGCCAGCAGTGTGCCCAAGTGGCCAAGAAGGACTGTGGCATCCTGGTTTGTGTCAGTAACAGTGTGGGCAGCAGGACCAGGGAAGGATTGTCCCCCTGTATTTGGCACTGGTGAGGCTGTACCTCAAATCTTGTATTCAGTTTTGGGTCCCTCACTACAAGAAAGACACTGAGGTGCTGGAGTGTGTCCAGAGACGGGCAAGGAAGCTAGTGAAGAGTCTGCAGCACAAGTTTTATGAGGAGAGCCTGAGGGAGCTGTGGTTGTTTAGTCTGGAGAAAAGGAGGTTCAGGGGGAACCTTATTGCTATCTACAACCACCTGAAAGGAGGTTGAAGCCAGATGGGGGGTCAGTCTCTTCTCCCAGATAACAAGTGACAGGACCAGAGGAAATAGCCTCAAGTTGCTCCAGTGGAGGTTTAGATTGGATATTAGGAAAAAGTTTTTCTGGAAAGGTTTGTCAAACACTGGAGCAGGCTGGTCAGGGAAGTGGTGGATTTCCATCCCTGGAAATGTCCAAAAGGCGGTGGATGTGACCCTAGTGGATATGGTTTACTGGTAAACATAGTGGTGCTGGGGCAATGGTTGGACTCGATCTTGGAGGTCTTTTCCAACCTTATTGATTCTATGGTTCTATAAAAGAAAAGGAGAACAGAAACATGTTGAAATATCACATTCTTTAGTCATTACTTTTCAAAGAAGTTTAGTTATAAAGATGTCCCCTACAAAGCGATCTACAGATGCATAAGTAATTTCACTGTAGACAGTTACGTTCATTTAGCATAAAGCATCAGTGACAGAAAGAAACAAAGAAATGTGAGTTTTCTCATCTTCTAGTGAGTTTTCAGTAACATTGTTGAAAAGAGAAGCAACTTCAGTTGTAGCTGCAGATAAAAATCCCTATTTTTAAAATCTGACAGAACAGTTCTCTTGTAACTTCCTGTCCCTGTGGCGGTTTCTGAGGGACAACATCTTGTTGTACAGCCTCAGACTGCTTTTTCCAACCCTTGCTTCCTACCACAAATGTTCTAGGTTGCATTTTCAGGAATGGCCATTACTCTCGAGATACAAGCCATTTGTTTTAGCCTTGTCTGCCTGTATATCTATTGTAAGTCCCTAATGGCTCTGACATCAATATCTAACCCTTTGCTCACCATCTTGAGCAGAACTGAAACACACAGGGCTTAATATATTTACCAAGAAGATTGTGTCAGACGAACACTGAAAGACAGCTTTATTGATTCTCTGAATATAAGACTAAATTTTTGAAATAATGTGATTAGGTTTTTTCCAGAAAATTCTCTATAGGTAAAGATCCAAATAGTTTACATTTGGAAATCTAACTCCTAGGAAGAGGTAGATTTTTTTTTTCCCCCTAAAACCACAAAACCCATTATTCACATTTTCCAGAAGCCAGCTTAGGACAAGAGCCATGTACTGTCTTCTATGAATGCATCCTTATGTGGTTAAATCTCACCAGATGCCAAATTGTTAGTGCCATGAGACAGATAAATATCTAAAAGAGCAGAGCTTTCAATAATGAGCACTACATCTGTCTGAAGGAAGAAATCCCTCTGTATTCTTAGCCAAAGTCCCTTTGCTAAGGGACATTGCCTTCTGTCTTTGCCAGAGTATTGCCTTCTACTCTGCCAGAGTATTAGTCTAAATTTTCTGTCTTACCCCACTGCATAAACTGATTCTTAAAGCTCACATTAGCATCTTAGTAAAAAATATATAATTTCTTAATTGATAATATCCAGCAATTGGAGTTTTACACTTCAGATTCATTTCATTATTTCTGTCAAATTATCAGAAAGAGTTAATAAGGTTTAAATATTTTAAATAAAATATGAGCCATTAATTATTTGCCTTATTTTATGCTAGAAATTATGCATCCGATTATAATGGAAAAATATCTACCAGTGTATCTGAGTCATTCTCTATGATGTTATTGTAGTTAGTAACAGCCTTACTGGGACTGTCCAGGGAATAAGAAATGCTAATTACATTGTCTGGCTCTGACTGGCCTCATAGTACTTTACAAAAATAAAAAGCTATTGTATGTAGCCTGTTTAAATCCAATATAATAGAGTCTCATGAACAGAAGTTTAGAAAAATCCAAATGTGGTCTTTGCTATTTAAAGAATCTTGGAGACATTCAAGGAAGAATAATCATTTTAAAATGTGTGTTTGCTTTTTCAAGCTCTTCTGATTGCTTTGGCATGCTGGGAAGTAATAGAATTGTAACCACTGCAACGAAGCTTTCTTGAACAGAAACTGACATTCCTGACAAGTTGTTTTGATTTTTTCCTCTTCTTAATGTCCAATAGATTTGAACATAAATATGTAATTCACTGCAGAAAAAAGTGAAAGTCCTCAGACCTTTTATAAGAATAGTTTGGAACTGATGGGCTAATGGAATTTATTTTTCCTTAAACAAAAGAAGAAATCATATCTTACACATCATCTGCCATTCAAACCAGTATTTTCTTTGCCCACTCTCAAGTAAAGCAGACAAAACTCTTAATTTTCCTTGATAGCCTACCTGCTATTTTCCAGCATTTTCCATGGGAGAGAAGCAGTGAGGAAGATTTTAATTGCAATATGTTATGGTTTGCATGTCAACAATGAGCAGGACAGCCTATTTTTCCTTAAAAAGAATTGTGAAGATTACTAGATAAATGCAGCAGCTGCTTCTGAATCTGAGGAAAGGGTCTCAACAGGATATACCCAAAAAGTCTTCTGGAATTGAGATACAGAGTAAAGAGGTAAAAAAGGTAATAGAGGAGGTAATGAGGAGGCTGTACCTAACTCATGGAAAAAATGAACTTTACAGGGAAATAGGTCTCAATTTCTATACCTTGCTTCAGGTATGAGCTATATGTTTCTTTTCATGGGAGCTGAGGATCTGCTGGAATCCTGTTAGTGGTGAAGACTACACAGGCACTTCTAAACGTACAATAAAGGACCACATTTACATATTATATTCATTTACTACATGAATATACATCATAGGAAAAAAGAAAGATGTCAGTTTGCTGTGATCTGTGTCATAAAGTTCTTCACAGTATTCCAAATGTTTTATACAATATTTCATCCAATTCTCTGTGCAGTATTTTAATTTTAAGAAATCCTAGGGTTCTCCCTCATTGGATATTGTCTGGAAATTAATTACTCATGGGTTCTTATCAAAGTTTTAATAACATATCCTAGGGATTTATTGACAATCCTGAAAGAAACTTTGGCTGTGCTCAAGCTAAGCAGTAAGGCAACTACATTAACAGCTACATATTACACACATAACAGCTACATGTTACAGAGCCTCCCTGCTCATCTAGTACTTTCTCTAGTCTCCAAAAAATGCAAACAACCCAGTGACAATTGTGTCTCAATGCTATCTAATGCCATTAAACATCAGTGGTTAAATCCATGAAAAAAAAAAGATCTCCCATACAACCTCTAGATAGAATTCAACTTGGCTTTCTAAGACTTGATACATCGTGCTTAAAAAGAACAAACACATATATTCTAAAATATTTTAGGTATTAAAAAAACTCTACCTTTAATTCTGATCCACAACCAGTATAACCAGAAAACCCTTTCCCTCAATTGCTGTAGAATTATTGTTTCCTTAAGAATCTTTTACTTCTTACCTATATAGGGAGTTGCCTGGGTAGCTTCAGGAGTTCGGGATGTAGGACAGACGTGCATGAGTAACACACAAACCCAGCGTCATGGAGTCACATGGACATGGCTTTTTATTTCCCAGCAAACTGATTAGGGCCATAGTGCTGCCTCAAGTCTGCTCCAAGTATTAGCACATCACTATCTAAGCTAAAAAGCAAAGTATACAAAAATAGCTTGTCATCTCCTTTCCCTTCAAGGAAACGTTGATCTTGTCCCTCTTTGAGTTTCAGGCTTGTCACTGTTGAACACTCTGTTGGCCAGCCCTGAACTCCAGCTAACAGAGCCAGGTTGAGCTCATTCAGACATCTGTGTGTCTCTCTGCTGCATCTCCCAGTATGCCTGACTTTGAGAAGATGTTTGACCAACAAGGAGCCAGCTAGCATCCAGCTGGGTCTCACAGCTCAGGCTCTGCTCCAGCTCAGAGCATCTGTTCTGCTCCAGATGAGCTGTCCCTCAAAGCAGAACAGCTGTACTCCTCTGACAGTCATTTCAACTAAAGTGCCTGCCCAGACACACTACAAGCCAAACTGGCAGTGATTAACAGGCAACTATAACATAGCATTTCATCTCAACTCCTTCTTGTCACGTTTCTGACATATACATCCCTCAAAAGAATTGGCCTCAGGCTACGTTATGGGATTCAGGTCCCATTTCAGGTTGTGTCTATACTCACTGTACAAAAATAGACTCTCATGGCTTCTCTCAGAAATGTGTATGTCACAAAATGTCTGTTTACTCCCACAGATCCAAGAGAAACTTCCCCGTCTAAGTGAGAGACCACAAAACCAGAAATAAAATACTGTATCAGGCTTCAGAACACCTTCATTGAAGAAGAGGGCAAGAGGCAACAGATTTCTTCCTGCTGCTTCTCCAACGTGTCCCACTACACTCCTGATTAATGTACAGCAGTCCTACAGTATGGACACAAGGCCATATCTAGTGATCAGAGGAAAATACAATATTCCAACATCAAAACACATCAGGAAATATTTTGCTGACCTTTGTATTTGAAAGCACTAAGGACCTGTAGAATTAAGCTTTGAAAGCCTAGATTTACTCTTTGCTCCTCTTCAACCACTCTGAAGTCAGAACTACCAACACTAGAGAAATAACTACCAAATTTACAGGACTAAAAAGTCATGAACTTAGCTCTGTAACTGTTGAATGATAGTCAATATTCAAGTGAAGCAATTCACATGCATGAAGATTTTCATGTGTGTACATTTTGCAGAATCACAATTTATTGAGACATCCTAGTGAATAAGGATCTTCTGTTAAAATCCTTTTAAGCAGTTGTGTGAATGGATGTTAGCATGATTGGAACACAATTCCTCCGTGAGTTATCTTCACCGTTCTGCAAAATAGAAATGCTATTACAAGAAGATAGTGAAAATGAACAATTAGATGTAGAGTTACAGGTGATATGCCCAGATATTTCGGTATTTTTCTAGAGGGCGCATCATTATTACTGTCGCCTTCCTGAGGTAAAAGGTGATTCTTGTAGAACAATTATAAATGCAAGAATCTTAGGGTAACTCTTTCTTACGTTACTGTGATTCTCCTATGCGTTTTGCAAATATCCAGTATTCAGCTCAGTTATATAAATTTCCCTTTAGATGGCAATCTTCAAGAGATTTCAGAGGAAGAGGTGGGTTTTGAAGTCTGTGCTTACAGACATGAGACACGTTTTGCTGCACAGCCCTTCCTTAGTTGTGTTGCTTAATTTCAGGGCTCAATGCTGCTATTATTGACTAAATTGCATATTGTATCTACTTTAATAAAACCAAGTACATTCTTCTGGAATGGAGATATTTAAGCATATCAAAATTATCTAGTGTCCTTGGTCTCATTATACCAACATGGCTCCCTCAGGCCCCCAAATAATGAGAAGAAATAAGGCATAATGTCTGATATTCCCATGAGCTGATCCTGCTCATACAGCACCTGTATCCCTGCCTATCCCACTGTAAACCTGAGAGAACTGCACTGAGAACAGTGGGGTTAGACTGTGACCTTCCACTGCCACTATTCCATCTACAAGGTTAATTAAGAACTTACTTTCTAATAAAGAAGACTATATAAATACATAACCTGATCCATGGGCATTTTGCCTTTGCCATAATACCTAATACAATTTACACAAATACATGTTTTGTGCTGTAGACAAATAAATGTTTCTGTTTCTGACCCAGAGTTTCATGACAAAAAAAAATTGTCAAAAGAGTTATCCACTGCACAACAGCTTTGATATACTGCAGTTGACAGCATGTTAATTGTCTTCAGTTCCTCTACTGGTAAATTTAGTCACTTATTTTCATCGCTGTACATAAGGATCTTCAATAATAATCACAAATCCTTGAAATCCTCAAGGTTTCTCCATTTTTATTTTTTATACATGAAAATATTAATGATATCCATAAATACAAAAATCATCAAGTAGAATTCTGAGTAAAGTATAATTTTTGAAAACAGCTTAAGGAATGAGTTCATTTTCAATAGACTTCCAAGGAGACTTCACAGAAATTTATTGAACAGAATACTTCTAAACACTGCAGCCATTGGCTTACATTTGGATCAAAGTACTCTAAGATTGCACAAACCTTACATTGGGGTCAATAATATTTCTAAATGTGGTATCAAATTTAAATAAGAACTGAAATTTTTTTACTTGGAAGTTTGGCATTATCCGGCAAAAGCAAACCGCATCTTCAGTGCACATATCCAGCACTGTGCATGAGGCAAAATAAGCAGTTTTCTGTGGAAGCCAAAGACAAGCTGATTTGTCTCCTAAATTTTCTACTTGGACTTTGAAAAGGACAAATTCTTTTACCTGGATAAACTATGATTGGTTCAAGATTGAATTAGCAGCAGAAATGGCTTTAAATATATCATTAATTTTATTATTGCTACTTAAAACATTAGCCATCCTACCACGCTAACAGGTCACTGTATATTATCTACCATCTTGTCTAATATGCAATTTTTATGTCAGGTGGATGTAAAAAAATAAGTAGTGATAATATTATTTCGTTCTAGCTGAGGAAGCCTTGGTTCGCTCTTTAAAGCAGTGTAGTACTTTGAAGTAAAAGGTAAACTTCTTATGATATTAAAGGCAACAGATTTTAGCCCAACATAGAGGACACAGGAAGTAATTCCTTCCCAGTATAACTAGAGGACAGAAATATACTCTCCAAGAATAATTAGAGAACACTTAAAGTCAATTTGGTCTCATTAATATTCTTTTGTATATGAATTTATCCCTTAAAATAATAATAGTAGTTCTGAACATTCAACAACTTATTTTTTTTCTACAGCAGTATGCAAGAAGTGAGTGAGAAAAAGAGAGGGAAGAAGCTAATAATTACTATGGATGTAACACCCAAGAGGGAAGGCCAAATCAATGCAACACTTAGATGCTCTAAAGTGACTTCAAAGTGAAGAGGGAATTATGCCCTATTATGTTTACTTAACATTATGAAAATGTTCTAAAATGTACTAAAAAAACCCACAGGTTTGGCATCACACCTACAAACAGGAACCATATGGCCCATAAGAACCATAACATTTGGAAAAATAATGACACAAAGTAGAAAGGAAAGAGACGAAAAACGGAGTAGAGAAGGTTTAGCTAATATCCACTGAACATCAGAACATCATGGGTAATTTGTTAAAGTACTGCAAGTCCTGGGCTTCCATTCAAGTGTGAGAGTTAATGACAGCTGAGTTAGCCAAGAGACTGTACTGGCAATCTAGGATTAGACTGTTTCTGAAAGAGCACAATCTGTAGGACCATATACCATGTGATTTCCCTTCCTCAACTTAAAAGCCCCCTATCTAAATAGGACAAGCTCATATTCAAAACAAAATCTTTTGCAAGCCACCCTTAAGTCCATCATCAGCTATTGTTCTAATACAAGAGTTTCACTTAGCCACTTCTATCAGCTCCTAGGTTCTCTCTCTTCTGTAAGAACAAGGACAATACATGGAAAAATAGAATAACTGAATCATAGAATTATTTAGGTAGGAAAGACCTCTAAGTTCATTGAGTCCAACCATTAACCCAGCACTGCCAAGTCCACCACTAAACAGTGTCACTAAGTGCCACATCTACACATCTTTTAAATAGTAAAAACCAATCACCAATACCCATCATCCAAGTGTCTGATGACATCCTCCTTTATGCTTTTCCTGATAGTATCTTCAAAAGTCATTTTCTGAAGCACTTGCACTCTTGTAATTGTCTTTGTTTCCTTAGAGCTGGGGTTTAGCACAGCAAAAAGTTTTTCAAAGTTATCCCAAATGCTGAATGGAAGCTGTATGATCCTTTATAGCTTCAGTGCAAACTGTTCTATATTCCTTGCCAGCATGCTACACTTTGAGGTTTTCTTCAGGGTGGGGACACTTTTTGTTTTCAGAAATCCTTTTATATCTGGGGAAAATATCAATAGGATACTCTGAAAGGGGAGCTGCATTACTAGTCCACTTCTGTGCTAGGTAACTTATCACCTGGAGTACTGTGTCCAGTTCTGGGCCCCTCAGTTCAGGAAGGATATTGAGGTGCTGGAGTGGGTCCAGAGAAGAGCAACAAGGCTGGTGAAGGGACTCAAGCACAAGTCCTATGAGGAAGGCTGAGGGAGCTGGGGTTGTTCAGCCTGGAGAAGAGGAGGCTCAGGGGAGACCTCATCACTCTCTACAACTACCTGAGAGGAGGTTGTAGCCAGGTGGGGGTTGGTCTCTTCTCCCAGGCAATTATCAGTAAGACAAGAGGGCATGGTCTTAAGCTGTGCCAGGGGAGGTTTAGGTTGGATATTAGGAAGAAATTCTTTACAGAGAGGATAATCAGGCATTGGAATGGGCTGCCCAGGGAGGTGGTGGATTCTCCGTCCCTGGAAGTTTTTAAGATGAGATTGGATGTGGCACTTAGTGCCATGGTCTAGTAACCACAGCGGTGTTGGATCAAGGGTTGGACTTGATGATCTCGAAGGCCCCTTCCAACCCAACTGATTCTATGATTCTATGAACTCAAAATGACTGGTCTGTGCATCAGTTTCCCTATCTGTAAAATCTCTATGAGAGTACTTCCCGTCTTTGGTGAACTTTCAGATGAAAAGCACCAAACTTATAAAGCAGCAGTGACTTATAGCTTCTCTAAGTCTCCCTTCTTCTACTACCAATTTGCATACGAGTCCAGTTCTTTTTTTCTGAAACAAGAGCAGATTACAGAAAATAAGCACATGCACACACAAGGAAACAATTTTATTAATTTCCAGGGATACCATAAAATCCTGTCATTTCCCCACTCATCTTTAGAAACAGGTAAGAACATACAGAATTGCTCTAGAAATAGATTACAAAGTGCACACACCATACAAGATATTTTCTATAGTTTTTTCTAGTATGTCTAATATGTCAAAATCGTTCAACATTAGAACTGACCACATGCTGACATGTAATGTGCCTGTTTACCCATTCTCCCAAATATTCAACAGATTTTCAGTTCAGACCAACCTGTATGACTGTGTATCCTATCTCCACCCAGAAAAGCTCAAACAATTTCATGAGTGATTCCTGTCTCAAACCCTTGTCTTACATGTGTTCTCCATAACTCTGATAACACTGAATTTGAAAATACGAGGATTCAGTTTTGCAGCTAGACTGAAGATAAATGCTTCCTGCCTTGCTATAGTTGGCACCACTATCAGAGATACAGCCTCTTGTGTTTCTTAATTTCACATTTTTCTGCTGCCATTTCCATTCTGAGGTGTCAGTATGGTTTTGTTTATAGACTTTTAACAGCATCAGTAAATGTTTAGTGTCCCAAAAGCCTTTAGTTACCATGTCCAATATTGTGAAATTAATGCCACCCATTAATTGTGGACTTGTCTTGAATTTGTCCTTGTCACATTTCACTGGCCTCCCTCATATCTTAAGGTCATGAAAAATAGTTTTGACAATCTGTCATTTGACATATGTACCAGCACAGTGAGCAGATGGCCTAACATGGGTGAGCTTGCTGGAACATTATTTTTATGCTGATTACTTAACAGCACCCTAAGATTTTACTGCTCAGGATTTTGTTCTGCCAGCAATAGACAATGCAGCAGCACAGTTTGTTTATTATCAGTAAGGTAGAGAGTTAAATCCTTTTAAAAGGCAAGCTTCTGGCTATAGAGCATTACATTTTACTCTGATCTAGGATGTTGGCATTACTTGCTTGGAGGGCATTACCTTCCAAAATTAACTTATCGTCTCCTGGCAACCAAACTGCTCTTGCTAGAATGCCAAAAAGCCTTCTGCAGTGACCCGACAGAGGAGGTAATGCTAATTCTCTTTATTTCCATCTTGAATTAAGGCCAGTGGAAACTACTTCCTCATTTTTTTTCATTGCAAAGCTAATTGCTGAAAGTGTTACACAGTTTCTACTGTATTGTAACACAGAGAAGGATCTCTTCCTCTGGCTCTGTATCAAATGATATGATGTAATATGTCTAATTGTATATATTCCTAACTGTATTTAGCTTGCCAGCACCTGCTACAACACAGGATAAGCCTTGTTGTTAACCCACTTGCCTTCAAACTGGTGTTCAGTGTATGTCCAGATTTTCTTTATTCAGTATCCACAGATGTTGTCATCATCCCACTGATCAGAATCTCCAATCCATTGGTAAGAAAGCACATCAGATCTCTAGGAGACCTGGAAGGCCAGATAAAGATGATGATGATGGCAAGCAGACAATATCAGGAGAGAAGGAGGAGAACAGAAAGATGAAATCATCCTTGTTGATTCTCTTGACAATGTTTTTGAAACATTTCTCAATTTTTGGTTGGTCATTTTTGATAGCTCTCTGTGTTGTGGTCTAACCAGAAACAGCTGCAGTATCAAATAGGCAAATGCTATTGAAGCCTTTCTGCTGCTGTATAAAGTCTTAGAGAATAAATCAAACTGATGAATATGTCAGTAGAGTTTACTTACATAATTTTGTTTCATTGCCAAGAATAAGACTTATGTCTTTTTAATAGTCTCACAGTCCTGCACCTTGAATATTTTTCTTTTGTTGGTAAAAAGAGGTGAATTGCAAAAATTTCTTCTACAACAAAAACTTAAAATATGGGTACACTTATACACACACACAAAACACATGAAACCCTAAGAAGTTAATATATGGATAAAAGCCAGAATTACCAGAACTTAGCAAGTAGTTACCCAATTTTCTGAGAACATCTCTGTAGAACTCATATCCTGAGGCTATGCCATAGATCATAGCAGCCAGAGATAAGGTGCTATGGATCAGAATAAAATTTTCAGTATCAATATTAAACTTCTCTCTGTTTATCTCTCATGTATAAAAATAGCTGTAGCTCCCAGGGCTGACTTAATAGCTCTGTTAAAGAACTGTTCACACTTTCCAACGACATTATTAATATAAAAGACATTAAATTCTACTGCTAAGTAACTGGATGTACATCATCTGAAACATAACGCCTCAGTGCTAGAGCAGATAAACATCAAAACACATATCAGAGTGTGATGGAACTAACATATGATTTAACAAGTATTTTCCATAAAGGAAAATCTACTAAAAGTCCCAGAAGGATATCTGTATAACTTGTCATGAGTTCACTATGAAAACCTATTCTCTAGTGCTGAGCTTCCTCTGCTTTTGCAGTAAACAAATGTACTGACAGAACACAGGCTGTACATCTGCTCAAGCAGGGTCAGAAACACGCAAGGTTTGTATTCCAACTGTGGGCCTATGAGCAGGAACAGGAGGAAACAGTTGTTAGGGTAGCATAAAACGCCAAAATGGTCCTTCCCTATCCCCTCTGAGGGAAAGGGAGCAGCTCACCAGTCACACCATGCTGACTTAGAATAGTCAGCAAAAACAAATTATTGAGAGAGCTACTGCTGAGTACAGTTTAAAACACGACATACTTCTTGATGTGTTGTTCACATGACTATGCTGGAAGAGATATCTTCTGCTGCAGTGCTACCTGATTTTGCCTCTCCCCCCAGGGACCTCAGCCAGCATGCCAGGTAACAGTATCACCATACAGTATGGGGAATGCAGTGAAATACCTGAACAGGCAGGCATGGATAGAATGCATTCATGCCACAGTGGGAAACTCAGGAGCCCATCCAGGCCAGCGACCTCCCCAGCAGTCTGCCTGTGTTCCAATAACACCACACAAGGTGAGTCTGGGCTCAGACACAGGCTGAGGACTTGCATTTAAAATAATGCATAGAAACAGAATGTGCTTTGTTTCCCTAAGAACTTTCCCACTAAGGCAGCCACAAAGTTGGATGATCTCATATGCTTGTTTTTCCTACTTGTCAGGTTCCCCAAATTCACTTCTATATGCAAAATTGCCACTCAGAAACAGATTAATCCCCTGAGCCCCATATCTTTGGAAATCCACATGAAGCCATTTAAAAGAAAAGCTGTTCTAATTCTTTATTAGTAGTTAAAAGTGAATCTGAAGAGATGAACACTACAACCATCCATTACCTGAAGCTGTCAAGGTAACAGCTGCCCAAAAGATTGCCTTTCATCACAAATACTAAAAACTACATGTGTTAGTTAGCTGGCTACTCACAAGTCCTTTCTTTCTTGGTGCTCTTCCCAGGACAGTTTTTCTATTAGTTTTTCAAGAGCAATGTAGCGCTAGCCCCAAATCAAGAGGGATGGTTTTAATTGCATGTTTATATATTATTTATTTATCTTTCAATAGGCATATAATTACTTCCAACTCACCTCTCAATTTCCTCATCCAGAATGGTTAATTTCTCTTCTGAGACAAACATATCACCTCTCTAATTTTAATTCTGTGAAAATACATTGCTTATCTTTATCTTGAGAAATTTTAATGAACTACTTTTGTATTTCCAAAACATCTGCCTCTTTCTTTTTTTTTCCCCCTACATTGCATAGCTCTAAAAGAAGGCATTAGATCTTCTCTTAAACCAGAACAGATTTTCCCCAAGAAAGAATTTCTGGCACTAAGAAATTTGACTTGCTCTAAGGATTTTCCAAGCATCTTACAGGGCATAGTCCTGAAGACTGAACAGAGATTTAGAGGCAATTGCCTTGGAAACGATGAATTCATTTCTGTATAAATATTAAAAGGACACCTCTGGTTCACAGACTTTGGTGTGCATAACAGAAAATCATTCACCAGACATATTGGCAGTTGGGGTGAACTCTGCTAACAAAAAAACAAGCAGTCTAGGAACTTCAGTGCATTTCTTATAGGCATCTGAAAGCTTATTATTTTTCTTTTCTTTATTTCTTTCCTGTAAGGATCCTCTGTTAATCTTGAACAGCCCTGTCATTTTGTGCCTTAAAAATTGCCAGTGCTAATCAGTGATGAAATCCAGCATCCCTGTGATCTTGCTTCTTGATACAGTGCCTCAAAAGAACTCATTAGACTTGATCTATATACAATATCATCCAATATCAGTCCCAAAGTAAAGAAACACCATCATTTTTTTTTTTATGAATACAGGCAGGAGAAACACATTAACTTCTGTAAGACAGAACAAAAGGTGCTAAAGGAGTATTTTTGACAAGAAAATTCCCATTATGGGAAATATCAACCTTTGCATATACAGCATTTTTTTTCTTCTTCTAGACAAGTTTCACACAGTAATTGCTCTTTTCAACACCTAACTGAGAAAAGTACAGGTTCAGGAGATTCTGGCATTTAGTCTTCTCGTCATTTCACACTTGGACCATCCTGCATAAGCTGAAATGCTGTATTCACCTGGCAGTTACTAGCAGTTACTGGTTTCAGAGTAAAAAATTATATGACTAATGCCAGAGTTCCAGTGTAAAAACTTCCACTGAATGTTTGAAAATATCTCATGTAAACCCATTAAATAATCATAGCCAAAAATGGACTGTCGCTCATATACTTTAGATAGAAAACAGTGCTATCAAAGTTTCTTCTGTTTTTCCTGTCTATACCAATGAAAATAAAAGCTGAACCTGCAAGAATACTTTTTTATTATTATTTTTAATCTAATTGCTTGATGAGCTCTAATAGATTGGACAGAACTCATTTGTCTTTTCTGATACTCAGGCTTCACAACCATCATACTGACATGAGTTTATGCAAAAGAAGGCAACAATGTCCATAATATGCATAAAATTAATTAATCTGCTTTATAATTTATCTTATTAATGTGATAATTCTGAAACACGAACTTGAAAGGATGATGCTTATATCTGAGGATATAAATCTCTTGTTTGTAAAACAATATTAAGTAAACCTCAGAGACATACTGACAACTTTTTGAAAATCATGTCAGATTCTTATTAATTAAATCTGAGGATATCACATCAATACTTCTAATGCTTAAAACTGTTTCTAGAAGACAATTAATGACCTCAGCTTTTAATTTGATGCTAAAGAACATATCTCAAGGAAGCTGGATGAATTTCAGACTACAAAAGAAAGGATAAAGAATGTTTTAGGTGTCTTAAAGGTAAATCTGCTTGGGAAATTAACCTTCATAGCCTAGTTCACCATCCTGTAGTAACTCTTCCATGTAGATTACCTTGAAGTACACTAAACAGAGACTACCTCAAGCAATGGCATTTCTAAATGACTTATTCTCAGAGTTAACACTTTCAGTAATTTACTCTCAGAGTTAATATTGTTCCAACAGGAATGCAACCTGTGAATACAACACCCAAGCTAGCCTGCTGTGCTGAGGTATGTATGGGCTTATAATGCTAAGCTCTGATTTTAGCAAGAAAAAGCTCATTTACTACCTCATAAATCATTATAAGAGGACATTCCATTTTCAAGACAGCTTTCACTGTTAAAGAAATATTCAGATAGCACAGTTATGAGTTCTGGATAACCCCCTAGCTAAATAATATTCCATTCCTTTTATGCTAGTTTATCACAAAGACAAAATACTTCTTCATTTCCTTCATTAAAAATAACATCCCTATGCTCACAGCTGTTTTATCTGGAGCACTGAGGAGAAAAAAGGAAGCAATTCCTTATCATCAAATTTACATGACTTCTGAATATGCCTCTGGGTGATGCATCTAACAAGACAAGGACAAGAAGTATGGTATAATTCTTCACAGGACATTTCTCATTAAGTTAGTTGAAATAAATCAAGTACCCAGATGAGCTTAGCACAAGACAGTGCCCCTTTAAAACTGGAAAATACGTGCCTAGCCATAAATTTGGTCTTCATTGTATTAGCTTGCAGTCTCTGAACAGGAGTTTGGAAGTCTCTTTCTATATAATAGGTACTGTAACTGAACAAGCTACACTTATCACAGAAAAAAAGTTATGATGACAGAGGGCACAGTCACATATTATTGAAAGCAAAATAGGGATTAGAGGGGAGGAAATGAGGGCTGCACAATCACATCACCTAGGAGCTGAGTTTTTTGTAAATCCAGGCCTGTCTGTAGTGCTACATATTTACATTGTATTCTCCCACTAAGCACATTTTCTCCTAACAAAAAAAGAAAAGTCAAAGGTGGGGAATAAAAAAAGGATGGCTTTAAAAATAACTGTAACATTAGCTGCCAAAAAAGAGAGCTCAAAGTGAGTTCTCGCAACTAGGCATGACCCCCAGACAGGTGATGCATCGAGCAGGATTTAAAAGCAGAGATGTGAGTAAAACTTGGAAAGGAGTTGGAGGAAAACCCTCCTAAGCATTAAAGATAGCATACCAGGAGGTACAAACCCAGGATCACTAAAAAAAGGAGACGAAATAAGCCCACCAACTATGAGGAAATTCAGTCCTATGTGATTACCCTGATCAGTGTAAGGATGATGTGTGCACCACAGAGAACGAACGTCTTCATCTAAGTCCCAGGATCTGCCTAGCCTGGTATCAGATTCTCTGTTTTCAGTCCCTGCACAAACAATCATAACCTCACTGTTTCTCTCTATGGAGATATTAAGTCAGCAACACAAGAACTTATTTACTTATCTGAAAAAATGACAAGAAGGTTGTTGGAAGATTTGCAAATTTTTAGATAATGTGAGCATGCTTTAGCCTGAGCTAATGAACTGCTTCGTATAGCCCAGCTGGAGACTTTTAAACAATACTGAGAGGATTTTCATGTAGGCAAGACCTTAAAAAAGGGACACATTCATAGAATTAACAGGTTGTGGCAGTAAGAACATGAAATGACATATGCATATACAAAAATATTTTATTAACTGTTATTTATAGACAACCATTTTATCATTATTGCTTATTTATTATAACTACTTTTGAATTTATATATATTTGCTTCCTTTTTCTAATCTTTATGATTGCTGTACTGCCCATCTCAAATTGAATTTTCTATCACAGTGCCTATGATTTTAGATATTTCCTGTAACAAAAGAAAAAGAGCACATGGAATGTTATCCTAACAACCCTGCTTATTTCAGAGGAAGGACAACATTTTACCTTTGTCTGAATGACAATTCCTAAACCATCAGTTCAGCCTTAAAGAGCAGAGAGTGGATGACAACTCCAACTCCATCTGCTGTCAAGCCTCCCAGGTTGGTTGACAGCTGAATGATGGACAAAGGATATAGTATGCAAGCAAGGACTTCATGCAAACCTTACTGAATCTATGTAGGTCAATCTTGGTAAGCAATCTGACAACTGCACAAGTATACTATTTCCTTCCTCTCTACTCTGGATATAAGAAAAGGATATTATGTGATGCAAAAGATGCTAAAAACACATAAGCAATTCCATTGTTCAGTTTTCTGCTACATGTATAACTCTGGCCATTCTGAGCTTACAGTTCTTCCTAGAAGAACTGTGGTTACATATTTTTGTTTATACTGAGATTGATTTTTATATAAAGACATATTATTAAATCTCTAAACTGGAAGAGGAGGTAGTAAGAAAAAAATAGTCCTCATTTGGTTATTATTAAGGAAACCAAATTTTGCTGACTTTCTCTTCTTTATAGTAAGAATCAGACAGACTATTACCATTCTCAACCCCATCAGAAATTTTACCACTATGACAGTGAAAGAATGCTGCAATGTCTAAGGAAGCATCTTTGTGATTCCATATATCAAGAATTATTTCACTCTGAAATGTGAATCCCCGAAAGGATTCTATGAAGTTTGCAGGTCACTGGTGATGGAAAGGATAAATAGAAGTGACATTAGACACACACACACATTTCTACCAAGTTACTCTCCAATATATTATCAAAAGATTCAGATTGTAAATTAGTAACTTGTTGTTATTAAAATCCTAGCCCACAAAAGCAAAGTAAATTTTATAAGTTTAATAACATCTTTCTACTGCTATTTATAACTTTGTAGTAGTAGTGGCCTCTCATATGATACATAAACTGACATTAATGGCCTTTTGAAATGTCCTTGCTGATACTCCTAACAGTCTTGTAGACTATTGTTCCCTAATAACTTAGATTACCATAGAAGCCAAAGGCTCCAATTAAGATCAAGAGCCCTTTTGTGCTAGGCACAGAGCAAACATATTCTGTTCTGAAGAATGTATAAGCTAAAAAATGAGAGATGCTTGATGAGGGTTGAAACATGAAAGGTATAACCCAACATTTACAAATCATTACTGGTATGTTAAAAGATTGTGAAATATTCGTATCTGCTCCTTTAGCTGCCATAATTCATCAAAGCAGAAACATCTAAAAAACGAACTTGTTGGTGTCCTATATAATATTGGTTCATTTGGTTTTCTTCCCTTTGATCAAAAAGATAAACAGTTTATCTCATTTTTGCTTTGGCACAATGCTATTCTGTCTAAAGTATGACAGCAGAAAAATTAGTTTCTTTAAGACATTTTCATCAAAAATAAAGAGTCCTCTAGGACAATATTTATATACATAAAAGTACAACAAACCCAAAGTGACTACTTTATGACAATGGTGAAAGGTAAGACATCTTTTGCTGAAAAAAATATTTTGCTGAATCAGGATCTTAATCATATTATCCCAATCTACTACCAAATCAATCCACAAATGCCAGCTAGTTTCATATACCTTTTTCTTTCGATTAGTCCAAACTTACATTGACCTCAGATTGCCCAAATCACTATACCAGACAATTCTTTGTGGGCTGAGGTGAGAATCTGATCAATGAATACTTTGGGGTTTTTCATTTGTAGGGTTATTTTTTACTTTGGTCAGCTCACCTGTTTTATGTAAAATAAATTATGAATTACATTCTTCAACAGATTTATGAATCTATATTATAAACAATATACTGATAGTATGTAAACACTTTCTTAATAATCACTCTGGGTGGCTGCAATATTAAGCATTTACTTCCATAATAGATTTCCAGTTTCTGTATTATTTAAATATCACTTTCCCATTTTAGGCATTCAAAAGTTGAACTGCAGCTTTTAATAATGTTTAATGAATAAGCAATTTCTTTAAGGAGGGTAGTGTCATTTCTAAACTACTTTTATTCACTGGAATGAGCCAGAAATTCCCATTTTTCCTTGATTACCAAACCTACAATTATTTTATTTTAAAATAATAAGATTTTCAAGGTTTCATAATCTTAAAATAATTTATATGCCATATACATATTATGTACATGGGCTGTAATGATGTAATAATAAAGACACAAAATTAATCCTTTATAATTAGTAATAATTAATCACATACTATTAATTAATAAAATAATAAAATTTGGTGATCTTACTACAATATTAATTTCCTGTGAGTGAATAAAATGAGGCTCCTTTATATGGAATAGTGGTGGTCTGACTAGTGGTACTAAGCAGCTGCCCCTGTAGGGCTGTGGAGGATGCTCTGGCACCTGGACTGTCATATCTATTATGATCAGTCCTAGCTCCAGCCTTGCATAGGCCAAGGCTACTCACTCCCAAAGCCACAGCAGAGTGGCTCAGATGGCAAATCACCAGCAGCCACAGCAGGGCTGGTGGAGGGGGAATTATTATCTACCAGCTGAAGAATAACCACTATTGGGCCATTAATATCTCAATGCACAAGGTCACCACATGTTGCTGAGCGATGAGCTGGCAGTAGTTCTTGTGTCATAGAACATTCATTTTTACATATCCATTTTGTTCCAGAAATGGGTAGTTTGATGGCAGGAAATCTTATTACATCTCTCATCTGAATCCATGGCACAAGCAGCTTTGTGTCGGTAAATTCACTGCCATCACAGTGGAGCTGTGTGAAGTAACATACCACCAGGGTACACCCTGTCTGGGCTTTCAAACATCAAAGCCTTCAAGCCAAACCATATACCTAAATGTACCAAGACCAGCAAGAAGACACATTTCCAATTGTAATCACAGAAAGTAATACTCTCATTATTTCCCACACTCTCAGTAGTCACTGCAAGTACATACAATAGAGAAGCTCCTTGTCCAAGTGCTTCCAAAGCAATCTTCCCAGGACACGTGTGGGCATGCCAACATTCCAGCATCAAAGACAGGAGCACAGCCTCAGCAGTCACAGTTCTGATGATGAAGGTGACATCCAACACCACACACATGCTTTTCCAGAGGACACATTAATGTCTAGTACTGTAGCTCTGAACACTATTTCCGTGTGCTGTTCTTTCTCCTCAGAACTGGGGGATATGACTATATCAGTAAATTAAAGACACCCTTGACTCTTCCCTGCCATAAAGACCAACTGGCACTGAATGACCCTCTATTACTTAGGTCTCACACTCTACAAAAATGTAGAAAATGGACAAAGGGCAAAAAAGCAAAGCAGCAGTTTGGAAAGAGAAAATGAGGAGAAAATGAGTAAATATGCTGGAAGTGGTGGTTGCTTTCCAGAGGTATCATGGCAGGTTGGAGAAAGGGTCTGGCAGGACCTCATGAAGTTCAACAAAGACAAATAGGAAGTTTCTCACCTGCAGAGGAGTATTTCACACAGTTGAAAACAACAAGTGGGTCTTGGGTACATGTCAGGGAGCTAAGGATAAACAAGCCAAGTCCGGCCTCTCTGAGCCAAGACAGGTCTCAGTATAATGCTGCTAATCATCACAGCAAAGTACAGGGAACTAGTAAATCAAGATTGGCTTTGATGTAGCTTTCCTAACCCTGTACAAACATATTTGTCATTGTTGCAAGATAAGGACTAACCAAATGGCTAGTCACAAATGAGAGACCTCAGTATAGGAAATTATGAACTAAAATAAATTGATTTAACAAATTTCTGATTGAAGGCCATTAATAAAATACAGGGAAATATTGCAATAACAGTGCAGGTAAGGCAGCTGTGGCATGAGGGCAGAAGAATGGTTTCACGGAATTGTCACTGCTGGGAAACAGCTGTAGGATAAGGACATGGTGACCAGAGGACACAGTGACCAAGTGTCTTTAGATCGAACTGACTCAACAGAAGCTATGAGAATGTACAGAAGTACATACTGAGAAGTACAGAAGGTCCTAGGCCACAGAACCTTGAAGGTATAAAAAGACAACTTAAAGACTACCAAGGTAGGATCAGCAGAAGAGGATGTGTTGAAGATCCCAGCATCTAAGAATCAATGTTTACACTGATAAACAGCCACCTAGACCCTCTCATACCAGGTGCCAGGAGTGTGGGCCTTGAGGGCCAAGAGAGGAGCACTGAGGACCTTAATGGATTGGGACAACTCAGGGATTTGCTGCTATAACCATACCACTGTGCCGCTTATGGTTCAAACTAATGCTGCTAATGTTTGTTACAGCTATCTACTGTCATTTCCATTGTTACTCAATAGTTATCTCACAGTTATCTCATTTGTTCTCCCTTAAGTACTGCATAGTTAAATATTGCTAAGACATAACTGCATCTGCTACTGCCATGCTTGAGTTCTTATATTTACACATTACAGTCTGCATACACAGTTAAAAATAATCACATATAAAGCACACAGTCACAGTCTCTTTCCTTGCTGGATACCACTGCTGCATCCTCCTGTTCTTTCCCACCAAAGAAGAATCCAGTGGGTAATGGTGCATGCAATGATGTTTTCAGCTATGCTGTGTGGACCACTGAGATAGGTGCTAGAAGACTTGGCATTTTAGGTAGAGTTATTTATGAGGCAGATCATCAGTACCTCACGTATACAGGCCCTAGAAAGCACCTTAAAGACTAGATACACTTGAAGAAATACCAGATGGGTGCTTTCACAGAAAAACTAAAGATGTTCACGTGACTAATAAATTTGGAGAGCTGGGGAACTTGGCCTTAAAAGCACTGGCAAGGCTACATGCCTAAGGAACAGGGTAGTTGTGCATCTCATTTACCAGAAATAAATTCCATTCCAGTAAGTTTCCGTCAAAGGAAATAATCATGAGAACAATTTTGCTGAAAAGAAGTTGTATTTTCATATTGTTACCATTTCATGAAGGCCAGTCTTCCTTTATTTTCATGGATTTCCTTGTCCAGCATTCCTACTTTAGTGTCAGTTAATACCCATTTATTATACTGCCAGTTATCTCAGACATCTGCATCTCCCCCCACTCTATGCAGTGTGCCAACGCTGATGAAAAGGCAGCACTTGTGTGGAGGAAGGAGCAAAGGAATCTTCCGACATCTGAGACTGTTAATGAGACTAACAAAGAGCAAAGTTTATGTAGGCAGTTTAGTGAAGCAGACTTTTCTAAAAACATTTGCTTTGGATCCAACCTTTGCCAAGAGCAACTAGAAGCAATTGTCACTCAGTGGCTCTTCTTGTATTGAAAGGCACTGAGTTTAGGTGAGTAATTTCCAAAGTGCAGAGTCCTGAGTCATGCTGCCACACTAGTCTAATTGGCTGTGATGATTTGACCCTGGTTGGATGCCAGGTGCACAGAGCTGCTGTATCACTTCCCTCCTCAACTGGACAGGGGAGAAAAAATATAATAAAAGTCTTGTGAGTTGAGATAAGGACAGGGAGAGATCACTCACCAATTACTGTCATGGGCAAAAAAACCTCCACATAGGGAAAATAATTGAATTTATTATCAATCAAAATCAGAGCAGGATAATGAGAATTAAAACAAAATCCTAAAAAAAACCCAAACCTTCCCCCTGCCCCCACTCCTACAGGCTTAACTTTATTACAGGTTCTCTATCTCTTCCCCCGCAACTGTTCAGGGAGACAGGGAATGAGGGTTATGATCAGTTCATCACATGTTGTTTCTGCCACTGCTTTCTGCTCAGGGAGAGGAGTCCTTCCCCTGCTCCAGTGTGGGTTCCCTCAGAGGGGAGACAGTCCTCCAAGAACTTCTCCAGCATGATTCCTTCCCATGGGCTGCAGCTGTTCACAAACTGCTCCAGCATGGGTCCATTTCCATGGGGTGCAGTCCTTCAAGAAGGCATGGGTCTCCTGCCTGGGCTGCAGGTGGCTCTCTGCACACCCACAGACCTCCATGGGCTGCAGGGGGACAGCCTGCTTCACCACGGTCTTCACCACAAGCTGCAGAGGAAACTCAGCTCTGGCATCTGGAGCACCTCCTGCCCTTCCTTCTACACTGACCTTGGTGCTGCAGAGCTGTTTCTCTCACATGTTCTCAGTCCTCTCTTCTCTGGCTATAATTACTTCTCTGTAATAACTTTTTTTCCTTCTCAAATATGTTATCACAGAGGCATTACTACCATTTCTGATGGGCTCAGCCTTGGCCAGCAGTGGATCCATCTTGGAGCCAACCGGCGTTGGCTCTGTCAGACATGGAGAAGCTTCTGGCAGCTTCTCATAGAAGCCACCTGTGTAGCCCTGACCCGCTACCAAAACCTGGCCACACAAACCCAACACTCTGGCCCTTTTGGATGATCTCTGAAAAGATCTAGGACAAGCAGCAGGAAAGTGTTCTAAAGTCTAAGCTGACTGCCACAAGAGAGCTAAGACATGAAAAATGGGAAACTTTTTATGGGATTCTAGATAGTGGATCTATCATTCATTAAGGTCATTTCATTGGATTATACACGAGCCTTAATGATCATTGTTATTTTATTTTGCATATTAAATCCAATTTTTTTCTGACAATTCCTGGTACTTCTATTTGTACCGGGTTGAAAGAAAATCTATATTCTGCACTGGTAAAAAATCTATTCATTTCTGAGAAAGTCTTACTAAACTGATAGGCAGTAACAGTTCCCAATAGCTCACATCTCTCATTGTCTTACTGTTTCATGGAGCCTTACTATTTCATAAATATGGAATAGCTGTTGTTTCTAGATGTGATTAAAGAATGTTACATGAATCTCAGAAAGATGGAGAGATAAGACAACCAGGAATTTCTCTTTAGAAAAATTGTCTCATATTATCAAAAGTTACTTGAGTAATTTCAAAGAAATTCTGCTTCAGAAACAAACAGAATAATTCACATTTTCATTCTGGGTTAAATTTTAAAACCTAGGTTTATCTCACTTCACAGTGGCAAAATTTTTGCTATATTTGCCATAACACAGAAAATTAAAATTCTACCCAGGACCACAAATAAACATAAGACAACTTGGTTGAATTCTTGATTTTTTTTTTTAAAGAAACAATCTTTGTGGTTATTGGTTACAGAAAGTGGGAATAGAGGATAAGACTTAGTGAGAAGCAGATTCTACTCATCTTTTTCATTAGAATAACTCCAGTAGCCAGTAAGTCTTTATTTAAATGTAGTTTTCAAAGACACAACTATATAAAAAAGATGGGTGGGACTGTAGCATCCAGGCAATATCCTTGATTCAAGAAGTACAAATTAAGTTCATTGGTATCACAGGCTTCATTGTGTGACTATGTGCATGTTATTTGCACTTCTCAGTACCTAATGTATAACAAACACCACAAGCACTGTGACAAGGAAAATATATTAATGAGGGCAAGAAATTGAGGAAAAAGCCATACAGAAGCTGATGGCTGTGTGGCACATACCTATCACTATCTTTGAAAAGCTCCTTTTGCAGACTAAATTCATGCTTTGAGTACAATAATAATGTGTTACCTTAACAGATGTTACTAAATCTCATTATATACAAGAAATATATTAATTATCTGGATATTATGGATCCATACAAGTTTGAATAACTGACATAATATAAAAACTAAGTTTGTGACATTTAAATTAGAGAATTATGAAACATAAATTGCCAAAGTGACAAAATTGGTCTCTATTCATCTAGAATGAGACAATATTAGTCTCTACAGAGCTGCTTTTCTGCCAAATTCATTTTTGTAAACTGACAAGGACAGAACCGTGCAGCTCTTCTAATGTGAAACCTCACAAATTCAGCCCTATTTCCTCCTTCTGTTTACCTAATCCCTTATTCATAGACTCCCTGAGCTCTGAAAAGGTGTAGATTGATTGTGATATCATGTGTCTAAGGGAAAAATACATTCTCAGGTCCCAAACACTGGGTGCATTTGGGTTCTGTTGTAAAGCTACTTCTCATTTCTACAATTAGTATTCCTGACACCAGAAATATATTACAAAAAATACATATAAATTTACAAGAATTTTATTCAAGATAATGATATAGAAGTATGAAAGGGGGCTTCTGTCATTGAATGCAGATGACAACTAAAGATAAATGATCATTTAAAAAGATGGTCTCTGGGTAAGTAGTTCTGTGGTTGCTCTAAGCCTGAGGAAACTGATCTCTCCTGCAGCTTGTCAGAACACGAGCGAATACTGACCATTTTGGTTCATTTAAACAGCATAAATGAATAAACATGTGAAGGGAATGGGCTGAGCTGAAGAAAATGCATTATTCATGCAGCTAACAACACTTACTCATGCTTAGTATAAACTGAAACCTGAAGTGCAAATCTAGGACACTGAGAAGATTTTCAATCATGCTGAGTTATATTTAAATTCAATCTATGCCAGAAATTCTGAGTTCATTTCATGTTTTCACATCAGCACTGAAGCATTTCACACTTTCTTTCACTGGCTACACTTCGGGAAACATAAATTATGAATGTAGCAGTTTTTGCAAATGAATGGTAATAAATGTTAGGTGGATTTAATTTGAGATGCAGTGGACATGAAATTAAGTGAAATGTATAGCACTGGTGATTAGTTTAATTCCATCTGACACCTCCTGAAGAAAAATATTTTGATCACAACAAAAATGAAAAATGAGCAAGTTTTCTGAGAGAGGAAAAAAAAAGTTGTATTTGCAATTCTATTTTCTTCAACAAAACGCTCTTATAACACCATTTCTGATATGTTCTGTTAACTCAAAACTGTGAAGACAACAATTTTTAGAACATGATACCTGATTTTTTGCAATCCATGTTGTTCTAATCTCTCAGCAATTCTTATTTTCAAAATATGGAAATCATGCTGAACTCCTACATGGAGCCACTGAAAAAGCTAATTGGCATTTGCACAGTGGAAAAATCTTCTTTTCTGTTTTGCATAATCAGGCATCTGTAACGACACTGTTCCCAAAGATACATAAAAACTTCATCCCCTGACTTCTCTTGGTCTTAATTACCTAAGGAATATGTGCGGGGGGGGGGGGGGAAGGTGGGTATGAAGAGAACAGACATAGCTACGGTCTTAAAGAAGATTTTAATTTAGTGAGAGAATCTGGATCCACAAATTAAGAAAAGTCATGGTAATTTCACCTCGCTAAACCTGCTTCCTTCAGGTAAGATTTCCCCATATAAGATTTTCTTATCTGAGTGGGTAGTGGGTTGACTCTGGCTGCACATCAGGTACCCACTAAAGCCTCTTTCTCACTCTCCCTCTGCAACTGGACAGAGGAGAGAGAAAAAAACCAGCTAAGGATTCATGAGTTGAGATAGCTAGGAGAGGTCACTTACTGATTCCCTTCATGGGCAAAACAGACTCAAAGTGGGGATAGTACTTAAATTTATTACTAACAGGATAAAAGGCAAAGAGTGAGAAATAAAACAGTCTTAAAAACACCTTCCCCGCACCCCTCCTTCCTTCCATGTTCTTCCTCCTCCAGCGGTGCAGGGGGACAGGGAATGGGGGTTGCGGTCAGCTGTTGTTTCTGCTGCTGCTCAGAGAGAGGAGTCCTTCCCCTGCTCCCATGAGGTCCCTCCCACAGGAGACAGTCCTTGATGGACCCAGTGTGAGTCCATCTCCAGGCAGCAGTTTTTCCCAAACTGCTGTCCCGTGGGTCACTCCTCCATGGGGTGCAGTCCTTCATGAATGAGCTGTACTGATGTGGGTCCCCCACAGGGACTGCAAGTCCTACTCGGGAAAAATCTGCTCCAGTGTGGACTTCCCTCTCCACAGGCTGCAGGTCTCCAGCAGGACCCTGCTCCATCCTGGGCCTCCCACAGGGGTCACAGCCTCCTTCATGCATCCACCTGCTCCAGCATGGGCTCCTCCATGGGCTGCAGGTGGGTCTCTGCACCCCGATGGTCCTCCACGGGCTGCAGGGGCACAGCTGCTCCACAATGGGCTGCACCACGGGCTGTTGCTGAGAAGTTACTTTAATTTACTTCTACACTGGCCTTCAGGGGACTGAACAAGAACTCTGAAAGAGCATAAATGAGACTAGGTCTCCTGAGGCTGGAAAGGATTCAAACTCTACTCCAGAGGACTTTGCACAGTTTGTCTCCCAAGAAGAGTGTTAGGCAAAAGTTCTCAGTCAAAAAATGTGTTATAGTTTCAGAACAGTGAAGTAGGCAATAGTCAGATGTAAACACCTTATAATGGATTAGTCACTCACAGTTTGAGCAATGCAACAGGCAACTCTGAACTTCTCTTGTGCAGACAATGCCTACACAACTGAGACCCATTTCTGAATCTATTTCAGATCTGAAAGGATGTAGTGAAAATATCATGCCACGTTTTGCTTTCTAAACAACAAATTCAGCCTGGCCAAAGTCTGTTTGTAACAGCAAATAGAATACTAACTGATGCAAGGTTTAAAGCTTCACAGCCTCCTCACCTCCAAAGAGAAGTACGTACTGCGGTAATATGATTACAGAACTTCCAGCAGCTAGCACAGCATTCAGACAAGCATATTATTGGCAGCAGCTGCTCAAACAAGTGCTCACCTCACTGTGCTCACCATAGCCCAGCAATTGAAGGAATGAGAAATTATGTCTTTTCTGAATCAGCCTTTTCTGAAAGCACAGTATGCTTCCATAGCAATCCAACTACTTGCTGAACAAATATAGTTGGCAATTTGACAAACCCTTTAAAGGTTATTTAAATATATCAAGGTTATTTCATCACTGGAAAGAAAGACTTTAACAGTCTCAATATAACCAAGTTAGCACTTAAGCCACTAACCTTCCAAAGTACTAAGCATTTCACCAAGTTATCATCCAACCTAAAACAGGTGAAGATTCAAATGGTAAAATACTAAGATAAGGCTTTTGTGAGAATTAATCTGACACAATTTAATTTTGCAAATACATATAAATCCATTGTACCTACAGTCCAACAAAACAGAAGAGAACAAAGTCTAAGAAACCAGAGGCTTAGCAGCTTCTCTCAGGAGGCTTTCTCTAAGACCACTTCTCTTCCTGTTGCTTGATTGGGCACCTTTTATATCTTCCTGCCTTAGAAAACATTTTTACTTGGTGGCCAGCTGTCCTAACATGTAAAGGATTACAATCTAAAGCATCTTATGATTATATAGACAAATTACACAATGAAAATTAAATGTACCTGAATGGATAAGAACTTCCAGTAATAATATCAAAACTTATTTGATAGAGCACCACCTGGGAAAAAAAAGCATCAAATTACCTGAAAGACCACCTGGTAAGAAAATAGTTGGATTGCCACAGTCTTTAAAACAAATACGTATATGAAAATGTGCATTATGAATACACAGGTTACTACATGTAAGGAAATTCTGGATACAGCACATTCATTTGCTATTATATCAGCTAAGTCTAATTTACAACACTTGACTTCTAGTCTGTGCTTTACACATCCCTGTACAAGAGGGAAAATATAAAATCACCAATTGTGCTCTTTGTGGCATAGGTTTCTAACACAGACATGTGGTAGGAAAACAAATACATAAAAACTCTCATATTTTCCTGTGTTTCCATATTCATATTTTGCAAACATAATGAATATATAGTTATATAATTTCTTAATCTTGATTTCCAATTCCACCCATATAAGTATACTGACATACTCCAGTATTATTTGAAATCCTGATCTCAGTTTTGATGCAGCTTTCTTACTAAACTAATTTTAGGGCAGAAAAAGCTGTTTACCAGTTATTTCTCACAACAGTGATGGGATTTTAAAATACCATTATCCTTTGAGACCATCATGAAGTGCCAACACAGTTCCAAGGAAGTCATCATAGCTGTTCATTAGTATGATCTGAAGATCTGGACCTTACATTAGTTTTGAAAATCCAGTATATCTAAACTTATGCCTCTTCATTGTTCATGGCCTTTCCATGTCCCAGCTGCTACAATTCTACTGGACCAGCACAACAAGCTTTCATGCAAAACATTCATATATGCTATTCCTCCATCAGCTCACCACTTTACAGATGGAAGAATAATGACTACAACAGAAAACCAGCAATGGTTCCCTTGACAGTTTTGGTGGGTAGCAAGCTCCATAGCTAGATCTGTCAGATCATTTGGAAACCTCAAACCAGTCGTAAAGGTATTTTTGATGCAAAAATGAAACCTCAAACTACAATGGGATAAAAAATCTGAAAGTAAGGGGAAAAATTTTAGAAATCCCTCCCTCTTTCCTCTTTTTCCTTGTTTCCTAAATAGGTAATTGGATTGGTTCAGTCAAAATTTTAAACTGAAAATTTCATTAGACCTTCTGAATCTCCACCATTTTTCACTCTAGTTAAAAGGAAGAAACTTTTCAAAAAGCACTATTGTAAAGAAACTGAAAATTAAGTCGAGAAAACAACTCAGCAAAAACCAGCCTCTTTCAGAAAAAGCCTTTGGTTCTTATGAATTAATATTTTGAATTTTATTTGACAGAAAATGCTATAACGCTGTTTTGCCATGGCAGAGGAAAATCTGGAATACTGAGAATGCAAACAAAAAATCTTCTAAGACGCCTTGCCTTGTAAGATACTGTAGGAATCAGTTTCTTTCTAATTGCCAGGTGATGATATCCTAGATGTTGGGGTTTTTTTAAAATATAGGCACATAAGAATCACTTAGACATTTACATCTAAAATTCTCTTTTTATCTAGAAAAAGTATTTATCTAGCTGCCAGTATTGTATGTTGGCTAGATATACTGAGTGCATCCAACATTACCAATATTCTTCTGCTTCAGCAAATTACTTTATTAAATTTTCCTGGCAAGAGTTTACTCTGTATGAAAAATGGACGTATTTGATGCACTTCCAAATTGTTAAGTGACAGGTTCTTTAAAATTCTTTAAAAGATTTCAAAGGACAAAGATACAGGGGGAAAAAAACTAGCAGATTTTTCACTAGGATGTCTTTGTTGAATAAAACACATTACCACAGGTTATTTCAGAGCCTGAACACATAGTTTTCTCAAATGAAGCTGTGGCCTGGAGGAAAGGCAACTTACAACACTTAATGAATCCTCAGCACACTGGCATTTTTTCACTAAATACTGTGCAAGTATTTCCAAAGTCAAATCCCATTGGCTATATTTCACTCAGAGTCTTTTCAGGGGTTCTTGTTGCTCTTTCAGAGCAATAAAAAGATCAGCGGAGGTACACCGATAAAATAATGTAAAAATGCCCACAAGAAATGCCTGTAACTTCACTAGACTGAGATACGTTATTTTCTCATACTATTGGCAAAGGTATACTAGTTGCAAGTTTTGAGATTTACATTTAATTCAATCAGAATTTGAATGCATGTAAACACAAGTCTCCTAACTTCTCTGTAATAGGGAAACTGCACCATAGCAGTTTTAACAATCTTTGTCAATGTAATTATCTAAACTGAAACCGAAAGACCAATGTTGAAAATTGTGTGCAGGCTAATCAAGTAAATCAGTCAGAACAGAAGGGTTTAGTAGCATAATTTCCAATTAATCATATAATCATAGAATCCTTTAGGTTGGAAAAGACCTCTAAGATCAACAAGTCCCACCATAATCATGTTTTCTCCTGCACATTACATGGACATGCAAAGTAACTATAGCCTAATAGTTCAGGATTCTGACTTCTCAAAGAACGTGTTTTACCATGGTTTCTCCTGTATGAACAGTAGGAGGAAAGCAATGTTTGGTATATCTATTATTTATGATTGGGGGGAAAAAAACATAACCAACAAAGACAAATTTACATATGCATGACGATGATTGAGTAAAGAGTAGATTGACTATAAAGATGTACAAACTACAAAGATGTACAAACTGCATCACATATACAGAAAATAATTTCAGGAACTCAAAGTGACAGCTTCCTTTTCTGGATTTTTGAAAACGAGTTCTAGTAACTAGTCTGACATCTAATTAGTTACAAAGTTTCTCTACAAATAAAACTGATTTAGCACTTCAAATTTCCACAGGAAACAAAGGCATTTCAAAATCTGACCTCATTTCAATTCATAATAAATCTGAGTACTCTCAATATGTCCTTTGAAATACAATTAAAAATGACATGATAAAAGTGATTTTAAGCTTATAATTATCTTTTTCTACTACAGGTACATACAGGTACATATTATATATGTTATTGGATGGTGTCAATGCATAGTGTTGTTTATATTATCAAGTTGTCAGATTACACCATGACATACCAAATAGTCCAGTGTTCTGTTTTGATATTATTTTTATATTCTTTTCATTTAAAAGCAAAAGCAATTGCTACATTGTTTATAATGAAAGCACTTATTTTTGAAACTAGGGCTGTCTAGCATTTTAAGAACTGTGGCTTGGTATGAGTTTTGAGACTCTCAGAAATCAAATTCACCATTTCCTGGAGATGGACAGACTCAGCAGTAGTTTGCAGAACTACATGCTCAGCATAACTGTATGAAAACTTTACAGACCTGAGACAAATTCATCCTTCAGCTCATACAGTTCGCAGGCCAGAAGTTCAGTAACTGCTATAAATTAGAGTCTTTTATTCATGCTGCAATGAGAGTGTGCTACTTTGATGCAAAATGTATTGTTTCCCTTTCAGTGCCTAATAGCATAATGAAGAAAACAAGCTTTTGATCTTTCTGAATATTGCCTAGACACATTTGCTTTGCATATCCTAGTCTTCATAAAAATATCTGTTACTTTGTCAGATGTTCTTTATCAATCAGTTCTTGCTCTCACAAATAAAGGAGAGATTTCTCACAGCTGAAATATATGGATAATGGATAATCAGAGGCATACACAGACTTGTTATCAAATGATGCAAGCTCTCAGCTCTTCCCAAGATTCATACTGCACACATCTGAGTTCTGCTTAGGCTTTCATTTTGAACAAACTTGTTCCCCTAAAACTGTTAAGGAAACTTTCCTGTCTGACCATCCAGGAGCCACTCTGGCAGTCACACTCGCACTACCTGAGCTGGGACCAAGGCCCCTTCGCAGCTACACACCCAGTCAGACCAGGTTTCCTTACCAGCTTGACTTCAGCTTTCCCATAGCAGAGTCTCTCTAGAGTTGGGTTAATTTCTCCTGCCAGTTTACTTTTAAACAAGCACACTATTCAAAACCCGATACAAAGAGTTTGATTCTGCTAGTACCATTGAAATGAGAGACGCTCTGTTCTGGAATGTCACGAATTTGAACAGTAGCTACTAGAAGGCTGTAGTCCCTGCTGGAAAATAGGGACAGGTTTGCAAAAGGTAATGGCAATTCTAACATTAACAGAGAGGAGTGGGTCTTGTAGAGAACAGTACAGGCAGGTTATTTTAAACATCATTAAAATAATGGGGGCTGTTATGGATATTATTTCAATGAGAGAGAGGCAGAAAAAACAAGAACAAACTCTAGAAAGGTAACATCAAAATGCAGTTATAAAAGCTTTCAGGCCTTAATTCCATGCTAAGAGCAATCCTGCCTTGTTTCTGCTGCCCCCAGCTGCTCATTCCTATCTGCATCTTTGTTATATACCCAGCATGGCTTCAAAAACACAACTTGACATAGTGGGTAATTGTACAGAAGTGCAAGAAGCTTTGAAAGGGCTTTCCCACCAAACAGTGATCCTGTAAAACTGTGATCTCATAGGATTACCATAAGCAATAACTTTTTTTTAGTGTAAGTGTTGACTGGGATTCTTGAAATTCTAAAAAATGCATGTATCTTCTTGTGATTAAGGAAAGAATTGTGTTTTGGTTCTCTGGGGTACTTTTAATTATTTGTCAATAAATGTGGGGAATACCCTTAAGATGTGGAATTTCATCCTTTTTCTGACAGAGACAACCTGTATGGACCAGAATTTTATTTCAAAATAAGGTAGCAGCTGATAGTGCTTCATGCATAAGCTTTTTATTTTCTTGCTTTTACACATCTGCATATATCATATGGGAATTTTATTTGCCTCACAGCATAGTGTGTTTTATGAATTGGAATCTCTACCTAAATGCACCATAACAGTGCTCTAAGAGACATCCTTCAACATTTCATTGGTGCAAAAGCAGTTCTGCATCATCTTTAATGAACAGCTTTGTTGATTACAATTTTCAGTATATTATGTAAAACAACTTCACACAGAGCATAATCAGTAAAGCTATAAATTAAAATAAATACAAAATCTTTCTTTTATATATAATTTCAAAGAGAATATGAGGAGCAGCTCTGTTTTTTCTAGGTATGTCCATGTTATATATATATATATGCTGCTGATCTGGTTCAGTTCTATGTAACCATGCCAAAAAGAGAAGTATAGTGAAGACATTTGAACTGAAGCAATATTTGCAATACCAGAACTGGAAAAATTACATGACTCTGTTCCAAGTGCAACACAGCCATTATTCCCAGACACAGCATATTCATTCACTATGAATGAATATTCATTTGGCTGTGAGCAGGCAACTGCCTAACCAGGAGAAGGTAGATGAAATTCAAGGGGTTATTCTCTCTTATGGTATCTGTTGGCACAGCTTCCTGAAAGGATTAGGTAAATATAATAGTAATTTTATTCCTAACAATGCTATCATTAAAATACTTTGTACAAGTAACATAGAAAGAACTGCATGGAAATTAATAATAAGGTGTATCAAGAAGAGATGGTTCCTGTCATTATCAGAAATTGATTTCAATTAAAACAGGAAATAATCATGTATCAATAACATCAGTGTTCCTGTTACAAGAGATTTTGTATTTCAGTGGAAGACCAATACAATCTACAATAAACAAATGCATTGGCTTTATCACATACTATTTCCAATTGGTTATGTTTGATTTGTTGACTGGGTTAAACTCACTGTGCCCTGATCAACGTGTACTTCCAAATCACTTTCAAGATGAACAGATACCTAGTGCCAAATTAGTTTGAAGGCAACTCAAATAATGAGTAAACAAATTAAGGGAATTACTGATAAAATCTCATCTTTAATAGGATATACGTTTGCAGAAAGACAGACTGTTTTGGTAGTGGTCCTAAACTAGCAGAGAAAACCTTCTTTTCTGAAAGACTTTGTGACTATTCATACGATTTTTAATTAATGTTAAAATGTTGCAGTTTTTTTAATGGTTCTGAAGGAAAATGATCGGGACATTGTGTACCCCCTAAATATGCACGTGAAGATGAGCCACCCACAGTAATTTTTACAGGCCCAAGAATGGCCTGCAATACTGGATTGTTTCAGTCACTGAGGCTCTGAAATACTGGCTGGATTCCAAAGCAACTCAAGTGCCAAAAGACCAAATGGAATTACTTTCAGATTATTATAAAATTCAAAAAGCATTTATAGAATTTCTACTTTTTGTTAAACAGCAATTTTGCCTCCCCTGTTAATACAACAGCTAAAAGTATAGATCTGATGTAGTATGTGACCTAACTGGCTGAAAATCTAATTTACTAAAAAATGAATTCATTTAAAAAACAAAAAGAAAACAATAAATTAGAAAAGCCCATGACAGGTTAAATCCTTTCTGGATCTAGTATGAAAAAGTTGAAGAATGGCAAAGGATGAACCATGTTCTCTGTGACCAAAGAAATCCAAAAATTCTGAAACTGCTTTAGTGGTCAATCCACTTCCAAATATTGTAGTGGCTACCAGATCAGGAACTAACCCATTCCTGTTACAACTTTACTGAGCCCTGGAACAACAGAGAGAACAAATCAAACATTTAAAGGAGATTTAACAAAAACAGTAGAAATCAACAAAAATTGTCATCTATTGTTATGCAGTATTCTCATAGTTGAATTCTTCTGAAGCTAATGCTGAATACCAGATGCAGCTACAAGTGCATGTTATAATGGGCAGTAATACATTTGTCAGTGATTGGATGGAGACGAGTCAGTATTTTCATGGTATCTTAAAGACCTGCATGTTTTCATAGCTAAAAAAAAACAAACAGTATAAATCAATCATAACGTAAACCAGAAAAACAAATAAACAAAAAAAAAAAGAAAACCTTTGGAAAACAGAGAACCCGGTAATATTTCTGGCTTAGACAAAGTTCCTAAATAATTTTAGACAAATAATTGTGGATAAACTAAACTGGTAATTTACCATGTATTTAGACTATATTGTAATGCTACCGGTAAAATAGAAATCTCTACTGAAATATAATTAGTGAGTTATAAATCAACTCACAGAAACTTTACCAGAAAGTCACTTCTGTTTTACAGAATGCAGTAAGCATAATTGGTTTGACCTCTAAATTAATGTTAGTTTTTTCAGTAATAAGCTTTTGGATTCCCAAAAGCAATATTCCAAGCCTACAATAAGCATGCTCTCAAATGAAAAAATTAACTGGATGCATACAGAGATTTCTAGTGCCTATTCAGAATGAGCTTTCTCAGGGCACTACACCAGAGCCCTGAGAATTTAACGTAAACTGAGGCAAACATATCAGTTATCCATCAGTATATGGAAAGTAGGTAAGAAGGACTATAAACAAGTTACAAATTGTTATGTGGAGTAGTACTGCTATAATCATTTACAATAAAATTTATGAGGTTGCATAAAGGATATTAGAGATGAGCAAGGTACAGAAGGGAAGGAATATTGTACTACCCCAGTAACTGCTCTTGTTGTATTCTATTTTTTCATGTCTTGTGGTAAGCTTATTTTCACCCACTAAAGTAGAGAAGCTTGATTATGAAACACATGCAGTCCATTCTCAAACACTATTTGTTACACACATGAAAGGAAAAAAATATAATTCCTTACAAAGCTGCAATTAGTAGTCCCTGACTGTCCCTTGAAATAACAGGAAGAATGTAAAACAGCAAATAGATGCATTTCAGAATAAGGGAATGGTTATTCCTCAATTTCAACAGATTGGGCTGTATAGGTATTCTTATTATATTTGATATATGCAGGGAAACATGAAGCTTGTCCTAAAATTCAAATTTCAGAAATCTCAAGTATTTGAAATTTCAGCTGCAAGTTAATTTCAGCTCTTCTTAAAAAAAAAAAAAAGTATAACAAACAGAAACCCATAGTGCCCTATTTTTAACAAAATGTATGTTAGCTTCAACACTTTTGTTTCCCAATTTAATTAACCAATATAAATTCATCCACATTCTTGGAAATTCTGTTTAGAATACAAATTATTGTCTTTATTTTTAAAATACCAGTGCAACTCTCATTTTGATCAATTTTGTCAATAAAGCAACTCTAGTATACCATCAAATAATCAAAACAAAGACCCTATAAGATTTCATGAAATGAACTTCAAAGCTATGAAAAGAAAGGAAAGCATCAGGAAAATATTAGATAGAAATGACTCCCCATGTTTTTGTCAATCTGGAATGGAGCTCACTCATGCTAAAGTGATTTAGGAAAGCAGCAAATCCATTTTGGGTACACTGCGACTGAAATAAGGAAAAATCCGATACAAATCCTATTTTAGAAATTTCTTTATTATTTGATGAGATTCAACACAAAATATATTACATAACGCACTTCTATAGTGAGTAATTCAGAGAAAATAGACAGAATCTCTATTCATATGTTTGTCTTAGAAATCACAATATGGTCTTCTTAATTTGGAGCTGAAGAAAACCCTTCGTTTTATGAGAAACTAATTAACAATGACTCAAGATCTCTCATCTGGAAGTTCCACAGGTATACATCCAAAATAAAAAGTGACAATTTAGATATCTGTTGAAATCTTGGTTCAATCATACTTTTTTCCTAATCATAGTCAATGTTATTTGGATCAGAAGTGCAGACGAGTACTCTGTTCATGATAAATACTTAATGCTGACACTGCACCTATATGTTTGTCATAAATTTGACTTTATAGTAATTTCTAACACAAGAGTTTCAACCAGTGAAAATCCTAATACCTTCTTGTTCTTGAAAAACTGCAGTGTGCTTAGAAAGGCTGTCTCCTGTCTGCAGGCACAGAAATGATTCAAATCGTATCCCATGAGGTTTACAGGATGGGATCAACGTCACAGAGCATCCCACGAGTTTCTGAAAGTAAGCTGTAAAGAGCTGCAAGGTTCCTTTTCCAAAATTTAGCCTTGAACTAGAACATAACATTGTCCAAAAAAAATTTCACATGTAGGGAATATATCGGAATATATATAGGAAATAAATAAGGTCATGTATAGGGAACAGAAAGGTACTTTTGTCTTTTTATTATGTAATTAACCCTTCAGCCAGCTGCAGAAATTACCATTATCTCAGTTCTGCTAAATATTAATATTTGTTTCACCACTGTCTTAAACAGACCTGTGAAATTATCCTAAATTTAAAAACAGAAGAGTAGCATAAAGCATGTAGGGAAAAAAATCCCCATCATAAAATGGAATTTTTTTATTACAAAGCTTTAGCAGATAGAGCAATCAAGTAAACTGCTATTGTAGCAGAATAAACAGTCAGGGTGGTAATTTTCAGCAAGGAGGTGATAATGCACAGCTGAAAGGGGGGCCAGGGTTGATACCTGGATCAGTCACTAGTAAAATAATTTGTAAAGCCACAGTCTCAGACTGAGACACACAAAACAAGTAACAAAGATTCAGTCACTGAAAGGAAGAAGAGAAGGCAAAACCAAAAAAACAGGAACATAAAGTGACAAAACTGTCAGACTTGAGCTGCTATCCCACAGCTTTCAAAAGTAACCCTTGTGACTTTAGATTTACTGAATTACTGCCTATACTGAAGTATATTATTAGTAAGGAATTAACAGTACATCACAGAAATAAGCATCAAACTGCTCTTTTGTCCGAGGGAGATGATGCCTCTGCTCTTGTAAAGCCTGTTCAAGGCTCAGAAACTCAAGACAGGGCACTGCAGCCATTCCTGGGCCTCTGCTGCAGACTTGAAGCTTCTCTCAGCACCACACCGTGGGAGAAAGGGAATACTACACCTTTCCACCGGCAAACTGTAGCATGCAACTAATAGCTTGCATTTCTTTCACTTGTTTGCATCTCTTCTTATTTCCTTATGAGGGGCTTCTTCCACTGCTTTTTAAACAACAATAACAAAAAAGATTTAACTTATCCAAAATTTATTGATTCAATACACCTTCCTTACCAGCGCCTGCCTTTCAGCCACAGCATCTGCTATATGCACGATATAATTTGCAAGACCCACCATCCCCAGAAACATACCCAAACATATAGGGGGCATCTTGATTGTCTTTTTCCCCTCCATTGCACAGCCTGGTGTGACATGCACTCCCACGTGAGATAATGTAAGGGCTGGGAGGCTGCCAAGCCCTCCTGTATTCCTTCCTATCACCTCTCTACACCAGTCAGATCCAGACAAGCTGTAAAACTGTGTAAGAAGTCTTATGGATGTCAGCAGCACTCAGTGTCGGTATAAAAGATAGAATCTTTTATACTGAGATGTAATAGGCTACCACACCCAGAATCTTATCTATTTATTTTGGAGACTAATAAATCAACTCCAACCCCAGTTCCACCTTGAATTCATATGCTAAGAAAATTTTAAACTCTCTCTGTCTATGAGCCACTGAAATGATGCCAGAAAGATAATTTCAGCAGAAATAGAAAATGTTATTTCCATTAAATGAAAAATTCTATTATTTGTTTGATTCCCTTTACCTCTGCTTTAGTTAGCTTCCAGAAACAAAGAAGAGCAACCTCAGTCTTACACTGAGCTCCTTCAAGAAAAAAAGGATTCACTCACAGAGATGTCTATGTTGGACTCTGTTGTCATTTTACTCTTTACCAGAATAAAACTTCACAAAAAATAGAGTCACTCTGCAAGTAAAAATATAAGTTTTTACTTGTATGGAAATATTCCTTCCTAATTTCCCAGAAAAATCTACTGTCCATCTTCATACTTGTCTCCTTTAATAACAACTCATATAACAAGAGAGAGCCTTGGATGCTTGTAACATAAGCCCATGTATGGGACAGAGGATAGGACTGCAAGATTTGAGACTGACACCGAGGCTGAGAAATTTGAGACAGCTAAAACATTTTAATGCAATTAAGTAGAAGCTCGCTTAAGATTTCCAATCAAAACCTGGCTATTAATCATTACAATATCTAATAATTCACATTTGTGTAGTCTCTATCTTAACTTAAAAAAGCAATACCTTAAAATGGGTTAGATAACGAGCAGTAGAGTCACAAAGCTCACATATATGCTGAGGTTAAATAGACATGCATCTTTGTATTAAACCACAGACATCCTAATAAATAATTCTAAAGAGCAGTTAAGGCCTAAAATGCTTCTAAGTGACATTGTGCTGCAATGAGGCCAGTGCCCAGCAAAATCTCACTCAGTCTACAAATAATGGGAGATCCTGGCAGAAAGCTCAATACCAGCGTACCTCAATTTTGCAATACTTTCACCAGAAAGGTTCAAAACATGTTGGCCTTCAGAACGTCTTGTCAAGCTCATCTGTTTGCTCTGGAGTTTAGTGAGACTGAGGTACCTGGGTAAATTGAAGGGGAGAAGAAGGTCTCTCTAATAGCTGAAGTAACCTTCCCAGGTCTCACTAGTATTGTGTTGCTCTGGGGTGGACTTCTTGTCACTATCTAAACAGACATTAACTGAGAGTCTTCTTATACAGACAAGTGCTATTTTATATTTAGACATAACTAAAATGGACAGTTTGCAATAAGAAGCTTTTTGCAAATGAAATATTGCTAACCCTAATATATACTACTCTCAAAAATGCAATCATTACAACAACAAAAGGAACAAAATCATCAAAAAACTAAACAGAAAATATCAGTCAAAAACGCTTATTAGAGCTATATTAATGGGGCAGTTGTCAGATAAGACTGTAGATGTTAAACAGTCCCAGTGTTCTTCAGAAAAATTATACCTATTTCCGCCACAATTCCAGAAAATGTCACTTGCATCTCAATCATCTGGCTTTTCCTCAAGCTCGGGGTGGACTGTAGGCAGCCCCAGCCCAGCGCCAGCGGGTGGCAGCAGCGACCCAGCGACTGCAGAAGACATGCTCCTGCTTATCAGTAATTCTCATTACCAACGCATATTAATATTCATCTTAAGTCTCCCTCCTTCCGTTTGCTTTGTATGTGGGTTTTCTTGGTTTTTTGTTTCAATTCCAATGGGAAATGCACCATATGAATATGCAAACTGATTAATCAAAAGTTTTCATAATTTTTTTCTTCAACTAAGAAAACTAACCTTGAAATGGCCAGGCACAGCCATAAAGTACCAGTAGGCTGGATACCACAACTAAAGTCACGTTTTCAATTACAAGGCAACATCTTCTAAGAAAAGGGATACAGCTCCACAAAATGTCTTCTAATTGCATGAAAGCTATCATGTCACTATTCACTTTGCAAACAAAATACAGAAGTCAGGACTTCTCCACAAGAGATTTGCTGAGAGGGAAGCTGGAGCCACACACATTTCTCAGGCGGCTGAGCAGATCAGTAGCCATCATTTTTAAATTTAATGGTATTAGTTAAATATGTAGTGTGTCTCATTTCAGTATATACACATAAAACCCACAAAATTAAGCATTTTGTTGTTCAAATTCCAAAAAGTACCTATATACATAAATATTCACTTTTAATTTAGACTAATTTTGAAGCAGGAACTCTGTGTCATCTGTACACATTTCTAAACATTTGTAATCCTTTAATGACTATCAAGCTGGACTACTTTACCAGAAACTTTTCTTTTGCACTGCAAACCTGTCTTGGCCCTTCTTATAAATACCTGAATTGCTGAATCTAAAATTAATTAATTTTCAATGTATGATTAAAGCTATTTTCTTATATATGCACTTCAAATTAATTGCAACAGACTAAAAAATTGAGCCATTATATAAAAAATTTGAATTGTAAGTTATTTATTTGAATGTATGAAGTCCCAGCCAAGACCCCTAGTAACAAATTTGGCAAAACAAAAAAAGCCCAAAGGTCAAACTTCCTTACTCACACTTGGTACATTTATCCTCACTTTGTCTTAGCTACTGATACTCTTTTCAAACACTGTTTTGACTCATTCCCCAATTCTTAACTAAATCTTCCCAATCAAAAGAGGCTACAGGCACTCCAGGAAGGAGATCCTAATCAAAGTCCTCAGAACAGAAATGGGGCTCATGCACAAGTAGAAAAGCCACAGTCCTCTACAAGCTTACCCTGGTCACAGGGCTAACACATAGGCAAAACAATTCACTAGGTCCAGGCTTTTGACTTTACAGACAAATAAGGATTAGTGGGACACAGAAGAACATAAAGACTAGATACAGCTTGCAACAGTGGGATCTCCTGTGGGAGACCTGCATCCCCCACTTTCTTCTCAGCTATCAGTTCTATAGAGGTGTTGAATTAACTTCAGCCTCTAAATCTGTCAACAGGCTTCACCTTGCCTCCTCAATCTCTACTCCAACAAACTGTTAAGATTATAACACCTTTCTGTCCCACTGCTTGGTGCTCACCAATGACTGGCTTATCCTCCAACACCATGAGCAGTCTGAACAGAGGATCAGTTCCTAAAAAGAGCTGATTTTTTCTCTTCAGAAGGGTTAGTTTCACACAGGATTTCCATGATCCCCTTCAGCTGAATGAGGACGACTCATCAATATAATCACATTGTTGACCCTGGATGCTGCTCAGCAGATGAATCAAATTCTTACTGGTTGTAGAGGTGGTCAGCTCTCCTCTACTTCCTGTAGTGAAGTTGTCTCCCTCAGCCATGGTGGCAATGCTACCAGGCTGGCAGAAGTTCCTGGGGGAGAAGGAGCCATTCCACCACAGCACCAGCTATGGATGAAAAACCTTCAATTGTCCTACTTTTCCCTGAGCTCCGGGTAAATTCAGGCTCACACTCATGCTCTTAAACTAGCAAGGGCTGATTGCACAGGGAGTGCTCAGAGGTAGCAGTTATAAGACAGTAAAAGCTCTCCACTTGAGGCATTGGGCTTTGCCTCCTCCAGTGGAAGGATGTATTCAGTCTGCTGACCTGGACTCTGGCCTGACTCTTATGACTGTGCTAAATAGTCACAACAAGCAGGGAAACAGACTGCAATGAGCAGTGGCTACAGAAGAGCCTGTCAAGCACTAGAGTGAGACTTTTGTTTTCTCAGTGATAAGAAAAGGAGAAAAAATAACAGTTACAGAAAAGTGAATGGAAGAAGTATTTTGTTTGAGAACAAGAGCAAAACTGTAGTGAAGCGCCAAAGGACTTCCACTGTTCATGACCAGCAGACAAAACTGTGAGTTCTTTCTCCTCCATGCCAATTCACTGAACAGTCACCTTTGAACCTGGGATTGCTGGTCTGCCAATGAACCCTTACAACCAGGTTCTGCTGGTAGAGAACTCATCCACAGGCTTCCAAGAGTACTTATGTGGAGACAGAGGATACGAAGGGAGAGAGAGGCTCAGGTTGTATAGAACACTTCAGTAGAGGAAAAACATCTCTAAAAGAGGAAACTGAAACCATGATTAACAATGACAACAATCACTGACACAGCTTTTCGCTTTGAGATGGAAAAAAGGGCTTAAAGTTTTATCAGGCTCACTAGAGCAATTCAATGAGAAACTGTTTGTAAGTTTAAAGATGGGCCTTTCTATTGTATGTAGTGGAAAGTGTATACAGATTGTTATAATTTTAATTAAAATAACTTAAAATTTGTGAATATGTCATTGCTAATTGCTATGAAAAATATAATTACTTCCATGCTATAAAAGTCTAATCTGGCACTAATTAAATTATTTGTTTTCATTGTTTTTCAACCACATACATAACAAGCAGCCATCCTCTGTGATTTCACGAATTTCACCAAATCTTTTCTAGACTATTTCTCCAAATCACAAGCTTGTTTAACATCCACTGTTAATCATTCTATGATTCCCCATTGTACTCATTTCATGGAAATGAGACTGCCAAATATTTCAGATTTTGCATGTTAACAGTTCTGACTTGTGAAGAGAGTATCAGTAGCGAAAACAAAGCCTGAGACTCATTTGCCTATTACACACTGAAAAGAAATTGTTCTATATTCCCTGTACTTGTTGCCATAGTTATAATCTGCTGGTAATTCTACAGATTTTCTGTTAACTAAGATAAAACATAAATATGCATTAAACTGAAAAACAATTCAACTATTTACATTAGAAATGTAATCCACTTGATTCGGTCCTTTAGCTGCAGTACACCAAGTGTGCAAAGGGGCTTACAGGTCTACAAATATCTAATTAAACAGATAGCAAATGAATAAAACCACTAACAACTGTAAGAGGAGGGGGAAAAGAATCAGAAACTCTTGACTGATAGTAACGGGTCCATCTAAATGTAGGTGTGATGAAAAGGATTTGGCTAGAAGTCAATCACATCTCTTACCCTCAGGTTTCTGACACACAAAGAAACAAAAATATAAATGCAATGAAATGGACACTTGGTCCAAATACTCTTCTCTTAAGCAAACCAGAGATGCTGGTGACCATTTTTTTATTATTCTTCCACAAACACCTGAAAGATGTGACAATATATCCAAAATATATCACTGAAATTCAAATTCATTTTAAGTAAAAGGAGTAAAAATTCCTCCAGTTAGAGTGAACTGCAGCCTTTTTTTACAGAGTACTGGTAAAAAGTATTTTTGAATACTAACTTCTAATTCTTATAGTTCTAGCTTCTAAGGATAAAAACATGGCTACAAAAGTGTTAATCCACAAATCCCTGTACATGCTGGTATGGGCAGATGCATTATCTTCTCAAGAACAAACTATTATGAATGTGGGAAAAAAGGACACAGCTGTATAATTATGATATTTAAAGATACACAGAAAATCCTCACCTCAGCCATTCCTACCACACACCACAAATCCAATGATGATGAGCCCTATAGCAAGTTGGGACTAGATTTTGAAATCTCCATACGAGTGGGCCACTGCTCATTTCCCATACTCATCCAGTGGTTTTGAGCCACATTTTCTAGCATTTGCACATCATAAGATAGGGATGGAAGGATATGGAAGAAGTACAAGAGAGGAAAATAATTAATTGGTAAGCCTTCTTTTCATCATGGGGCAATTTCAAGGACTGAGTATCAAGCAAAGATATATTGCATTTCTTTGCCAAGTTTGATGACAGCTTGTTAAAGCTACTGGGAAACCCTCCTTCAAAACAGTTTTAAAATATGTACTTTTTTAAGAGGAAGAACACCTTTTCATAAGATCTAACATACTTTAAATTTCTATTGCTTTGTATTTGTGGTATATAGGAGTATCATACACAAGAAATATTCTTATTCCCACAATTAGCACTTCTGTCTTCTCTTCATAATGGGCTTTCCTTCTCAGAGTCTCTGAAAAATTTCATGGATGCCAATCCCCTTTTTTAGGGCACAGACACTAAACAAAGGAGAGCCCAGACTCTTTATTTTGACTTCCATTCAAACAAATGTCTGTAAGTGATAGTGGTATGATAATAAAAAAGCAGAAAGCTCTTGTCATCCCTTCCTGTACCACATGAGAGCACCACAGAAGTCTCTGCATCATAAACTTGCAAATTTATTTTGATTTTTTGCTAGTGATAATTTAAATGGAATATTTAATATAATTTAATGTATTTTAACAAATTTTGTTGTTATAACTACAGCATGCAGAATATCTGCTAAACTGTGGTAAATAGATGAACATAACTATGACAATATGAGAGGATGTGTAACCTTCCAAAAAGGTTTCGCAGTCCAAAAAATTTCTGTTGGTCTTGAGTGGTCTTCACAATGCTTGGCAGAATACAGGCTCATAAAATCCATCTGACCTCTTCCTTATGACAAGTATTATAAAAGATGAATGGTTTTGGATCCATCTTAATTGCAATATATTGTGCAGTAGTATCAGATAAAGCAACATGTGACCTTAAAGCAAGACTCGTGTTTCACTTTTGCACCATAGGAGAACATTTAACCTTTCAATACTACTGGATCTAAATTACTGCATAATGGTGGATCACTTCTAGCGAGCTAATATATATGCTAATACAACTTCAGATTCTGAAGACAGCTTTGGACTAACAGTCTGCAGAAAACTGAATCTGTCTCTGAAATAACTTCCATGTCTATCAGCAGAACTGAACTCCTAGTCATCCAAGAGTTTTTCTCCTAAGCTTTCTGCAACAGCAACAGACATTCTTTGTCACATCCAGAAAGTGACTTGAACCTTTAGCAGACTTATGAACTGGGCATGGAATCAGTGCTGGAAACTGCTAAACAGGGATGAGGTTTGGACACTGCACAGAAAGGAACATCCATCACTGGAAATGTCCTACTAGAGACACATTTCTATCCCTCTGTATGGGTGCTGGTGATTCTGGAGAGAGCCCTCCTGACAGCGCTGTGGGAAGGCCCCACTAGCACTGACTCCCCTTTCTCACACAAGCTGTTTTTAAGCTGAGCCACTACCACTTGTCTCCCACATGAGCTATGGATCCTGATGCTCTCTGACTGTGCCGGGCCACCAGCCCTGTGGTGGGTTCACACCCAGACCCTGACACACAGGCTGACTGCCTGGCCTGGCCTCAGCCCTGACTCTTCACTATGGGCTTGCCTGGTGATTGCTGGGCAATGCATTACCCTGGGTGCCTGACCAGACCTGCCCTGCTCACCATGCCCAGACACCATAGTCCTGCTCCCTGTCTATCCAGGCACTTCCCTCTGCTGGGTCTTGCAACCATGCTCGGCTTCTGGCTCACCTCCCATTGCAAAGCAGTTGGCCCTCACTGCTCTCTACGCTTTTGTTAATCCAGACCGTATAACAAACTAATCACACAGTTATGCAGGATGACAACTTTCTATAAAGACTGAAGTTCAACTGTGTGGCCTGGGATTATAGTTGGGTGGGCAATATATAACATGTCCAAGTTGTCCTTACATAGAAAAATAACATAGGACGTGTAGTTTCTTGACTGAAGTGAAACCCAATGGATAACTTTTCTGAGATTTGATCTGAACATAAATACTGGAGAAGTAAGATATTTGTTCAAAACCAGTGATTTAGCATTTTGTAACTTGTAACATAGTTCCAGCTCCACGGATGAACGCTCTTCTGTGACTGTAATACTATGCTGAAGAAAAAATTACAATAGATGTTCATTGTGAATCCAAAATGCTTTTTCCAATCAACCTTCAAATCTTTTACAATCCTAGAAAGTCCACTTTGGCCACCCATTGCAGGGTCTTTTTTTTTAAGAGTGCAAATTTCTCAACTCTTCAGCATATTGCAGGTCAGGTCTCCTCCCCTATGCTTACAGACACCAGTCTTATTCTCATCTGAGGAATACATCCACCCTGAGTCATGGGATAGGGGATGGGCCACAGCAACAAAGCATAATCAAGGAGTGCTGTCAGGGTCATCATCATTTTCAGACACTATCTCATTCTGTGGAAAACAAAGTATCCTGCATTTTGAGAGAGAATGGAAGCTCTCAGAGATTTACTTGTTTTGATCAAGTCAGCACCTAAAGGAGAACCTACAAGAATCATAGAAAGGCTTGGGTTGGAAAGGACCTCAAAGATGATCTAGTTCCAACTCCTCCACCACGGGCAGGGATATCACCCACAAGACCAGGCTGCTCAGGGGCCCATCCAACCTGGCCTTGAACACCCCCAGGGATGGGACATCCACAACTTCTCTGGGCAACCTGTTCCAATGTCTCATCACCCTCACAGTAAAGAGTTTTTTTCCTAAAATCTAATCTAAATCTCTCATGTTGTAGTTTAAAACCATTCTCCCTTGTTCTGTCACTATCTGCCCACGTAAAAAGTCACTCTCCCTCTTTTTCATAAGTCCCCTTTAAGTACTAGAAGGCTGAAATGAGGTCTCCCAGGAACCTTCCCTTCTTCAAGGTGCCATTCTTTTCTGTCTCAGAGACTTGGTGTGCTTGGGGAGAATAAACACATCAAGCTTCTTTAATAAATGTTTCTGGGATTATAAGGGAGCAAAGAGGCTCAGAGGAACAGGCAAACCATAAAATATTCATTCCTACCAAGTAGCAGTCAGAACCGGGTGTCCAGCCTGAGAATATTCATAAGGTGCAGTTCCTTCAGAGTTACACGGTGTATCTTGAAATCAGTTATATAAATTACTTGTGTGGAAGACATTATCCAATGAACAGAAGAGGTTCACTGGCATAGGGCAAAGCTTTTGGCAGAATACAAGTGTACCTAGTCATGCTACAACAGGAACCTACATCTTTTTCTTTGATCTGGCCAATTTTTTAATAATACAACCTATTTTTTGAGCTATTCTCTTGAAGTTGAAAAGGAGCTAAAACCATACGTCAAGTGAAACCATGCCTCTGATTTCCTACATAAAGTTTTTCAATTGCAACTTGGTGGTGATTTTTTCAAATTTGAATTATTAATAAAGTAAAAAGACCACTAAAAGTCTTCAGGAAAATTATTTTCTCTTCTTAATGTAGCAAGGATCTCCTTAAACTCTGGTAGTAGAATTAAGCTTTCAGTTAATATTTACTCTCAAACTGGTTCTTAAACTAAAAACTTTATATTTGCTATGCTCATATGTAATGTAGGCTTCTAAACATGTAATAACTATGAGATTAGCAAACTAGAAGATGTACATTTGGATGTAAAATATCTATAAAACATCTCAACATCTAAAAAGAAAATTATAAAGTTTTAAGAACAGCTTCTAGTAAATAAAGCAGAACATGAAGTAGATGTTATCAACAACTTTACAAAGCATCCAAGTTTTCCTTAGTACTGAAGGTTTGATACTTTGGAGCAAGAATTTCCAAAGTTTTATTAATGGCAAGACTCTTTATAGATGGGAAGTCAGTCAAGGGGCCGCAATAACATTTAAAGTGCAGCATCACCATAGTTCTCTAGAAGAGGCATTGCTGCAGTTTTTGATGTCATAAAGACTAGTAAGAAAGGCTGGAGAAGCAGCTGAAGTCTCGAAGGTATATGTCCCATCTCAGGATGACATTTCTTGACAGACACAGTGCTTCTGCCTCTAACTTTCACAGCCCCTACCCTGGGAGGAACCAGACAATAACAAAGGCCCAGCACTGTCTTGGTTCTCTCCTGACAATGACGACAGTTAAAGAAACGCTTGAAGAAATTCTGTTTCAAGAGCCCCTGCTCAGTAGGTCCACTAAAAATATTATAATGAGATTATTATATTTTTTAATTTAAAAACTCTAAAAGGTCATCTTCTATGCCATAAAAGAGGCTAATTTTTCAATGACCCTGAACTAATATTGACATGGTATCTCCAAATGTACTTTCTAAAGAGAGAATTTTCTCTTTTACCAGATTTATATGTTTTATAAAATGTACAATTTCCTTTTAAAAACTGATAACTAAAGCCTACTATCATCCTTTTAAAACATTTAAAAGAAAATCTGTAAAATGTTACAATAATATCTACACAAAAAGCTAGTTTGAGAGTTTGACAGCAACTGTGTATTTCAAAAACCAAACATTTTTATACATTAGGTGACTGTGATCTCTTCTTGTCTATATTAAGATTTATCTGTTTTCTCAAGTAATAAAAAAGAACTGAAGGAACAACAAATGGTACTATTAATATATAAACTGTCCATATAGTTTGAGTTTATATCTTTCTTTATCTTTTCTCCCCTCTCACTTTATTCTCTGATTCTATTAGCAAGTCAACTTTTGCACTTGTTGGTGTGTGGAAAAGATTATACGCATAAACCAATTAGAGGATTGGAAGCGCATTCCTCCTATAAGCTAGAAAACTAGTTTACTCATGGTGAATGAGCTAATTGAGTACTAACAAGCTGGCAAGCTTTTTATATACCACCACAGACAACTAGAATAGTCAGGCACAGAATCTAATCTATTACATAAGCATTACACAAGGACATTAACTGGATCTTTCCTGCAGCAATGCCAAATCTAATTCAGATATGCTCTGGGTTTCATTATATCACATCCTGTGTTAGCAGTTAATATGGAAGACATAACTGACACAGGTTATGTGCAAGAACTTATGCCAAATAAAGCATATTTCTGAAGAAGTTGTCAAGGTACTAAAAGCTAACATTGTAGTTCCACTGCACTTTTCTCGAGGTCAGAAAATTACTATGAATACTGGACTTCCTCCATTAAATTTTTATCAGAGTAAGCATTTACCTAATAATCTCAAAAAGCTGTAAATTCTATTCTAGAAATTGATGAGCCTCAAAAGATCGAGAGATCTAGTTTAGAATGGAGCTTATTGTCAGAGATCAGCTGATGTATCAAGCCCACACTTAGCTCCTGCCCAAAGTGAATCCTTCTGTCAAACGTCACTAATATATTAACAAGTAGCTCTTGTACAAATGTTCCCCCTTAACCTCTGCTAAATCCTGCTTATCCCTGGAACATGTCCCTGATGACAAGGTTGAGCAGCTGGAGAAATTATGGCTCTGTTTTTTCATTTAACTGGAAAGGTTTTCAAAGAAATAATTAAACAATAAAGCAAACTGCACTTGGTGGACATGTTTTTCTGAAATCTTTGAGATAAAATCCTAAGTCTGAAAATGTCAAAGGCAGGGCTCCCTTGACAAAAAATAGTAGCAGTGGCCATGGCAGATCAACAGATTCAAAGGCAGATTAAAAGGAGAGAGCAGAAGAAGCAGCCTCTGAACATGGGTGTAATGTCAATGAAATAGACGTATTTTCTATCACATACCTTTGGCTTTGCAAGGTACTAGTTCCTTAGGAGTTCTACATTAATTGTGTACTCATACTTTTAAGTGAAATAAAAAAAAAAAAAAGAGGATGGGAGAAGGAATGGTAATTGGGCTCTGCATTTGCCTTGCTTCCTTTCTGTCATATACATTTTTAACCCAAGTTTTTTACCGATCAGGTTTCTATAGAAAAATTAAATACATTAATTGTGAAGAACGTGCTGTCCAGAGTGAACATCAGAAAGCATTAAAGAGGGAAAAATGCTCTTGTATTCATCCTAATTTCAATAAATTGAGTCTCTAATATTTGTGTTAGAAATCAGATCAGATACGGATCTAAGATTCACAAGACTTTCTAGCGAAATAAAATGCAAGAAAAAACAAACAAACCAGAGTTCTAATTTAACTGTGATAGCCCTAGGACTTAAACAGCAATAGGAGTACAACAAGCCTAAAAACACAGAAAGATCAAATAAAAAGCACTGTAGTGAGTCAAGGATGCAACAAGCAGTGAGCATAGGCATGTTGTCAAGGCCAGACTCAGCAATAAGAATCAGTCCAATTCCTTAAAGAGTGACACCACTTTGGCTAACAAAACAGAAGCAACAACAAACATGTTAGCTAACCTCTCTTTTGAATGATTATCATGCTGAATAAGCATATGTGATCTGAGGGATTACATCTGGTTTAGATCAACAGCGAGAGACAAAGGAATCCCCTGGTGTATCTAACGGGGATGAGAGGACATCTATTCCAGAAGTCTTACAGCTGCTTACATAAAATTATTCAGTAAAAATAAGTTCCATGCCATACCATGGTGTTATTTTTCAGAATGCACAATCTCACTCACACGGCAAAACAAAAGTGAATCAGCAAATAATTTCAGAAGAGGTCTGTACAATCTAATCCTGCACTGTGAATGTGGGAGATGAAAGAAAGTATTAACAGAAACAAGATAGCATATGGGGCTGAGAGATATGCAAATATTAGAAAAATCACAAATAACCTCGTACATTAGATACAGGACTATGGTTTTCCAAGTCCCTATATAAAGATACACCATCTTCTGAGAATGCCCAGAAACAAGAGAAAAAATATTGCAGAATGTCTAGAAACAGTATCTTCCTAAACCAGTACAAACACAAAACAATCCAGAAAGGAGACTGTAATATATAATAAAGAAAAGAAATAAAAGAAGAACAAAACCCCCAACTCTAATAGTATTACAAACAGTGACAGCTAATGGTTTCGACCGGCAAATGACACACTGCACCAGAAATGCCTTCAAAAAACAGGGTACATCACCGTCTGCTTATGTAAGCATCCAACTGAAGCTACTTTTCAGGAACAAGTCTTAAAATGTACACTATATTTTCCTTCAGGTATGAGGGGTAATCAGCAAGAACTATGTCTCTTGGGAAAATACGAACTAGATGCCAAAGCAAAATTGACTGTAGAACTGTGAGATCAGAATCTTTCCATAGGAAAATAAAACCAGTAAGACAATGCAGAAAAATAAAATGGCAAACAGTATCTATTAAATTTGAAATTAATCTGGGTGTTCCAGAGTTAAAACATTATTTCCCAAGAGATCTATATATACTGTGCTTTACCTGAATGTTGAACAATCAAAATGCTAAGCACTATTACAAGGAGAGACTCAGTGGACGTAACTCTTAAATCAGAAGAATATTTCCAAAATTACTCTTAGGTCTGTGTACAACAGAAGAAGAACTAAAGCAACACCATTTGTCCTGTCATCACAAAACAATGACTCTCTCTTCTCTTCCTTTTTGTTTTCTTTCTTCTACTGCAAGAATGAAAATAGAAACTAGCCGCCTGAAACAGATGCACCAAGTTCTTAAGAGGTAAATTAAATTAGGGATATGCAAGCATGGTAGTTGTCACAACAGCAAATTCTAAGATTCAGGATGGTATTGAATTAAAGATAACTAGGCTTTCAGAAACATCACACGATGCCTGCACATTATGCCAGTTCTGAACTTACTTAAAAAAAAAAAATCCTCCAGTGCAATTGCGGAATTTCACCTGATTCCTTACACTACAAACTTTGTATATTTTCTAGCGGGAGAGCAACTAGCAGCATATTCCTTAACAGCATTCTTCAAAACAGAGCAGCACTGAACACAAACAGAAAAGCAGTTAAACCAGCCTAGCATGTTTTAGACATTTCTTGGTAGGCACTGAATTTTATATAAGGATTGACCTTAAACTACCAGTCACTCGTCCATATTCAAAATCCTAGGTGTCTCATAACATGAGATAAACCATATTCATAACAGATAAGCTTTCATCTCTCAGTTGTTTATTGTATCAAACAACCTCATTATGGCTGATAAACTCTCCACTTCCGTGCCTGCAGTCACTTTGCAAGAGATGGAATAGAATAGAATTGTTCACAGAAGACATGATAAATGTATTATTCTTATACTACAGGAAAATGCTTACCAAAAAAAACCAAAATTAAAAAGAAAGAGCAGATGGAATACTGAGCTAAGTCATAAACTACTGCAGAAAAGGCAGGACAAGGATAATGATCAGAACAGGATGAAGAAATTTCAGAACCACTTCTGAAAATACATAGGCCAGTTCCCTGACAAAATTCCAAACTGCAAGGAGGGATATAAAAGATAAATAAAGAAAGAATTTGGAAGTTTGATGCATTTGCTCTCACAAGAGTAAGTGTAATTGAATTCTTAACTAGCATTTTCACAAACAGGCAATAGTAATAAGAAAAAATTATTTTCTCTGTATCTGGCCAGCACAGCTAATTTTCAGAATTTTGTTTTTTAATTGCTGCAGTAATCAGGCTGTTCAACACTATTAACAATGTGGTGCTGACAATGAATTTTTTTTAACCTCCAATCACAAGAGCAAAAAGCTTCTGTCAGTTATCTTTAAATTTTCTCTTAGACCTTTGATTTTACATACACCACATCCAAACACATAACTTCTCTAAGTATATTCAGTATATTCAAAACAAAACAGGATTATTTATAAAGCATCATAATTTCATTTTGCCCAACTACCTTTTCACCTAGATTTTTTTCTGACTTCCTCACATCTAAAAAAGAGAAGGAATACTGATGTTTGAGGGAAAGACTAAAGAAAAAAAATATATGTCTGAGCAGCAGGAATGATTTTTGTCTTCCTTGATTAGCAAGCAAAGGAAAATTAGCTATCAAAATATGCATTGTTTTGAGGCATCTTCAGACAGATTTCAAATGTCTTTCCCTCTCTGTCATTATTAGTTTGGGAAGCAACATCTCACCTGCCCACACAAGATCCTCCAGATCCACTCCTGGTGAGGCAATATCCAACTGAATGGAATAAGGGAACTGGCCTCACATATTCCTGTTGGTCTGGCCACAATCTTAAAAACCCAAAATAGAAGTAAATAATTTTGAAGGAAAAATTTTAAGCAATATAGCCAAACCTTTGTAAGGCCACTGGCTTTGTGTCAGTCTTCAGGGTTTCATTATGCTTTAATAAAAAAAATAAATATCAGCATTAACTGGGTATGTTAGACATATTTTTTCAATCAAGTCAATTGCAATGTAGAACTGCTCAAACAGGAGACTTTACGAAAACTGAAAACAGACAGTCTTGCATTTATTGCAAACACAATGTTTTGTCCACAGATCCCAAATAAACTCTTCCCTTAGTCTCCAAAGCCTCACTTTCTGTAATGCTCTACAGGATTTCTGCTCACTCCTCTTCCATGCCTCCTCCCATTCACTGTCTGCAAGACAAATTTTCAATTTAATCTCCATAAGATAACTGAGACACACTTTGGAAAATCCAGGATTTCATAATTTAAGTGTCTCTAAAATAAAATTCATAATAGAACAGCTTTCCTATCTATTATCTGAGCTCTGCAACCGCAGACAAACGATATAGCAGCAATTTATATCCATGGATAGATGGAGAAAATAATCCTGGAAACCATTTCCAAGCACATGAAGGGAAAGAGGGTGATTGAGAGCAGTCAGTGTGGGTTTGCAAAGGGGAAATCACGCTTTACCAAACTGATAACCTTCTAAAATGAGGTGAATTAGCCTCTTGGATGCAGGGAGAGAGCAGCTAAAGCTGTTTACCTCAACTTTAGTAAGGCTGACCCTATAACATCCTCATAGACAAGCCGACAAGTTAAAGGCTAGATAATTACACAGTGAGAGAGATTGAAAATTGACTGAATGGCCAGGCTTGGAGGGTGGTGATCAGCAGCGCAAAGTCCAATTGGAGGCAAGTCACAAGTAGTGTAATCCAGGGATCATTACTGGGGCTAATACTGTTTAACAGCTTCACTAATGATCTGAATGATGTGACAGAGTGCAGCTCAGCAAGTTCACAGATGAAAAACTGGAAGGAGTGGCTGAAACACCACGTGGTTGTGCTGCCACTCAGTGGGACCTTGACAAGTTGGAGAACTGGTTCAAGAGGAACCTCATGAATGTTAATAAGGGGAAATGCAAAGTCCCAAAGAAGACTGTGAAGAAGAATAAACTCAGGCATCATATACACTAAGGGTCAACCTGCTGGAAAGCAGCTCTGCAGAGAAGGCCCTTGGCGTCCCGGTGGACAACAAGCTGCCCATGAACCAGCAGTGCACCTTCAGAGAAACAAAGGCCAACACCATCCTGGGCTATGAAGAGCAATGCCTACAGGTCAAAGGAAGTGATCCTTCCCCTCTATTCAGCACTGGTGTGGCCATAATTTGGAGCACTGCATGACCAGGTCTGGGCTCCCAAGTACAAGAGAGACATGGACTTAATGGAATGAGTCCAGCACAAAGACAATTAAGGGACTGAAGCATCTCTTGTATGAGGAGAGGCTGAAAAAGAGGAAAAAGGAGGAAAAAGCTCAGGTTCATCAATGGGCATAATGGGTTGCGGGGGTATAGTTCAGTGGCAGAGCATCATCCATACTCATCATGAGGGAAGTTGTACTAGAAGAACTTTAAAGGTCTCTTCCAACCCAAGCTATTCTATAATTCTATAAATACTTGATGCGAGGGAACAAGGATGAGGGAGCCAGACTTTCCAGTATTGGCCAGCACCAGGTCAAGTTGCAATGGGCACAAAGAAAAACACAGGAGAGTTTGTCTGAATACAACACTTTTTTACTGTGTGAGTGGTCAAATACTGGCACAGGTTGCCCAGAGAGGCTCTGGAATATCCACCTGTGGCGATATTAAAAATCTAATGACCACAGTTCTGGACAACTGGTTCTAGCTTACACTGCTTGAGCATGGGGGTTAGTCTAAATGATCTCAAGAGTTCCCTTTCAAACGACATGATTCTGTGATTCTCTTGACATACATTAAGACAAGAAACAGTTTTTCCCAAGTGCAAGGCAATGGTCCCTAGTACCAGGGGATTGGTTGCCAGAATAGAGACTTTCCAACCTGCCTATCTGACATAGGCACATGAATGAATAAGTGAAGTTGATGAGTCAAGGATATCCTAAAAGCAGAATAGGGTGTTTTCAGATAAACCCCTGGGCTATTGTCCCTGTTTATATTAAAAGGAGATTGGTAAGGACATGCTTTGAAGAGTTCTATTACTGAGTGGATAATTATGTAAGTTGCATACTGTACTACTGCAATTTTAATAGGGAACACACTGTCAACACCATCTTTATAGGCAGTGGACTAGAATCCCCAGGCAAGATAAAATCTACTTTTTTCACCAAGTTTCTGCAGGCATTATGGAGCAAGCTGACTTGGAAACTGCTGCCTAGTGCCTAGAGGAAGATAATTCTTTCAGCTTGCTTCACAGGCCTGGTTGGAAGTCAGCTGAAACTTGGGAGGAACTAGAAGCGGATGACTTGCTGATTTGTGTTACCTTGTCTCTTTGCTTTATGCTTTTGCCTTGTTAGCAAAGTAGCAGGTTTTAAAATCATACCTAACTTATTTTCCAAGACCTTGAGAAACTATGACTTTGATACTGTGGGTTTTGGCAGGGCTGAAAAAAACAGGAAAGTGCTTGATATTTCAATTCCAAAATGTTATCTCTGCATAATCTAGAGTATGAATTTATAAAAGGCTGGCTGCTACATGTTATGCAACTCTAACCCAATATTTAATTGCATTTAAGGAATTTTGCACTCAGTAAGGGGATATAAACTGAGAATTACCCATACAGACAGGCTTTACAGCAGAACAGCCCATACCCCACATTATCACTTATAATTTAATTAAACAAATAATTTCTGCTAGAATATTGCAATACTTGTCAGATCATTCATCATCTGCTGTTTTATCAGCAATGATATAAAAATTAGCCAACAACCATCATTACTTATGTATATTTAGGAGGAGGTTAATTTCAACCAATCAAAAGGGATTTCATAATTAGAATAGTTAAAGATGTGCAGGTATCCTGACACTTCAAAAATTCTAAAATTATGTGCATGGGAAAGGTAAGAGATTGTACATACAAGTGATGAGGTATTCTCTTTATACATAAAAATAGAGCTGAAAAGCTGAAGATTTACGTAAATGGATTAGGAAAGCTGTAGATTTCTCTCCCATTTGCTTTGTTTGCAGATTTTACAGTGCCTTGATGTTACAGCAATAAACCAGGGTGACTGTGTTTAGCCCATTTACTTTCTCTTGCAAGGACAGATCCACGTTAAGCATCTCTACATAAGGAAGAACAGCACAAAAGACCACTGCAGCAAAGTATCAACATAAGGGTTGGATGATTTAATACAAACTGTGTTGTCTGGCAGGAACTTGCAGTATCTGGAGCCACACTTTCTAGTTTTGGCATGGCAGGGAATATACTGCCCTGTTCTCAAAAACTCATATAACTTTATTATGAAATGTCAATATCAGAATAATCTGCCAACCACATTTTAAAACCACAGTATTTACAAAGTGATGTAAGATGAATTCCACTTCGATTTCAGATTCACAATATACAAGAAGGTTTCTTGTATTGTCTACTTTTAAGGCAACAAAATATTTTTAGGTTATGATAGTTCTCTATATACACAACATGTCCTAGAAGAAACAGTAAGAAACTTAACATATGCTCCGAGCTCTGCAAAATGCTACTCCCTGCTCTGTAATATGCTACCTACTAAGAAATAGGCTTTAAAATACCTGGTGATAGAGAGAGGATGACAAGAAACATAGAATGAGAGACAGAATTTCTTCATAGTTACTTTCACTAGAAAACATGCAAAGACACCAACAAAGTAATATTGATTGCAGTATAACTAATTCACTAATATCACAATATATCACAATATGACTAATAGGTTGCCCAGAGAAGCTGTGGATGCCCCATCCTTGGCGGTGTTCAAGGCCAGGTTGGATGGGGCTTTGAGCAACCTGCTTTAGCGGAGGGTGTCCCTGCCCATGGCAGGGGGGTTAGAAATAGATGATATCTAAGGTCCCTTCAAACTCAAACCCTTCATGATTCTATGACTGTAATTCCCCCATGATTTTTACTCTCAAGATCTTTCATATTTTGCCACCCCATCCCAAAGGAGATGGTAGTAAAAAAAAACCATGAAGAGGAAATCAACAGCTCCTAAGCCCACATGGGTGGGGTGCTAAGGGGGCATAGAAGCACAAGCCAAACAGTGGCAGCTCAACAAGTTTTAAAATATTCTAGCTATATTTAAATAATGTGACAACTGCTTAATTTTGCAAGCATCAATACAGGTCAACCTTGACTGGAAGGCAAAGACATTCTACGTTTGTAATATTTGCCTGAGTATGATCTTAGTAAGCAGACCCAGATTTGAACAAATTTCACTGCTGAGAAGTCAGCAGGTACCACATTTAAACAGGGTATGCAAATGAAAGCTATTATTATTCTTTACTAATTGTTGAGTTTCCAAGTGACCTCAGTATTTTACTGTAAAAGACAGGAATAATGAATTATCTCAGGTTGAAATGTAAAATAAATGGGAGTATATCAGAGTATATTATAATTCATAGTTCCCAAACTACACTGTAACTCCTGATTTTTCAATCATCCTTTCCTCTTTAGAGTTTTATAAAGCCTCTTCAGAAACAGTTTTGTGATTGTGTTTATTCTGCCTGTTGAAGAAACTGTCCAGTCATTAACAGCTCAGTTTGTTGAGGTAACACTGACAACATGACATTTGATATTAGACAAAAATTGTAAATTTGATGTTAGAAAGTTTTGCCAGGTAAAATATATCAGTGCTATACTACTGAAATAATCTGTAAATAGTTCTTAAAACTGATATTAAAAAGTTATGGCAGTGCTATGCTGGCCACAGTGTTCTGTCTTCTCTAATAAGCAAGGAAATTCATAGTTTAATTTAATAGTGTAGCATGCCCTGAGGAGAGAAAAAGTATTTTCAACAAAGAGAAAACATCTGCAAAGACACTTATTTATAGAGCCATGTGATAAACAGACTCATGTGCTCATTAAGTTAAAAAAAAATAACATTCTTTTCTGATGAATTAACAAAGCTACCATGTATCGTAACTTAATAAATCTGAGTTTCAAGATTTCTCATTTCAAGATTTCTCATGTATTTCTTTGGCTTTGCTTTCCTTTATGTATCAACCTTCTCAGTACTGTAACGTAATTCACTATTCTGGTTTGAAAAGCAGTCAGACATGTTTTTAATTTCCACCACAAGCAAACTAAGCTTTGTTAACAAGTGAACTTTCTTCTGTATAGCACTTTTAAATCAAAGATTGCAAAGGTTAGCATGAGGAGAATCTACAGAGTCAGAGAACTGAAAAAAACCAAAATGACTATTTTTTATTTTATTTTATTATGCAAGCATCACGGCTGAGATCCAGTTCTCCTACTCTGAAAGCTATTCTGAGTCAACAACACAGTAGACATTTTGGAGAAGTTAAAACAAATGAAAAATATGAATTCTTATTACTGCATCTTATACCTTTCAAAAAGGTTCTGTTTCAAGAAAATTTTCACCAAAAGTTATTCAGAAAATACTTGCAAAACCAGAATAACTAAGAAAATATGCTTTTTCCTTTTACTTTTTTGGACACCAAATATGCTGTCAGAAGGCAACTGGCTAAGCAACAACTAGCAGGGTCATACATGTTTGCAGATATAATGTTTAGAATTGTAGGTAGGAAAAAACAGAATAGTTCAATAAAAATAAGGTAGATAATTCTCAGTCTGAAGAACAGGAAAAAGTTTCTCACATGTTTGGACTTCTGCTAAGGGACAGTTTGTCAAGGAATACAATTGCAACTCTCATCCTGGGGCATTTAAAGTTCAAAAGCTGAATTACTCACAGTAAAGAACAGGCAGGGAGAGGGACTGCAAGGCCCAAAGACCCATCTTGTCTTCCATGACTTTACAGCAAAGTTACTAGATGTGAGCTCCAGCTCATCTCCCAAGTTTAATGAAGAATCAGAATCAACTGTTACAGAATCACTAGTTTTTTAGACACGTTCCTCCTTCAGACATACCATAGCTTTGGTGAATGCAGATCACTCAACAGGAAAGTCAGGCAAGTTTTGTGGGACAAGTATTATCTTCTACAAGACCACCTGATGTAGCTGGAAAAAAAAGAAAACAACCAAGTTTAGGGCACACCATTATTTCTTCTGGTTTGAAAGGGCGAATAAAGGTTTGAACAAATGGATCCAAGTTTATTTTACCTATTTTTTAAAACTGTACAATTTCGAAGAAAAATGTGATTCCTCTATGGCAAGGGAGAGCCAATGAGGTAATTAATATGGCAAAGAACAACATAGAGAAACAGAACTACTACTGGTAATATTAGAGGTTCTTGTGAAAGACAAAGAAAGAAATTATGTGGAAATTATTACAGACGTTAAAAAAAATTAAACACAAATAACCATCATGGAATTCAAATGTCATGAGACACAAAACTGATTACTGTTTCCAAGAAAATATCAAGAGAAATAATTTTTTTGGTAATTCCATTCCAGATGAAAGAGTGATTTATTAACACTGAAGAATTGTACAATAACTGAGCCCTGAAACCACTCGGTAAATCATTTAACAGAGTTTGGCAAATAGTATCAGGAAATGCTTAAAAAATGTCTCTCCCCTTCAAGACACAAATCACTGCATTATAAGTCTGAGATACTAAAAAATTCTTTGTGTTAGCATTATTTATTACAAATAATAAATATGAACTATTCCAAATTTTATTTAATTTCAAGTTACTAAAACTTTTTCTACATTTTAAATGTATATATTTTAATCTTCTTGTTTTATTTATTTTTCCCAGAGCTAAACAGTTGATCACATACCAACTACAGGAGCTGACACGGAAATGTAAGGTACAGCAGGAAGTGACATAAGTAATCCCTTAGGTAATCTCTGATCCTCTATCAGGGTCAAAGCATGAAATTTCTAATAAAACACTATTTCAGAAACTAACATTTTTTAGATGAGACTAAGATTCTTGTCCTAACAGCTTCAGTAAATTTTAAGAAGTTATTGGAAGAGATACCCATTCCAATGTCAAGATGTGAATCTCATGTAAAGGTGTATTTTTTGTCTCTCAGATCTTTGCACTGCAGTATCAACTAGGCATTATGCATTAGTTCATGTCCTAACAAGTCATGTTGCTGACATACAGCAGTTTGTTCCACTCCAAAGAGGGGGATGGGGGGGGGCAAAAAACCTCAAGTGCATAATAAATTATTTAATAAATATATCTTGAGATGAAAGGTACATACAGAATGCAAGATAAAGACGCATCTTAAAGGAAAAATGGCTTACAATACGTACTGTTACAAGTATAAACAAAGCCCAGCTAGGCCTTCAAAGACTGAAGTCATACAAACACAACCTCAGAAAGTCCTTCAGCACTACTCCTGAAAGCTGTGTAATGGAGGTATGCTCCATGGTAAATCTTACTTTATTGCTCTGTAATGGCAGTATTCTTCAATGTTGTACTTAGCAGTGCTAACACCATTCAATAAAATCATTTAGTACTACAGGGCTGTGTGAGAAACACCAAATAGCACCATGACCAGGAAGGACACCTGTCAAACACGTCACACTGTTTCCCTTATATATTCATCTTATAATGTGAACTCTGATTATATTTATATTCTGTTGCTGTAAATTAGTTTCCTCTAATCAATATGAAAAGTTGAAGTTTTTCATGACTTTTCTCTTTCCACAGAGCTTTGCTCAGACAGCCATTGGTCCATTACTGGTATTATTCCACTGAAAGCACATTATCACTGAATAAACATGAGCTGCCAGAAATTGTGGATTTGTACAGAGGCATTGGGAAATCTGTGAGTAGGTTTTATTATATGTAAGACAGACTGCACAAAGGATCACTACTCAATGAACCAAAACTTAAGATCTTAAGAGTTGCTTAAGAATACATTTTGAGAATACAGATCTCTAGGCTTTGCTAATATGAAAACCTTACTTGAAGTACAGTTTAGCTATGATAACTTTATTATGAAAAAATGTTTGTTTTATAAAGATTAGGTATTGATTAAAAAGAGTTCTTTCTACAAGTATCAAATACATATTTGTATTACTTAAATAGACTGTAAACCAACAATGTAATTTTTCTTACTAAAACCAATTTAGAGGTACTGTAAGGGTCCTGCAAGACACTAGAGAATACCTCAACATCTTAATTCTTCTTTTTATTCTTTTCCAATTCTTCACTGACACGCTCTTGCACAACAGCCTCCTATTTGCCTTTTTTTTTTCTTTGATATACATTTTCAGCTTGTACATTTATCTGTAACTGAGTCAACTGGTTGCTAACACGTACTTAATTAATAATGTGAGAATGATGGATGCAGTTGCATTTTACAAGTTCCTGGAAAGCTGTGGAGTTTTGATGACCTAACATTCATCGCAGACCTACACTTCTTTTGGCATTAGTTTTCTAACCAGAACTTGTTGGATAGGATTCCAACAAGCAGAGTGAACTCACATTGCAAACATCACCCTTCAGGGTGCTTGGTAGTTAGCATGTCATATGTGTGGAATAGACAGTATTTGTGTGGTGAAAACAGTTTACTCATTTGGCACAAAAAGAGATGATAATGCCATTCATCAGAAAAACATACAGATGGCAGTTGGATTGTTCATATTCTATATTCTCTCTCTCAAGTAAAGTTGTCTTGTTTGCTTTTCATGATGATTCATCTGATGCTGCCTGGTGGGCAACTACAGTGCTAAAAGCCCTGTGGGCACAGAGAACACAGCCTGGCAGGCATTCCAGGACTTCTCTTATGTCCAAATCCACACTTTCAGTAAAAGCTAACACATTTCCAAATGCATTCTTGTCTATTCTGACTGCCTTTCCTGAGATGTCTGTGACATCTTTAATCCTGTTGTCATCTGGAAACATTTTATGCTTCTGTTCGAACATCAGTTCATAAATCTCATAAATCTCTTTTGAAAGAAGGATCATTCTGAAGACATTTCTTGAATTTACTGTATCTATTCTCTTGCTTGGTGTGTGTTCAGTATGAGATCAGGAAAATCTGGAAGACTGACTGATTGACAGACTGACAAATTCTACCTAATTAGTACTCACCAGATTTAGCCCATCATCTTCAGCACTACAAGCAATATTCTACCAATGCAAGATCTTCCTTTTCTAATTCTAACTACCTGAAGATCTGCAAGAGTCAAAAGAATTATTCAATGGTATTATGTCTCTCAACAAGTTTAAAGCTAAATCAAACCTGAAGTGAAAAAGGGATAGGATGTAAACTACTCAAAAACTAAGCATGATATAAAAAAAGAGTGGATGTACAAGAAAAATAACATTATGGAGCACAATTTGCATTCTGAATACTATCTTGGAAAAAAAAAATTTAAGATTATTACACTCTAAAAACATCTGCCAAACAATACAAACAAATTACTTATTTAAGATAGGTTCACTTCAGAAGCAGTTTATCACCACCTGCAGTACTAGACTAAATAGGAGTAAATTTTTTTAAAAAACCCACACTTAAAAAGACTTTCTCCCAGTTAGTTCCAACTAGGGGTTTTTTTTTTCATGAAACCAAAACAATAAAAAAATTGTTGTAATACACTGCCATATAAAAATAGGTAATGTACCTACCAACCACGCCCACCACCACACAAACTATATTCTTTCAGTATCAGACATACAAAAACATATTTGCTGTGGTTAAGCCAGAAATCAAGCCACAAAATGGCTTGTCCCATACAGCACAGGAGATCTACAAGAAAGGCAGGAGTAAAATTCAATTCTTGCAAAAGACCCTGTTATAACCACATCATCCCCTTTCGGAACTGCTGTAGTAAAAAAACTTAATACAGACTCTTTTCTTTCTTTTCAAAAAAAAGCTCTAACGTAGGAGCAAACACTTTTGAGTTTTTGAAATGCTTTCAGCTTTATGCTTGCCTAAATGTGAACAGAAGTTGCCCTATAAGTTTTAGAAATACTTGGCTAGACACCAAACACTGCACTTATGTAAGACCATATAATCACCTGACACTTGTAGCTGCCTCGCTGATTTTCCAAGAATTTTAATCCTCTTTTCCTGAAACTATCCCTTTAGTGAGAAAATATGTTTATTCTATTACTTATATGCTTGCTTTGCAGACAAACAGTTTCATTTATCAAACAGGAGAATAATATTTTCCATTCTCAAACATCAGAAATCAAGAGATTTCTTTATACAGCAAAGTATGAAGTGTGGCTTGTCATATACAAGGGCCATTCCTCAACTGTGCACTCCCAGGCTGCTTTTACACATTTAAAAGCCTTTCTAAGGAATAATGAAGCTTCTCAGCTCTTCCCTTCTGCCAAGCAGCCAGACCATTCATGCCAGGAAGTAATGCACATGGCTGGTGCACTGCAATTAGGACACTGTGCAAAGAGCAGACCAGAGACAGCTGTTCGATGTTTGGAGGCAGAAGTAACTTGAACTTTTATTATCAGAGATTTTGGTTTTATAGAATGTTTAAATATATAACTAACCTACTCACTTTGCTTTAATTTGATTTTTATGTTAGATAAAATCCTTAGCCCCATGAAGTCAATGGAAGTTTCAACTTCAGACTTTGCAACTATGTGACTATACAATTGGAGCTGTTAATTAAAAATGATTCTGGTGTCTGTTTTTCACATTTGTAATTTACACTTACATCCTTTTAAATAATTAAATGTCCTAAAGTGACAAAAAAATGTATCAAGAAGTGTATAAACCATGAATTGTAGGAAGTTGGAACAATACTCCAGGGAATTACTACTTCAAAAAGGATTATGGCATGCTTTTCTTACAACAACGGAATAACAGATTGGTTTAGACTGGAAGGGACTGCTGGAGGTCTTTGGTCCACTCTCTGATTGAGGAGAGTTCCCTACAGCAGGTTGTTCAGGCCATATTTCCTCAGGTTTTTAATATTTCCAAGGATGAACACTCAACAAGCCATCTGGACAACCTGTTCCAGAGTTTGACCACCCTCAAAGTAAAAAATATTTTCCTTATTTTTTATTTCAGTTTGTGCTCATTGCCTCTTGTTCTGTAACTTCTTTGCAGTGGTGTCACCTTGTACTTGTACATATATTGGCAGAATATTTGGAAATCTCCACTGGTACAAAACCACCAGCATAACTCCAGCTGTACAAAAGATCACTCAAAACATAATTCACTGTCAATAACTAGTTTGTCAAGGCAAATTTAAATTCCCACCATACTCCTACATAAGCACTTCCTACTATTACTTCTGCAAGCAGTTTTTCCCTAAAAAAACCATCTATCTCATAACACTTCTACACTATCTGAGGTTCCAGAAACCAGAAAGGGCTTGTCATACAAAAGGGGTGGAGGGTGGGTGATGAAATAAACTGTGCCTAGAAAGTCAGAGAAAATTCTTAGAAAAGTTTTACTTTTGTAGCAGCATGATCCATAAAGTAGGAGGAAAACGAGGACAGCATGAAATCAGTGGCTGGGAAGAGCTACTGAAAACTTTCGAGCAACTACTATTCTGTGCTTTCCAACACTTTCCTCCCTTAACATCAGCAAAGCAGCAAGAGGAAGGTACTACAGGCTGTACACGGTGCTGCAGCTCTTGCACAGATGGAACAAAGCAACTGCTCCCAGCAGTCACTGGCATGTGCTTCCTTTGCCTGTGTCCAAACGCAGACTTCCATGGAAATTTCTCTAGTGAAAAACCAGCTGGTAGTTTATGGCTACACCAGGCCTTTCAGCGTCCTAGAAATTGTGCAGATACAACAGCTGAGGTAAGACGAGAGCAAAAGGCACAGAATAGTGCACAGGGACTTCACTGCCACTTTGTCCCATTCTGCTCTGACACAACACAGCTAGAAGCCACTGAAGGATGCGTTAAGGAAGCTTTCCTGTCTGACCATCCAGAAGCCACTCTGGCAGTCACATGTGCAACAGCAGAGCTGGGATCAAGGTGTCTTCACAGCTACACACCCCACATTCACAGAGTCAGACCAAGTTTCCTCACCAGCTCGACTCCAGGTTTTCCCATAGCAGAATCTCAGGCCTCTGGGTATCCCTAAAATATTTTAATCATGGTGCAACAACAGAATAACAACTCAAGCTGGTGCCTCCAAGGAGGGGTCCAAACAAAAGAAACCCTGGGCTTTTATACCCTCCCAGTCTAACTGCGATACACTCTGGGGTCTTCCAGCTGTGCCTGCAGCTCTTGCTGTGCCTCCAAGAGTCTGGTCACCTGGCTAGGCCACAGGTCCTCGTGCTCTTTGTTATTGTTTTCTCCATCTCATATGAAACATTGTTCCCAACTAGTCTAGAAAACACTAAATAAAGCATGTTACATCAGCTGTTTCTAAATAAATATGAATAATTCCAATTTTAGGGATGTGTGTTTGCGTGTCTGTCTGTATCTTGACTGAGTGGTCGAAAATTAAAAAAAATATAACTTTTTTCCTATCTGGAATGAAAGAAAAACAGAAATTGGATGCTACCTTAGAAAAAGAACTTCCTCATTTCATTCACCACTACCTTACACCTTCCATGACAACAATGGAATTTTTAATAAGCATCATGAATTTGCTTCACAATTAATTTTTAATTGGTCTTGAGCATTTTCACAGACTTTTTTTGTAGGGCCTGATCCTAACTCCAAGGAGTGGAAGTACAAGACTGTCTCCACTGCAGGGGAAATAGCAGTGTCTTCTCAAAGCAGTATGTACATTTTGATAGGGCAGTGCTGGTAGTTTGCAATATGGATTAAAGCAGGACTAGAGACAAGCACAGATAATAATAACAACACTAACACTGATTGCTTTGGAGGGAAGCTCACACACTCTATAAACAGTTCAAAAATTTCTTTTCTATAACCTCTAATATGCAGTAGTGACCCTGACCAGAAGACCACTGTACACCAAGAAGCCGGTGACCCACACAGCAGTTAAGCAGAGTAGGTCCACCAGCCCCATGCTGCACACCCAGTTTGGTCTTCAGACTTCCATTGTGCAGCACCTTCCCCCTGGCTGCAGGATAAACTCAATCAGCACACTGCAACCAACAGCTCCTACTCGGTACCAGTGATTCCACCACCTGCATGTCCTTCCCCTTAGCTAAAAGTGCAAGCAGTTTGTTTCCCTTCTGTCAGACAATACAAATTATGAAGCAATGAATCAAGCTGTTTACTTGTAAGAAGAGCCTATAATAGCTCAAATAACTAAAAGGGGGCAAGCCTTTGAAAACAGGACCTGCACAGCACACTTCTCACCAATCGCAGGGAAGATAATCCGCTGACATTTTTGGAATGCAGAAAAGCACACTGTACCACTTTTACAGACAGAAGTACAAACAGGGGTGAAAGCAGTAATTTTTTTTTAATTATTATTTAAGGCAGTTATTACTCTCTTCATTTAAAACTCTTCTTGATTTTGTTTCAGAAAACACTAAGCCTTAGAGAAGCTAATGCAAATGTTTTAAGAAAGGTTATAAATACATTGTTCTGAGGTATAATACACATATTTTCATGTATATATTTTATTTCAATAGGATAATCATATGAGAATTGTAGGAATGAGGTAAGCAGTGGAAACAATAGTGGAATCTAAGGTAAAACCCAGTATTCCAAAAACCAAAATTAAAAAAAAATCAAGTGACTCAAATATCTAAGACAATGACATCGTACAAGTCCTTACTTAAAAGCAACAATCAATCATTCTATAGGCATTGTTATTTCTTATATAAATCACATTAAAATTATAATTTTAAAGCAAGATTTCTTAATATAGTTATTCTAGGGAGAAGCTGTTATTTGCAGTAAGAATTGATAAAGGCATTATGTTTTCTATTGAGATCTACAGAAAGGAGACCATCACTGCAAAATGAAGCAGTACCAAGACTGAAGACTTGTTTCAGATTTATTGGTGCATGTTATCATTCATATGCTTCTGTTTAGGGCAGGAAAGGAAGGATCGGAGGTTCCTTCCAGTTAACACTGCGCTCCCAAAACAGTTGTGGACACAGGGAAATCTAAACTATAGTACAATCTCAACACAACCTATATTTTGCTTTAGGTGACGGCAGAGAGTAGAAAGCAGCCACATCCATGACTTTCCATCTTTACACCATCTGTAAAGAGGTGATTTCAGTGAGAAGAGGGACAGCTCAGTCCCACTAGTGTAACTATAATCAGAGATATGGAGGATGACTTTGGAAATGTACATTACCTACCTTCCCTTTTGCTTCCTCCTTCCTAATAATTACTTATTCTACCTAAAATTCCCCTCTACAAATACCTGGCATTTCTTTTACAATGTAAGTCTTTTTCAATGAGAAAGACACCTGGATAAATGAGACTATAGGCTGACGCCTTCTTTGTTCCTCATTCTTGACAGGCAGACTCTGCTATGCTATAATCTATCAGCATATAGCTTATTCAGAAACCTTTCATTCTGATGTATTATTGTTTATTTAACCATAACAATTTACTTAGTTACTATGTCTAAGATATGACTCAGCCCTACAATCATTATAACCTGCTTTTAAGCTTGGAATCAATTACTGACCAAACTATTTTGTTAATGATGTTGCAGAACTCAAAAATTCTGAGAGACTGTCACCCACAGGCATTAGTCCTGTAACCACCAGAGTTTTCCACTAATCATTTTTACTAAGGTCATCCAGGTACCAAGAAAAAGAACCTCTGAGGGTTTGGGGTTTTTTTTAATAAATAACAGAATCATTTAGGTTAGGATAGACCTCCAAGATCATCGAGTCCAACCTCTGACTAATAACCACCTTTTCAACAAGACCATAGCACAAAGTGCCACATACAGTTGTTTCTTGAACACTCCCAGGGATGGTGATTCCATCGCCCTGAGTAGCCCATTCCAATTCTTAAAACTCAAATGTTTAAAAAGAATAAAGAAAAACATGTTGCATCTTCTATTTCTACAATTAATAATAAATATTTACATCTAGTCTACATAGTTAACTTTTGGCTTAGATCTACGGCCAGGAATTAAGGTGTTAAAGCAGTACCAGCAGAAGGATGAAATATTACAGGAGCCATGAAACTTGACAGAGTGAGCAATACATCAAATCTCCACAGTTGAGAGCCCCAGGACACAAACCAAGCACTTTGTAAGATGAAGGCTCTGTGGTGTGTCACAAAGAAAAATGATGGCAACAGCTGGTCAGGTTTTCAGCTCTTCAGAGAAGGGTAAGCATGAACTAAGTGTAAGGTGGGGCTCTCAGGTGGTCTATCAATATCAGCATAGCAAAATGCAAATGTGAAACAGATCCAGCATGTCAGCAAATCCCTGAAAAACAGCAGGATAAGCTGTTCACTTAAAATATCATGATATTTTTTATTAGAGGTAGAAATATGAACATAATAAAATATGTGAGTTTAAAAATACTCTCATATGCATGGGCTTATCACAGTCTTTCAGCTCTTGTGAAACCCTTCCTGGAAAATCAGGAGTTAAGGGACACAAATCATTAAAAAAGATCCCTAAAATGTAATGCTTATATATAGTATGACAAGGACAGAACATGTAAGAGACACGGAGTCCATTTGGGATGGGCTACTTACCACAGAGCCATCTGAGAGAAAGCGTGATCAACCAAGACTCAATACGACTGAAACTTAGTACCACTGCTTGGACAAATTACGCCCAATATATGTTGGAGGAAAAAAACTCCAACTTCTATTGCTTTTTCAGGAACAGAAAAGAAATTAAGTGTTCTTTTGTCCCTGCATAGAATATTTGTGGACAACAGTCAAAGACCAGGTACTCAATCATCTCCTTGTATAAATATGGTGAAGGAGAAAGATAGGTGGGAGAAAGACTGAAACACAATGTTCTTTATACAATCATGCTGAAAAGAAGAATTTGAGTGTTCATTTCTCTCCTGTATGATCTTGTGTTCACTGAAAAAAACTAATAGTCTCCCAGTTCAACCCTGTTATCTGGTGTCTTTGGAAAAAGTGAAATAAAGGTGTATATTTCCTGCAGCATGCATGTAGAAAAGGTGGAAGAGATGTGGTTGTGATATCCTAGCCTATAGTGCACAGTGTGTTGCTGGGTGATGCTACTAATGCCCAAGCAGCAAATAGGACATAAGTAACAGTAAATAGGTACAAGCCAAAGTAGAAAGGGGATACTGAATAGTCAGAATAAGTTATTGCCAATTAGGTGATTTAACTAGATGTCTTCTGCCACCTTGACTAAATTTAAAGTAACCACTTTTTGTCCAGATCAGATGTTGTGCACATAACACTACATTTAGTAAAGAGTACTGTTCATAGTTTTGGGGGGAAAAAATAATGTATTGCCTATTCTCATTGACATGAAATATTTGCCAAGTGCTCTAAAACCTTTGAAGAAAGGACACCCATTAGATAAGAAAACACCCATTAGATAAAGTGGATATACAAACTCTATGGAACTCTATGGATAAGAAATATCTATGACAAGGAGTAGTTGCTCCTCCGATCCGAAAGACCTAGTCTAAGAAAAATAAGTAAGCCCAAGTTTTGTAACTTCAACAACTCCTTTTGAATTTTAAAAGACTGATAACAATTTTATCATTATCTAGAAACTTAGTGATTTATCTAGTACTAACAACACTGATGTACACTATCTGGTTGTAGGCAAAGGTACTTGACAATCATGGTCCATAGTAGGACACCCTATTCCAGCCTGAAGTCCAGTCCAGTAGTAACAAATAAGGGGCTTTCTCTTTCACTTACCATTGTAAGTAGGCTGCCAAGTATTTTCTGATTTCTATATGCATTCCTTAAAATGTATTTAATTGACTGAAACTCTGAATTTAATTCTACATTTATTATTGACCACCCAGAAATGAGAGGTTTTATTCAAGAGGCTAGATATTAGCATAATAAGCTTTTTTCATTCCTTCTCCCTCAGTTTAAGATTTGGTTTTACAACACAGGCATACTTTTAATGCAAATATGATGTAATGACTTTAATTCTTCTCTTTTTCTACTTGTATAAGAAAAAAGAATAATAATTATTATAAATTAAAAGAGACTGCTTCTATTTGGCAAACTATATTCAAAACCAAATATATCTCAATAAAATTTATCTCAGAGGATGATCATTAATAGATGCAAACATCCAACTTGATAGGAGGGGATATATTAGAGAGCATATATATTCTCTCAGAGAATATATTAGAAAATATTAGAGAATATATAAACAGATACCAAGATAAATTGTTCTTTAAATATCAGATTAGAACACAGAACAGATACCCCAATTATTACCTTTTCTTTTGCTATACGTTATTTTTAAAACAATCAGTTTGAACTTTTTCTTTAATGTTACTACATTAACACACAGAAAAAAAAGGTAGTATATGCAACATAACCGTCAGCCAACAGCTTTCAGCTGAAGGAAAACATCCTGATAAGCTGACTTATTTGCTTTTTGCACACTTTCTTAGTGAGCAATTTTTATTAAAAAAAATCTTCTTTAATTGAAGACCTGTTAGCACTTCCTTCACTATTATTCTGTTTTTTGTTTGTTATTCAGTCACAGTCCTGCACCAATAGCTCCTGCACTTTATCTCTTTAAATTTAATACTTCACACCATAAGTGCAATGTCATTTGAATAACCGCAATTAATATTAATAGGAGCACATATTCCACCAAATATTTAGCTATTTTATAAATCTGGATATTATATGCAACTCTCTCACCAGGCAACACTGGCTGAAGGAAAGAGTCCAATCAGTCCAAAGTTTCTGTTCTTAAAAAAGACAGGCAAATATGACTTATATCTGGAGCTAAATTACTTTTTTAAACTGGAAAAAATTAAAACAAAACCTTCTTATCACATTTTTAAGTTTGATGCCCTGCACATGTAGAAACATTCAGCTATATTTTGGAATGCACAACCACATATCATCACATATGGGAAAAGGAAAAATACAATGAACATGATTAAAGGGAAATGAGTGACTTCACTCATTGGTGTTTCCAGGATAGTCAGTGTATTTCCACAATTTCAAAGTATAATTGACAGACTTACCAAACCCCAGGAAGGCAGCAGCATTATTGCCACTCCGTAGAAACTTAATTCAGATCATAACACAGACAACACCATGTGCTTAAAATTCACAGTCTAGAGTCCTCTTAACTGTAGAATCCAATTACCATTCTGTTAAAAAAAAAAAAAAAAGAAGAAAGCATCAGAGCTTGTGGTATTCTGTTAAATCACAGCCAGGATAACAGAAGGAAGTGAGAAAACAAACGCCTTCCATACAGCAAACTATTGTTGCTGTGTATCCCCATTAAACAAAAAAGATTCAAATCAACATATGGCAGAAAAGTGAGTCTACCCAGCAAGAGTCAGGGCTATTGGAAAAAAACACAATTCTGCTAAAGCTGTGCCACTGTGAAGCAAAGAATTCTGTCCTTTGTAGGAATAGAAATGATGTGTGAGAATTAGCCCAAGGAACTGGGCATTTAGCAAGGAGTGACAGATCCTCATCTCTAATTCAGGCTCCCAAGACTATTTAAACTCCTGCAGTCACTCTTTAAGATACACTACTTAGAGGGAGGTGACGAGTTTGAACATTGTTAGACAGAAACAAACTGAATCTTCTAACTCTCATATCAGTAATCTAACAGATAGGTTGTTAAATAAAAGGTTATTCAATCTCTCCATCCTTCATGTTAAAAGCAAGCAGCTACAGCAAACTGAGAATCTCTGAATATGAGAGTGCCTGTTGTGGCCTGAGAACACTGACAAAAGAGTGTCCTTGGACATTTCAGCTGAGGGCTGACACTGAATGGGAAATAGGTGCTAAACTGCTCTAGCTGCTGCACACTGAATGTGCACACAAGTAAAATTCAAGACACTCTAAACATACAATTAGAATTAAGTGAGAGCCTTGTGATTCAAGGCATTTCTGTGTTAGGCAGCAGCTGTGTGAGCTGTCATCACATTTTTTAACTTAGGCACCTGAATTCTTCCTAAATCCGACTTTAGGTATTTAAGTCCTTTATAGGATCAAGCCAATAAACTCTCTCTCTGTCTTTACCTCCTTAAGTACTTTAGATCCTATTATGTTTTGCCTCCCTTTTTATTTTAATAAGATCTTTATTTTTTTATCATGTAGTTAACTATTTATCCTATGTATGGTCATTTTTTCCTGTACTCACTAGTGCATACATAATTACTAAGTGTAATTAAATAACTTACTATGGGCCTTTCTCCAAAAGTACTGAGAAACCATCACTCCAATTTTCCCAAAGGGAATTAGGATCCCTTGGAAAATCCACACTGCAGTGTTGTACAGAAATGGTACAGTGGTAGCAGTCTATCTTTGTTCAGCTCACTTGAACCGACTTTTGAGACCAAGCTACAAATGCAGCTTTGTGGCCTTTCATACCTAAAAAAAATTACTCAAAGCCAACTTCTGCCCAACACTGTGTTGCACAAACAAGGATTAGTGTTTGTCTTACTGCAGTGATGTTGGGCGTTTTTCCATTTAAAAATCTGTCAGCTGGAACTATCTCACTAAAGCCCTAAAAGTCTACTAAGCAACAGAGAACAAACTGAAACAAAACAAAACCAAGTTGGTTCTGAGCATTATTTCTTAGGCAAGGCTGAAGTGACTCAAACATCAAACATGAATTTTAATGATTTTTAGCTATTTTAGGACAATATAAATATGATAAAGCTGAGGCAAAATATTTTTATTCACAGATATTCACAGATGAAAAACAAAAAAGGTTTTTCTAACTAGATCTGTTTTTAAAAGTTGGAAATTACTGTAGGCTTTCAAGGAAAACTTGATTTTCTCTAATAATGCTTTTATATCATTGTTAATTTTGCATATCATGATTTATGTAAGGAGGGTTGGAAGTCAGAGCTGGTTTTGGCTGCTGATTTAATAGGAATCTGGAAGTTTTGCGACTCCAGCTACAGAAAAATGGCAGGAAGCTAGGCTATAGCTATGGAGCCAGGAGGTGACCTTTCACAAGAGATGGATTTCTCAAACTCAGTTTCTTGTTCCACAAAAGGGGTTTTACCAAATGAGAGTTGTGTGGGGACTACTCCTATGGTGGAGCTCTTCTGGAATACACAAAAATCACCCATGCTATCTTCCTGATTATTTGGAAAACACTTCTCATAAAAACCTATTCATGTTTTGTCACATTATCTGAACAAATACTATCCTACAAAGTATTGCCTTCCTGATCAATGGGTAGAGCTAACTTTTTTTTTTTTTTTAATTTGAAAAAGTGTTGTGCTGGAAAATTTCAACTAGCTGTAATAGAAACTGCAAATTCATTTCACATGTGCTACCTCAGAGTAACCAACTAGCATGCTAAATAAGTAAAAATTTATATTCTGAAGAAATCTGAGGCCATTCTCTAGCAGTTAACACATGGAAGGCATGAATACGCATAAGCTATTTGCAGGTTGTTATGTTCATTTTCATTCTGAAACAATTTCAAAAATTATTATTACAGTGATGTTAAATGTGTCAAAGAAGCATTTGGCATAGCTGTTTTCATGGGACTGTTCCACATGGGACTGTTTATTTTGGTGTTTTGCTGTTTTCTTGTGTGTATGGATTTTTTAAAAAAACCAAAAAACAATAAAATGGCATTTAGCAAAAATTTTATCAGTAGTAATAAGCTGATGTCCCATGAAAGGATTCAACTTAAACTCAACCAGTCTTTCCCATTTAAAGCCATCACCAAAGGTTTAAGCATAGCCTGTTCTGTGCTTCACTGCATCCACTTAAAGTAAAACATGCTCAATTCAGCTAAAGGACTGAGAATGCCATTTAGCAGTGAAAAGAAAAAAACAGTGGTTTAAATAGTCATAATCTTGGGGAAGTCCCTACCCCATGCACAGGACTCTGAGCAACTCCTCTTGCAGAGATGCTGGCATTGCTTTCAGAGGACAGGGCAGAAGCTGTAAGCACTTCCTCTGTTGAATGCCAGCAGAGAAGGCTCAAGGTGGCTAAATTTGAATTTTGCTGCTTTCTCTCCCTATCCCATTTTTGCAACCACATAAGTAGAGGCTAACATGCATCTTTACTATACACGAAATTAGTATGGATATTTTGCTGCACTGACAACAGCTGCCTTCCCTGTCAATCCTGCTGGTGTGTCAGGTATCCTAACATGGGTATGGGGTTAGGTAAATGCCTTATTCCTGTTGTCTTTCAATGAGAGAGATTCCCTCTCCTTCCCTCACACTTCTTCTAAAGTCTTCTTCTCAAAGTGAGTTTGTACTTTTTCTCAGGGCCTGGGAGACCTTGCAATAGTTCCTTTATTACCTTGCTGAAACCTTCACTTTGTAATAACAACTAAGTGGTGGACTGAATATTTGAAAAGTTTAGATAGCAGTCTGTCAACTGTTTTTCTCTTTACTAACTTGTTTCCTACTGATTTCTTTGGTGCTTCAGACTGAATCCAGCCCCCTGCCGTAACAGCCTAGCGTGTCAGGTAATCCCTGTCCTGGCATTAACAAGCACTGTTTCACAGTGTGCAAATCCTCCCACTGCTTCTCAGAAACCATCTCATAATCTCACTTCAGATTCTCAGAAGCATTTTCTTAATCTTTAGTCTAAATTTCTTCTGGTCATTAACTTTTTTCTCATGTTTCACTTCTTATCTGTCCTTATAGATCACTTAAAAAGAGCAATCATGTTCCCTCTCCATCCTCATTTTGGTAAGACAGTGGGGCAGCAAGCAAGGATTTCTCCAATTCTTGTTGTAAAGTAAATCTTGTGTTCCCGATTATAATTTTTTTACTTCTGTTACAGTTTGTTTACAAATAAGCTGACCAGAATCGTGTGTTGTGTGCTTACTGACAGTTCACCAGTCATGTATAGCAAAATGAATAATTCCTTATCTCAACAGTAAAAAAAAAAAATAATGTAGTACTGTATCAGCTTTTTTATAGCTCTTTCTCATCTTCTATCATTTCCCATTACTAAACTCTCAAGATCCAGCAAAAATTTTTCTCAATAGATGTACATGCTTTGGCACTTGCACAACTACACTTTTTTCATTTCTATTATCCCAATAATTGAGCAGGTCTGTTTCTTCCTGTCTGACATTTTTCTCTTCAGTTTATTGACAGCACTTTCTTACTTGCTGCCAAACCAAATGATCAATTTCCTACCTTTTGTGCAAGGGTCACTGATGAAAATATCAACTAAAATTAGTACCATGGCTGATCCTCAAAAAATGCATATGAAGTGTGCTTCCAGACATAGGAAGCTCTTCCTATCGCATGATCCATTTCCATATGCCTCTTAATAGCATCTTTCACATCTGACAACTTTTTAGCAACTCCATCTTAACTGTTTCATTAAAAAATTTCCATGGGGCTCATTGTATTAAATACTTTACTTAAGTCCAAAGAGACAAAAGCCTGAGCACTGCCTGTATGCAGAACATAATTTCTGTTACAAGAACAAATGCAGACTGAGTTAGGTTAGCTTAGTCTACGTTCGGTAAATTCATGTTTTATTTTATCCTATAATCCATTTAGCTTCATGTCTTTTGTTAATTTTTCACTTGAAAATGTGTTCTACATCCCTAAAATACTATTGAGATCAGCTTAATTGGTCTGTACTTGGTGAATTCCATTTTCTTCCTTCTTGTAAGCAATATTGTGATTGCTGACCTATAGCCAGTGTCACAGATTTTTGAAAATCTGATGGTCACGGCTGCCTATTCTGTCACATTTGGAAACCTCCCCTAGCTGAGATTTTCTTGTATCTTTGAACAAAATCTGTTCCAAACTTTCACACCCTTCATACATTTTACCTTTAATCCCAGAGGTCCCTCTTTGTCCTTTGTGTTTTTAAAACAAAGTATTGTGATCATAATCATCAAAGTGAGAGAAATCTCATTCAGATAAATCTCAAAATAAATAGTTCCTGGATGGAGGAAAAAAAAAGTCAGTCCATAACATTGGTATGTTAAGACTGAAAACAGTTGTTTTTGGAGATGAGCTGAGACTTCCCAGTACCACAGGCAAATTAGCATTCTGCTAACTGGGAAGGAGGGCTGGGGACCAGTATCTGCTATACAAATGGGAGGAGAAACAGAAAAGGGCAGTTTTGACACCATTCAGCTTTGTCTCCTGCACAGCTCAAATGACCCTCAAGACCACAACATGTGCTCAAACGGTGTATTGCCATTCTTGCAGTATCCAAAGGTTTCTTTGAGTGCCATAGTAGAGCTGGGGAAGGAGGCTCCTATTTTTGCAGATGTCTGCCCAGAAATGTGTCAGGAGTTGTCTCAGATATCCCCAGTGCTCAGATGTCCCCCCATTTTACATCCCCACATCCTTGAAGTTCTCTGAGATCCATAAAGAGAACTATTTCTGTAAGTTTAAAGGAAGAAATTCCATTTAAGACATGTTTCAAAGCTTAGATAATTTAGTAAGTCCCCCAGATATGATAAGGAGTAAAGGCCAGAAGTAATGCAGTGGAGTAGAAAGAAGAAATGGGGATTTAAGCTTTCCCTTTACCACTAGCAGTATGCATCCCTGGAGCAATTAGAAAATATCTTACTCTTGTATTTATTCATAGAATCATAAAGGTTGGAAAAGACCTGCAAGATGAAGTCCAACCTCTGACTTAAAACCACCATGCCCAGTAAGCCATAACATGTGTGCCATCTCCACACATCTTTTAAATACCTCCAGGGATGGTCATTTCACCACTTCCCTGGGTAGCCTGTTTGTCCTGGGTTACACAAAAATTCTGGTATCTACCTTTTCTCTTTTCTCCAAAAATGCCTTTTTTTGCTTTTTGGTGTTTTGCCTTCTTTAAAGAGACTGAACTGCTAGTGATTAATGACTCAAACATTTGACCACCTGCCACCTCAGGCTACAAGCTGGGTGTTGAACAAGTTAAGGAGAGAGGCAAATCCTTCTAGCTGGGGTAGTGTTTCTTTGTCTTTACACAGATGACTCAGCTGTGGTAACTTGGCTCTCCAGGGAAGTATAGGGACAATTCACACACATAGCCTGAAGATACTCGTCTTTGCTGATGGGCCATAATGGATTCACTTCTGCTGATGTAACAGGCAGCTGTACCACCTTAGAAGGTGTCAAAGACTCCTGAAATGTCCCCTGATCCAGTATGACATCATCCAGTGTAGAAATCCCTGTGCCAAGGGAGGTACTTGGCATTGTTCCCACCTAGCCTAATCCCAATAAAAGACCACACTTAGATTTCACTCAACACTTGGTTTTCTTTCCTCACCACACAGGACTTTACTGACTATCTGGGACTTCTACCAGACTGCCTCAACAGACCTGGACTGTGACCACCATTTCGACCAACAAATACAGAAATTGTGACAACCAAGTCTCATCTCTGGATCCAACAGGTGTCTTGCAGGTTCTTCCAGTCCCCTGGGGGGTCTGCAGCCCTGCTCTGACTGCCTGTACCAGCACTGCAGCCTCACTGCAGTGCCACACAAGTGTCTGCCGGTATCAAAACCCAGGTATCTGCTGTTTCCTGACAGCACTGACCCTCCAACCATTCCTGTCAGGTTTTCTGGGTGTGAGAGAGGCAAACCACATGGAAGGGCAGCCATCTTGTCTCGTCCAGTGGCCAGGTGTGTTTTCTCCATGTGGGGGAGGCCAGGTGCCATCTTGATTTGGTTCAGTGGCCAGAGCTTGGGAAGTTTCTCCTCACCAGTTGGTTTAACCCAGTTTTATCAATATCATTATTATCATTCTTCTTGGTAAAGAGTTATTTTTTCACTTACATCTGGGCCTATTTGGTCTCCGTCTATATTGGAGAAACCAGGGGTATTGAATCAGAGGGAGGAGACTTCTGTTCAAAGTCTGCACCCCCCCAAACTGTCTCAAACCAAGACACTGTTCCAATGCATTCAGTTCCGATGCTTTCAGTTTCAATGCTTCCCTTTCAGTGAAGAAATTCTTCCTGGTATCCAAACTGAATCTCCTCCATTGCAACTTGAGGCCATTTCCCCTTGTCCTGTCACTAGTTGCCTGGGAGAAGAGACCAACTCCCACCTAACCACAACCTCCTTTCAGGGAGTTGTAGAGAGAGAGAAGCTCTACCCTGAGCCCCCTTTTCTCCAGACATGACCCTGGGAAGAGATAAAACTCCTCTTCCCTCTTCTCCTCTTGGATTCCATCTGCCAGGGCAGGACTTAACCCTCCAAACTCTGACAATCAAACCAAATACCAACTCTGTCCCTGGCACAAGTGGGAAAGATCCTGCAGCTCCTGTCTCTGATGAACAACTTGCCCACTGCAATGCAAGTGAGAGGACTGGGGAGGCCATTCTGGGGCACCGATCTCAACATTCCCCTGAGGTTTCCCCCCCGATTCAGAAGAGCCCACTGGAGCAGTCTACTGTGGATCATGCCTCCCAGAAACATGTGTACTGCACAAGGTGTCTGGGTCTCAAAACATGTCCTCAAGCTTTCCTTAGCCTTGCTGAATATGTGCCAGGACTGATATGGCTAACATACTTCTGTAATTTGGCCTATGCAGAACCAATGTGCCTTCTTGCTGAAGCCTTCCGGAGGCAAAAAGAGGGAGCAGCAGGTAGATGCATGCCCTGACATCTCTTTCTGTGTTAAGTCTCTCTTGTCAAAGTGGTGGGGACCTGAGGTCCCAAGCAGAGGGAACACAAAACCATAAAATCATTTAAGTTGGAAAAGACCCTTGAGATCAAGTCCAACTGTTAACCCAGCACTGCCAAGGCCACCACTAAACCATGTCCCTCAGTGTCACATCTACATGTCTTTTAAATCCCTCCAGAGACGGTGACTCCGCCACTGCCCTGGGCAGCCTGTTCCAATGCTTGGCTACCCTTTCACTGAAGAAAGTTTTCCTTTAAGCCAATTCTACACCTCCTTTTGGGCAATTTGAGGCCATTTGCACTTGTCCTATTGCTTGTTTCTTGAGAGAAGATACCAACCCCAACCCCCAGAGCATTGATCAAGATATGAAACCAAACTTGTCCCAGCACTGAGCTCTGGAGAATACTGCTAGTGACTGGCTGCCAGTTGGATGTAACTTCATTTACATCCATTACTCTCTGGGCCTGGCCATCCAGCCTGTTTTTAACCCAGCAAACAGTGCACCAGTTCAAGCCATTTCTCGTCCAGTTTCTCCAGGAGAATGGTGGGAAATGGTATCAAATGCTTTACTAAAGTCTAGGCAGACTGGATCCACATCCTTTCCCTCATCCACTGGCAATTGCCATATTATGACGCTAAGAAGCAGAATTCACATTTCATGCTGAAGGAAAATCCCAACAAGCACTTGACTATTTAGTGGTTTATTTAGACAGTGGGTTTGTGTGGCAGAAATCACTGCATTTAAAAAATGTCATAAAAATGCTAAAATTCTTGCCTTTGCCAAAAGAAAAAGAAAGTCTTAAATAAGTTTTGTTTGTTTAAATTTCTTTTCTTTTTGGAAAGACCAGCCTCTGGGATGAACTCTACTACCCTCAGCTGCTCCTCATAAGACCCTTTACCTGCTCTGTTTCTTGGGATATATGTTGAGGCGCTGTAAAAATGGGGCTCTGCTCCAGATTTTCAGTATGTAGGTATTAATTTCTAGGTCCACTGCTTATCCCCTTAGCCTGGGTTGGGTTTGCTTCATTTTGTTTATACTGCTGTTTATTTCTGAAGATCTTAAGTCAGAATCATTGCATGTAATTTACCTAAAGCAGAGTCAAACACAACTTGAATCACTAATTTATTGTCATCTCAAGTTTAACTGGGTTGCACACCCTGCTCACACAAGGAATTGCTTGGGAAAACATCCAATCAATAGCTCAAAAAGGGTAGGAAAGGAATGTACATCTGCCTCACTGAAGGCACAGTACTTTGTAGGTAACTTTCCGAATGAGAACAACCAAGACTTCCATAAGCAGCAGCACCATACTGCTCTATGGCATGAAGAGAAAGGGCAATCCCTGACATCTTTCTTAGAATGGCCCATGTGAACTGCACAGTCGCAAGGTTTTGTTGCTTTAAAGTACCACTCATCTGACCCTGCAAGGGGGGGAGGGGAGATTTTTGTGTGCGCTATTTTTAATGCAGTGGTGGTGGAGCTGTGTGTTATCTAATCTAGTAAAAAGTTGCATATCTTTTTTTCCTCTCTTACATAACTATCACATTTGATGGTAACACAGTGAAAGATGTGAAAACTGAGGTGGCTTTTTTCTTCAGTAAAATATGCCAAAGGTAAAATAATAAACCAAAACCAAAGCTTGAAGAATCAACTGTTACTTAAAGATATAAGAATGTCAGCATTGGTTAATACCAAGGTCCTACTAGGATCAGTACCATTTCCAACAGGGATAAAAATTAATGTCTAGAGAACAAGGACAAGGTGAATATATAGTCAGATTTCTCCCGAAATAATCTCCCAGATTCCTGACATCTCTACGACTGGTTAGAGCTGTGTAAAATGTCAGGTTCCCATCTATTCATTCATCCTACTCCAAATTCCTTCTTTCACTGTTTCAGTTTTGAAGAGAAAGATGGGAAAAACCTCAACTCTCGCACTGCAAAACCTCAAGGCTGGCAAAGCCATGAGTATTTTGCTCACTAGAAATTAAGAAAAATAGCTGATTTTGCTCATTATACTCATAACTGCTTGAATCATCAGTGTAAATCCTAATATATGAACTTTTATAGGAATCATCGGAAGTAGCAATGGTGGAAACAGGTTTTCATTTCTATTGTTTTAAATTTCTCCTGCAGAGGACAACCTGACTATCCTACTGCCAGTCCCACAGGCCCTTGAACTTTGTCCTGTTTTATTTTTCTACTCTATTTCCATAGGTAATCTAATCTGAAATGCAAAATAAACTATTGCTCTCTTTAACAGTTCAGAGTTTTACTTCTGTCCAATTTCTCTGGCTATCTCCCTGATACTTTGTGAGGTCAACTCACACTTGCATGTCCACACCAGAATCCATAACCCATTAAAACCATTTATAATAATTCAAAGCACTTTACATCATCCCATCACCATTCAAGTTCATACTATAAACATCTTTTTGATACTTAGAGTGTAATTTCTTAACTCACTCCATTTTTTAATTAATTACTCTAAGAGACTATCTCTCCTGTCCGTGTTTAAAATATACTCACAGTCTCCTCATATTTCAATTACCATGACATCTTTTATCTTTTACTTTAGGAACTTGAAAGACACTGTAAAGGCAAAGGATGTAGCTTAGAGTGGTTGAATTCAGACAAAACACCTGGATGTAAATCCAGGTGTGTCTGGTTATTTCCAGTCATGGCATCTTTGCTATAGCTCTCTTAACAACATTCAGCATCATCTTACAGCCTGTCATAGATGGAATACAAATATAGCTTTGTTCCTTTCAAAAGGCCATAAATTAATTTAAAGGTACTGCTATATTTATCTGAAACGTCTGGATTTATGACAGCCTTTTAACTTTTAAAAAAAGCATTGTAACAACTATAAATACATAGCACTTGTGCAATAGGCTTCAAGCTTTCATTAGAGAATGACATACACCTGAAAAACCTAAACATTTCCCCACTGTGACTACTTTAGGCGGAACAGATGAGGCACTTCACCAGAAGAGCTCGACTTGCCGTTCCACACTCGCGGAAAGCCCAAGCCTCGCTGCCCGGCCAGGCTCTGACGGGTCCGCGGCAGCGAGCGCATCCGAGCCCGACCTGCGAGGGCTGGGAACAGAGGGGATAATGCACAAACCCTAAGGACAAAGAGCTTTTCCTTAACCTCGTAACTTTTATCTTATCGTGTCCTCCATTAAAAGACTAACACAGAAGGGAAGGGGGCCAGCCTAAGCGGCCCGAGACGAGTGCGGGCACCCGCCGGGCGATGCCTCCGGGACCACGGCAGCTACACACGCCCGTTCCCCGCTGGAGACCCCCCTCCCCGCCCCGGCGGCTCTATCCCTGTATCCCTGCCTCCCCCACAGCCCTGCTAACGCCCGACCCTCACCACAGCAGCCGCTCCCAGTAGCCAACCCGGAGCTCGTAGGGCTGTCCCTCTTCCCCGGCAAACTCCCCCCGTCCCCGCTAAGGCGCTCACTCCCTGCCTCCCCGCCGCCGGGCAGGCTGTGGGAGTTACGTGGGAACCGGCACCCTCTGGACGGGCGTTCCCGGACGGGCCCGCCCCGTCCCCCCACGTGACCCCGCGCCGTTGGCGGCGCGCGCGTGGAGCGGTGTTTTGTAACCTCCTCCCGCCTCCTCCCGCCCCCCGCCCGCGCCCAGCCCGGAGCCGATCCCGGCGTCCGGAGCGGGAGCGCCACACCCCCCTCGCCGCAGCCGCGCAGCCGATGGCAGCGTCCTCTCCCGCCGTCGCTGTGGGCTCGGAGCTGCCGCCGGAGCCGGGCGGCAGCGGGGGCCCTGGCGAGGGGGCGGACGGGGAGCGGGAGCTGCTGCTGGCGCGACTGGTGCCCGCGAGCCGCCTGAAGGAAGCGGTGGGCGCGTCCCTGGCGTCGCTGTGCCTCGGCCCCCTCGGCGGAGCGCAGCGTCTCGGGACCCTCGTGGACTGCCTGGTGCTGAACTACCGCCTGCGGCAGGGGCCGGGCCGGGGCAGGGAGCGCGAGGCCGAGGGGCCGCTGCGCTGCTGCGGCTGCGGGAGGTTCCTGGGCGAGCCGGTGACCGTCCCGTGCGGGCACACCTACTGCCGCCGCTGCCTCCGCAGGGAGCTGCGGGCCCGCTGCCGCCGCTGCCGGGACTGGCTGCTGCCGGCGGGGGGCACCAGCACGGCCGCGGCCCCGATGCGCACCAGCGTTGTCCTCAACCGGCTGGCGGAGAAGTGGTTCCCGGGCGAGTGCGAGAGGGCGAGGGCCGGGAGCCGGCTGGAGGAGCTGCTGGCCCAGGGCCGCTTCCGAGAGGCGCTGGGCGCCGCCAGCCAGGCCCTGCGAGCAGGTAAGGCTGGAGGGGAGGGGAGCGCTCCCTTCCTCCGCCCGCCGGAGCCGCGAAGTTCCGCCCGTGTCTCGGCGGGACCGGGACGGGCGGGTGGCTGGGCACGGCAGGCTCAGGGGGCTGGGAGTGTAGTGGAATACGTGGGTGTGCCCTCCCTCACCTGCTTCAAGTCCGTTATGGACCTAAACGGGCCGGTAAAAAACGTCCGAAGTTTTCTCGAGTTTGAGGGGATTCGAGGAACCTCTCCATTGGGAGAGCGGAGTGGAGGGCACGCGTAGCTGGTCGGTCCCTGGTTGAGCGCCCGGCCTGGCACTGGGGTACACTTACTCGCACTTACTCCGGAGGTGTGGGGGAGCGTCCCACATGCGCTGCTTCGTGCCTCCCCCGGCACGTTCGTGTGGGACTTGTTTACAGAGGAGCTTGTGGGCTCAGCTTCGTTTCGTGTTTAGTAATCGCTGTGCGCGGTCAGGGGAAATGCAGTTGGTGTATTTAACCTTGTTTCCTGAGAGAGAGACCTATTTTCAGTCTTAAGTGTCACCAAGACAATTCCCAGCAGGCCGGGCCCAGTTGCATAAGCAGACAGGCATGGAGGGGGACAGGTTGTGTAATGGCAGTGACATCATAGGTGGGTGTGGTTGGAGTTTTATATAGTGTTGGAAGAGGGTGCAAAGAGGGAAGGTAGAGGCATGCTTTTAGGCTATCCTGTATCCGTCACAATATATGTGTCTGGTGCCATGGACATTTGAGATACCGTCAGTTTTTCAGAGTTTAGTCTTTGTAGAGGGAGTCAGATTTGTGTGATCGATACACCTAGATGGATCCAGTGACAGATTCCTCTGTTGTTTTTATTCGACTGAATTTTATCACCTGGTGACCTGAGGGGTTCCATTTTGATTTGTAGCCGTTTTTTTTTCCTGTTCATTAATTTAGGAATTAATATTTTTACAGGTTAAGCATATTACGTTTATACAGTTGTCTGCAGCGGAGGGAAAAAACCCAAAAGCTTGCATAAGTCTAATCCTTCCAATCTGTTCTGGGGAGATACATTAGATCTAGTTCCAGAATAAGCTGTTCCTAATATCGGTGAGATTAAATTGAAGATCTATTTTATATGCTTTTTGGCAACCTGATTTAAAGAGGTTCACTTCTGGCCACCAAGTCTATTTGTCAGGGTGTTTCTAAAGTGTAGGATATAGGATGGATGTGACCTGAGAGCGTGGCTGATCTATTTTAAATCTTGGAACTATAAGATGCAGACTTCTTTCCTGAAGTTCAGCATTGAGTCACAGAGGTCGCTCAGTGGCCTTCAGGGTAAAAGTGATGAATCCATTATTGATCTCAAATGTTTACAGGGATCCTACTTCATGTTTTAGCATTGCTTTGAAAGAATAAAAGAGGCAATTAATTATACAGTTTTTGTTACTATTTCTTTTATGGATTTAGCAATATTATGTAGATAACTGTGGGGAAAGAATTTTGATTCCTTTTTATGTGAATCTCCATCTTTAATTTTGGCTTTAAAATGGGTTTAAAATGTAAGAATAGCTACCAGCTGTGATGCTTAATCAAAATTTTATTATTTAAATTCAGTACACGTGCTAGAATTAAGTGCTAGAAGCTCAGTTTAAGATCTGTTGTACAATTCTTTCCTGTATCTCCCCTCCTGAGAACTATATTCTGGTAATGATATTAAAGGACTTCATGAGTCAGAGTGCAGACATACATTAAATGTGAATTTAGAGGTGTGGGCTCACAACTACAAATCGAAGGTGATTTCAGGCCAACAGATAACAAATTAATAGCTGCTGATACACTTTCAATCTTCCTCCAGAACATGAATCTTGAAAAAACTTAGAGATTGAAAAGATGTGGCTTAAGAAGTGTATTAACGTTTAAAATCGTTCATGTTCTGTTTCAGTGTTTCCTTACTGCTGCTTCATCTATTTCTTTTTAATGCAAATAGTTAAAAAATTGCGATAAACATAAATCTGATGTCTTAAATAAGGCATTGATGCTAAAAGTTTACTCAAAAAGGTATCTTTCATAACTCTTCTACATTTCTTGAAACATTTGAAACAGACCTGTTTCCCGTGGTGCAGAAGTGACTTTTGAAAAACATGAGTAATGTTAACATATTCATATGGTTAAAATATTCCTTGCAGGGTTTGAAACAAAATAGTTTAATTAAAGGAAGTATATTGAATTAAAATACAAATGCTACTTGCCTTTAATCAAGTGTCCTGAAAAACGCAGCTAATGGGCTTGAGTTTGGTCTGAATCTCAGACTTGTTCCTGCTGGAGTGGGCCTCAGGAGGTCTGTTGGGCAATCAGTCTCCTGTTCAAAGCAGAACAAATACTGAGATTGGAGTAGTGTGCTTAAGTTTTTTGAGTTTTTGTATTGAATCATGAAAACCTACAGGCTGAAGATTCCACAGCCTCTCTGCTCAGAGGTTAATTATCCTCATAGTGAAAATTTTTCTCCTTATTTCAAGTCTATTTCAGTTTATAACCATTGTCTCTTTTGTTTTTCCACTGTGCACTTCAGAGTCCTCTAGGTAACCCACTTTTGGATTCTGAAAAGGTGTTGTGTTCTCCTGATACCTTCGGGAATTGTTTTCTGCTAAACAAACCCAGTTCTCTCAGCCTCTTCTTATGGGTTGTGTGTTCCAACCCTGATAGTTAGGGTGATCCTGTAGTACTGTGTCAATAAATACTATGTCCTAAAGTTTTTCTACATAGTGGTTGTGATGTGCATGTCTTTTATTTTGAATAATTTGGTATATTATTAAGAACCATATAAAAAGCAGGCAGGATCCACGAGAGGTAGTTCCTTTGTTGGTAAGTTTATACTGACATTAGCCAGGAGCAGATGCTTTGGAAATAATATTAAAACCAAGAATGCATATTGAGTGAGTTTTTGTGTGTACACCTCTTTACACTTTCCTGTTAATGTAATAATAACAAGGAATACAGTTCTACCCTACAAGTACTTAGTGTCTTCTTTTCATTAAAATCATTTGTCTTCAGGTACGCTAAAGTGAGGCATTTTGGGATTTACAATATATTTGGTTACTGAAATTGAAATTCAAGCACTAGTTGTGTTTCTCTTGTTTATAGTCTTTGGTCTAGAGATTTGAAATTAGTTTGGATCCTCTCTTTGGGTGGCAAACATTAAAATATATGCTGAAACATTGTGAAATGTTTTTTTCATGGTTACAAAGCCTAAAAATTAAATTATGTTTACAAAATTGGATATATAAATTTAGATAGAACCAGAGAATTGTTTAGGTTGAAATTGTTAGAATTGACCTTTCAGATAATGAAGTCCAAGCGTTAACCCAGCACTGCCAAGTCCACACTAAACCATGTCCCTAAAGTGCCACATCTGAGTGTCTTTTAAGTCCCTCCAGGGATGGTGACTCCACCACTGCCCTGGGCAGCCTGTTTCAGTGCTTGACAGCCCTTTTGGTGAAGAAATTTTTCCTGATAGCCAAACTAAAAGTCCCTTGGTGCAACTTGAGGCTCTTTCCTCTCATTTTGTCAGTGTTACCTGGGAGAAGAAACAGGCCAGCCCCCACCTTGCTACACCCTCCTTTGAGGTAGTTGCAGAGAGCGATAAGGTCCCTCCTGAGCCTCCTTTTCTCCAGGTTAAACTCAGTTGCTCTTTGTAGGACTTATGCTCCAGACCCTTCACCAGCTTTGTTGCCCATCTCTGGACACACTCCAGACCCTCAATGCCTTTCTTGCAGTGAGGACCCCAAAACTGAACATGTTTCAAGCTGTGGCCTCACCAAGGCCGAGTACACGGGAACAATCACAGCCTGCTGCCCACGCTATTTCTGATACAGTCCAGGATGCCATTGGCCTTCTTGGCCACCTGGGCACACTGCTGGCTCATGGTCAGCCAACTGTCAACCACTGCCCCCATGTCCTTTTCCACTGGGCAGCTTTCCAGCCACTCTTCCCAAAGCCTGTAGCTCTGCATGGAGTTGTTGTGGTCTAAGTGCAGGGCCCAGCACTTTACCTGGATGAACCTCATACCAGTAGCCTTGGCCCATCGATCCAGCCTGTCCAAATCTCTCTGCAGAGCCTTTCTGCCCTCCAGTAAATCAACACTCCCACCCAACTTAGTGTTGTCTACAAACTGACTGAGGGTGCAGTTGATCCCCTTGTCCAGATCATCGATGAAGACATTAAAAGGACTGACCCCAATACCAAGCCCTGAGGAACATGACTTGTACTCGTCTGGCTTTTTTTTCTTGGAAATATTTAGCTCCAGTTTGTTACATGTATTGATCATTCAGTGGCAGTGTTTGTATGTTCAGCAGCGAGTTGAGGTTCCAGCTAAACTCCTTTGTTTTGTACCAGTTCAGTTGGAATCATGCATTTGTCTTTGAAAAAGAAGTGTATAAAATGTCCACCTGCTGTAGACTTGAACTCACATTTTTATCTTCAAACCACCCCTCATTCTTCCCCTAGGAAAAAAGGCTTGGAGTCCCTCAGGTCATGTTCTACACTTGAAAGTCTGAAAAAGATGCGCTTCCTCTGATTCTGTACAAATAGGCAGCTTATCAGAGAACAAAGACCTGCACTTACTGCTACCTTTGAAGAAAGAAATTTGGTTTGATACTAACTCTGCTGGACACCAGAGCCAAATACACATAAAACTCTGAAGAGTCTGATCTGAGCTCTTACCTTCCTAGGCTATAGCAGTCACAAAACACAAAGCCACAGGAAACCAGGCCTCAGAGTTGTTCTACTTGCAGAATTAGTGTTTGAGTTAGAGAGTTTCCCAGACTTCTGTTAAAACAAACATTTTATTATGTCTAAAATAAAAATGAAACAAAGCAGGTTTGGCAATATTTGTATTTCAAGGGAAACTGACAACTCCAAAGACAGTTAAAGAAGACACTTTATTTTCAGCTGTGAATTCTTCTGTGATTTTTTTTCTTAACCCTTTCTCTTCCATTGAGATCTTTTTACATGTAGCACTGTGGATCTAAATACAAAGTGATGTGGTGGAATATATGGGAACATTGACCAGGCTGACTTTTAAATGTAAAACAGGCTAATGTTGGAAATTTATGAAAGTTTATACTAGACATTTAGAATAGGCTAATTGAAATGATCGCCTCCCAGGAAAGCCTTGTTGAAACAAAATTCAAGGACTATTTGATTTTAGTATTGTTTACAGTAGACCAAGGTTTGGCTTGTTTATCTCACTCAGTGAAAAACAGGTGCATTTTTAAAAACAATCAATAACAAAGTAGTGTGCTGGCATATTTTCTAAGCAGCAACTGCACTTAGCTGTGTTACAAAACCATAGTTTTAGTGGCATGGAGATGGGTATGCTTCCCATTTGGAGGTTGCTGTACTGAAAGTGCAAAATGCTGTATGTTGGACATGAGAACTTGTCCATACTGAACACGTTCTGCCATTTCCCCATTGTAGAAGTTCCATTAGTGCAGCTCCTTTCAACAGGGCTGCCAGCTGGTGTTAAAGGCTTTCTGGTATTGGCTATCTCTTTTGGTCACATAGTGATAAAGCCTACTTCTGGTACTTCCTAAATGGATACTGCTGGGAAAGTGGCATCTGTATCTCCAGCCATAGTTGGAGGGAATTGGGCATTATAAAAACAAATTACAGTCTACAGCAAAACTTGGGCATTTGAAAGCAAACTGTGTAATGCTTAGGCTTTTAATACAAATGTGCTGAATTCCCAGATTCCTATGGTTTTGATTAGATGTACTGTAAAGATAAAGTTGACTTGGTCTGCAGTTTTTGTTGTCACAGTAGTGCAGAACAGTACTTTGTCAGCCTTTCTGATATTTGAAAATATATTTTCTTGTTGCTGCAATATACATTAGAAGATCCAAAATTTGATCCTTAGCTTAAAAGACATGAACCTGGAATTACTGCCACTTCTATTACCCAAACACTAGGGGTTAGGGGAGAATGTACTCCAGTAATTTTGGAAGTATTTTACAAATATTGTAATTATGTGATATCACTATGAAAGCAAATCTAATTACAAATTTCTGATTTTTTAAAAATGTTACCTAATTTCTGTCTTCAGATTCCAATGACTTGATGCTTAGGATTTACAGAGCTGAGTCATATGTTGGCCTCCAAGAATATAAAACAGCCATAGAAGAGCTAAATTTTGTTATTTCTAAAATGCCAAATTGGCCAGAGGTAAGTTGGTATGAGCTCATCATTTTCCAATACTGTGTTTGTCTATAAAATTAATGAATTCTAAATTATACTTGAATTGTTTAAAAACCTGTGTCAGCTTCTTTAAACATTATTTTGTGAGACGTGCAAAATGCTAAAAGGCACATTGAAAATAGTTAATTTGTATGAGACTAGCTACTGATGAGTATGGCAGGTTAGGGCTGGTTGATAAATATACTTAGAGTTGGGATGGTTTATGGTGATGTAATCAGTAACAGCTGGGGTTTGGGGCTTCTTTTGTTTATTTGTTAATTTTTGTTAACAGAAGGATACTTTTCTTGGAAGTTTTTCTTCAAAAAGCCCAAAGAATCTCAGTGGGCACTGAGCTTTGCAAATAGTCCAGGCAGCTGGGGAGTCAGTGGTCTTCAGAACCCTTACGATGCTGCACATTGTAGCACTGTCTAAACTGAGCGCAGCAGGAGCAGCAATATCTTGCCACATGAGGGGACATTGCTGCTGTCTTGGTTTGTCCTGTGTTCAGCAGTTCAGTTGCTACTGCAAATTCATAAAGCCCTCCTGCTTTTCATGTCTCAGTCTTGGTAGCGTTGTCTACTTTTTTCTGTATGTTTGGAAAGAAGCCTCACTTTGTTTAACTGAGCTTGGTTTGATGGATGGATTCCTATAACAATCCTTATCTCTGAAGGAAAATTAACTGTAAGAGGAGGATTAGCATGCTTCCCTTCTTCAGAATACATCTTAATTGAAACTGCCCAAATTCATCAAAGAGGATGCATGCCCTCATCTCGAAGTCTTGTTGAACAGATGCTACTGTTCATACAGTCATTCATCCTGTAGAAACTGTACTCTGGGGTTTGTTTGTTGTTTGGTTGGAGTTTTTGTTTGTTTGTTTGTTTGTTTGTTTTTGAAGTTTAGTTTCTGGCCCATTATCCAAATTCTCGTATACAGATAGATATTGTTGTTTTAACTAACTTTTATTAGATAACTGTTTGTTTTATCTAACTATTTATATTACTGCCAGTGCAACTTTTAAAAACTGAGATAAGTTCTTAGTCCCAACATCATCTAGTTACAACTAAGTTTAGCAAAATTCAGTAGTTTTTCTTCCACCTTTTTTTTTCAGACCAAATAATATACAGATTTTTTTTTCCTGTTGCTATCTAGTGCTCAAGCATAAAATATAGTTGGAGGAAGCAACTCCAAAAATGCATTGTTTTGTGTTAAGAATGTAGATTGAGATGAACGTAAGGGATGCACAGTTGTGTGGGTTGTTTTGTTCGTAGTCCATCTTTTCCTACATGCTGGAACCATAAGGCTTTTAATGAAAGAGAGGCAAAAAAGGGTATCCTGTGAGCTGTTATGTGAGGTTATGTAATAATTTGCATTTCTTGTCCCCCTTCTTCCTCTCCAGAGGGTCCCAGAAGAGGGAAACCAAGGCCTTTTGTGCATTAAGCGCTAGTCAGGTTTTTAACCCTTTTGTATAAGCCAGATCAAATTAACTGGAAGAAGACTCACACCAGGCTATTCCATGACTCTTTTCAGACACTAGCATATGTATATTAGACAGGGCATATGGATTATCCACACTGTGCACTGTTGAAGAGCTACATTCTTTTTGTCGCGGCAGGTTCTAATTCTAACTGTTGCAGTGCCTGTAAGATCAGTACTGCAGTTCAACATACTCTCTAGAAATGTCTTCGTGGTATCTGTTTCTCAGGTCTACTTCCGGAAAGGAAAAGTGCTGCAAGACTCTGGCTTTGTAGGTGATGCCTTACAGCTGTTTCTACAGTGCTTAGCCCTTGATGAGGACTTTCTTCCAGCCAAGCTAGAAGTAGAAAAGGTATTCATGATACTGGATTCTTGTCTCTGGTTTGTTTCCTTTATAAAGCTCCCATTGTGGTAGACTTTGAGCATCTAAAATGTTCATTACATGCAGAGACAGTTTGGATGGCAGATTACTTTTAAGATATATCTTAAATCATACTACACTGAAGAGATATTCCCAGTGTATGCATTTTAAATACATGTTTAAAAGTACATATGCTTTTGAAGTTACTATATGAATATCTAGAAAACTGCAAAGCAGGCAGCGTGTTAAATTTTCTAAGTCAAAATCTTTTGTGCCCAGAGCACAACAGGTTTTCTTTGATAATAAAAATTTATAATGAAAAAAAGCATAATACTGAATTGATAATGTATAACTCTGTTTGAAGAGCTCACTAGCTTGTAGTAGAAAAGATTTCTAGGTAAATTTCTTTTTATCAGTGTAGGTATGTAGGTTTCTGCTTGTTTTCAACTCTGCTTTCTCAGTTACTGCTTAAATAAAGTTCTGTTTATGAGGATAACTTCACAGAGATTTACTTCTTACTTTTGGTATGTAGTTTTATTACAAAGGTATGTCTTGATTATTTTTCTTTATTATTGACATTTAGCTATTTTTTCTAGACATTGTGTGATGTTTTGTCACCAGAGAAGCTAGGTGAGAGTTTGAAGGAATCTGCTTGGAATTCAGTCCATATTCGAAATAAACCTTTTCTGCTTGGTTCTGAGGTGACTGCATCTTACTGCAACTTACAAAACTGTCCTCAGCAGGTAACAAAAATTCTAGGATAACTTTTGTTGTTGGCTGATATGCAAACATTGGATGTGCTGATACCCTGATTCGTCTTACTTTCCAGTGTAAATACTGACTTTCTGTGATTGAATTGGAGGAAAAGAGTCATGATTTGGGAGGAATATATTTTCATTTGTAGTGTTAAAACTCCTCACTCTAGTGAGCTGCAACAAGTAATAAAGTAGTACTTAAGTTTGATATCAGGGACTTCAAAATAAAGAGAAATACAATTTTTCTTCTCTTTGAAGCAGATGAAGATTGTTAAATTGGTAATGCTAAGCCAATTTGAGTACTGTCTTGACTTACAAGTTTCTCTCAATAACTAATGAACTAACTGTGGGTATCAGTTTGGCTTATATATCTTTGCGTGGTCACATCTTACATACCTAGATTTGTGTTACTCTTAAAATACAGTTCAGTTCATCTCACTATTACAGAGTTCAGGAGGATCAGATGTACTGAAGCCTGTCAGTGGAGGCTTAAATCGTGCACAGTCTGCCCATGCTCTTAATTCAACAAAAGACCTTGCCAAGGAAGATGGCTTAAAGAGAGTGTCTTCTGAACCCCTTCTCTCTGGCCAAGGAAAAAGTGCTTTGTTAAAAAGAAAGCTTTCCTTTTCAGAACAGGATGCAGTTGTATGTGAAGATGGAAGAAACAAACACAAAAAGCAAGGAGGTAAACAGTCACTTACTTTGAAATTTAAAGTATTTACTGCCTTGTACCTTTTTTTCAAGGAGTATTTTGTCTTGCTTTTCTTTAGAAAGTACAAAAAGGGATGTGACACTGGCCTTTGGAACAATTCCTGGGGATTTGATTGATGTATCAGATTTTGAGTGCTCTCTATGTATGAGGTAAGATTTTGTCCTTGATGCAGTATTTCTGTTACAGATGCTTGGCACATATCTGTTACGTGTATGAACTGTAGGTTGTTATGAATTCTGCTATCAGTCAATAATTGCACCTTTTCTCTATCCCTGAAATTAAGTGTTTATTTAAATGTCACCTGCTACAGCACTATATACTATAGGACTATTTTAATCAAGTTGCCTTCTACATTAAACTTGGCATTGTTAACTGGTAACCATAAAAGTACAGGGTCTTTTGTTGTTAAATGTTAGGGGGTTTTTGAGTCAATAAAAGTATTATTTTGGAAAGGCTAATTCTCAGAAGTATTACCTGTGAACCTCGTATTTGTCTGGGAGATGTAGATGCTTTAGAATGTTAGTTTACTTAAATGTAGCTGATGTATTTGAAGTCTCTTATTGAATTGTCTTGCTTTTCAGAATAAATACTGTAAAACATATGGTGTATACTAAACTATCCATAGTTATGTTACTAGTATGTAATACTGCTATGTAGAACAACTTAGCTTGTCAAAGAATCACTCCATTTTGTGTATTCTGAATCTCTAGCGAGACCAAAAACTGTGTTTTGGGATAAATGTTTAGGTACTTAAAGTGCTGGAATGTGTCCAGATCCATCAGAAAACAAAAAAATGAGTGATGAAGTAAATGGAAACAAACTGCAGTATAGAGGAAAAAGTAGAATAAGGAGACATGGAATTAATTTTTCTCTGCTTTATTGTAGTATAGCTAGTCTTTTAAAGAGGTTAATCATTGACTCTTTTAGCAAAAGACATGCTGGCCATAGGATCTAACTTCTAATAATTTTGTTTCAGGCTATTCTTTGAGCCAGTGACAACCCCTTGTGGACATACTTTTTGCAAAGGTTGTTTGGAACGATGTTTAGATCATGCTCCACAGTGTCCACTCTGTAAGGAGAGCTTGAAAGAGGTATTGTTTCTCAGTAAAGCTTACAAATACAAATATTGTATAATTTTAAAGGCTGCTTCACTTGAACCCAATAACTTGGTTTTGCTTGGCTTTTGGGTTGCTGCTAGAATGGAAAAACTTGGGACAAATTTTTTCAATACAAGTTGATTAGATTTGCTTCAGGGTCTTAGGGGTTTTATGTTTCTGTGACCATCTACTGGTGTAATTAAATCCTGAGTATTCATAAACTTTGGTAAGTATTCAGTTAAATCTCTCTGTGATTTCTGTACATTTCCCTTGTTTGTATGTCTGTATATCCTAGGAAAACAGTTCTGTCTCTGGTAAGCACAGAACTACAAATCAAGTTAGACACTAAATGTGTCAGACACTAAGAACTCATGAAGAGAATGTAATTTTCAAATATTGGAGTATCCTTAGGTGTTAAGCAGTGAAGCATAAGAACTTCAGAGCTGTAAGTTTTCATGGGTTTTAAGACACGTCATAGATCATATTTTTAAATAAGCTGCATTTTCTGAAATGTTTTTTTAATATATATGAAAAGAAATATTAATGTGTTTTTTGAAATTGCTTACAGTACCTTGCAAGTAGAAAATACAGTATCACAGAACTGCTGGAGGAATTAATAATGAAATATTTGTCTGATGAATTATATGAGAGAAAAAGAATTCATGCTGAAGAAACTGCTGAACACTCCAAGTAAGCTTGCTGTCTTGAGAAACTTGAGAAATTAGTATGGAAATCCTTTATAGAAATATTTTCTTATTTTTGTGGTTATTAATAATGGTATATTATGGATGCAAGAAGGAGTATGAAGCTTGTCCAGGTCCTTCCGGGTGGCATCCCATCCTTCAGATCTGTCAACCACACCACTCAGCTTGGTGTCAGCAGATTTGCTGAGGGTGCTCTCAATCCCTTCATCTGTGTCATTAATGAAGATACTAAACAGTGCAACTCCCCATATGGATGCCTGAGGGCCACCACTTGTCACTGATATCCCCTGGGACTCAGCCATTGGCCACTATCCTCTTGATGCCACCGTTTCTGAGAACATAATGGCTTGTATGGCTCAAAACAAAAAGGAAAAAAGTACCCAGCACTCCTGTCCCCAAAACTGAGCCCTTCATTCACTGACTAGATACTCTACTCAGTAGCTAGATAACTATGAGGCTTACTGTCCAGTGTGTATACAAATCAGTACATAGGTATTGTGTCACTGTTACGTGTTTTTAGTGTTTATGAAAGTTTATACAAAGTGCTTAAACTTTGAAAGTTCCTACCCATGCTTTATGACCTCACACATAGCAAACATACTGAAAAAAATGTTTTATCTTGGCATAGCTCAGTGTTTAGATTTTGAAGCCACTTATTTCATTTGATGTTCTCTTGAAGCTTGACCAAGAATGTTCCCATGTTTGTTTGCACTATGGCATATCCTACTGTGCCTTGCCCTCTACATGTATTTGAGCCAAGATACCGACTCATGATTCGCAGGAGTATGGAAACTGGAACTAAGCAGTTTGGGATGTGCATAAGTGATTCTCAAAATGGGTAGGTTCACATTCTAAATCTGAGCTTCTCATCTCTTATGTCTTTTTTAATTAAAAAAGTGTCCTTTCAGAAGTGTGTAATTGAATTACTTACAAGGTCTCTTTTGTAGTTTTGCAGATTATGGTTGCATGCTGCAAATAAGGAATGTTCATTTTCTACCTGACGGACGGTCTGTTGTTGATACAGTTGGTGGAAAGAGATTTAGAGTTTTACAGAGAGGGATGAAAGATGGTTATTGCACTGCGGACATTGAATATTTGGAAGATGTTAAGGTATCTAGAATGCTGTCTAAATATTTAGTAGTATTAATATATGAAGATTTTTGCTTCATTTGTTCTTAAGAGCTCTGTTTCAAATTTTTCAGTCCCTAGACCGCTGGAAGATTCAGTGCCAGCACGTGGAATAAATGGCAGCTAGCATAATTTTTTATTATAAAGCAACTAAGAAATACTATAGTTTTTTTTGTTTAAGCAGTAGTTTGAAGCTGTAACTTTAAAAATATTGCACGATTTCTTTACTATTCAGTCATTAGTAATCAAGGTTTAGGAGAAAGCAAGAAGTGTATCTAAATATAGTTGAAATTGAATTTTTTTTGATGTTAGTTTAAACACCTTATTGTTTCTTTATCACTAATCATATTTTCATAACTTTCCTCCTATAGGTTGCTGATGAAGAAGAACTAAAGAAATTGACAGAGCTTCACAATTTTGTTTACAATCAGGCCTGCAGTTGGTTCCAAAACTTAAGGAACAAATTTCGCACTCAGATTCTTCAGCACTTCGGGCCAATGCCTGACAGGGAGGAAAATATACAGGTGAGACTCAAATAATATCAATTATTAGGTGCTTATTTCTAGAAATAAAAACCCTGTTAACAACTGCTAAGCATTAAAAAAAAAAACCCACCACTTTTTTCCCAGCTTCAAAGGCAATAAGGCTTGCACCTCGTTTCTCTTATGCTGAGCAACAAAAAGCAATTCTGTCACTGGTCATCAGTTTTTGCAGGAAAAGATGATATGCTGCAGTGGAGATAAAAATAAAACTAGTAAACTGAAAGCACTTTAAACTCTAGTAACATTTAAACTGTTTGTGTAAAGCTGTTAGAACCTAAAGTGAAAAAAACCCTTGAATTTTCTTCCCTGTGAAAGTCAGGGAAGAAACTGAAACTGCCATATGCAGGCAAAGAGTTAATCACAAATAACACTTTCCTCCTTTCTAAGCTAGTGCCATAAACTTCTGCAGCTGCTAGGATTTGACAGATGTTTCTTAAGAAACTAGCTGCAGTAGTCTATTTTAATGGTTATAATGTAACAATTACCGAAGGTTTGTGACATCCTGAGAGACTGGAGGCTGTAGAAAAGTAATTAAAAAAATGTAAAATTTGGCTTTTAAAGCAGAATTATATGTGGATTGGGATCTTATGGGAGCTTGTCCCTCACCCATCTGCTGTATACTTTTATGAGGCTATATTAACCAGTCTGGGAGGACTGTAGATGCTCTAGAGGCCAGTGCATGATTTCAGAAGTGATTTTAGAACAATTAAATAAAAAAATAGATTGGAAACAACATACTAGGAAAGAGGAATATATGTACAAAACTGCAGTAACTGGTAGGGCAGCAATACTGTGGGTGTGTACCTGAGATTTATAATAGGACACAAATCAAAGCTGTGTGATACAGCTGAAAGTGAAGAAATATCATCTTGGAGTGTACCACTATTAGTAATATTTTTGCAAATCATTTGAGGTGATTAATCTTTTCTGCAGTGATAAGATCTCTGCTGAGGAATATTCTGTCCAGTTCATGGCCTGACATGTAATGCTTCGTGTTGGTAATTAAATAAAGTACAGGAAAAAATTACAGAGTATGTTTTAACAGCTTAGAAGAAAGTGATTAAGTAGTGCTGCTCTGTGTAGGAGCTAATGAAAAAGGGAGTGGAATTGGGAGGTGATCAAATAAAGATAACTTTAATGAAAATATTAGGCTTCGTAAATATTCAAGCCTTAAGAATAGCATGACAGGTATTGGGTTTAATTTTTATCAGAGAAGTTTGTTATTAGGTGACTGTCTTATACCTAACCATCTTTTCCCAAGGAAGCTGTGAGCTTCTGCTTCCTATGTTATATTAAAAATAATTGCTTTATCCAGCCTAGTTTAAGTGTACTTTGTTTGACTTTTCAGTTGGGGAGGGATCAGAAGAGACCCCTTGAGGACTCTTGTCTCACGGATCTGGAATTCTGTAGTTAGTATCAAACTTTAAAGTAGTCTTGGTCATTGATGACTTTATCTTTTGATGTTTTCATGGTAGTCAACTATACAACATTGGTCATGGGTAACTAACTTATCTTTTATTTTTAGGCAATGCCCAATGGTCCTGCTTGGTGTTGGTGGCTTCTAGCCGTTCTCCCAGTAGACCCCAGATACCAGCTGTCAGTTCTCTCCATGATGTCTTTAAAAGACCGTCTGATAAAAATCCAACATATACTCACATATTTTTCTAGAGACCAGTCCAAGTGACTAACCGCCTGGGTCTTCCTGAAAAGTTACTCTGTTCTGGTTGTAGTAGCAGCTGGAATTTTTGCTGCCTTTGCACATCTAGTACTGGTTTGAGAAGTGTAATGGAACTGTTTTTTCTCTCCTCTCCACCCTCTCCACTTCCTGAACCATGTGGTTCTTTGAATGCACACTTTCTTCAACTATGAGAGAAGACCACTGACGATTGCACAAAGTCAATCCAGCTAGATATGTTTTTCACATTATCTACATTAAAATTTGCACTATGTAGAAGAGAACTTTTTTGAGACTTGATCATTTTAGCAACTGACTTTTTTAAGCTGTGGAAGTGCAGGACTTAAGGCTGACAGTCCAAGTTTACAGCACTGAGGAGGTATTAAAGGTTTTGCAAATGTTTGCCTCATACAACTGTTCTTTTGCTGTTTGCACAAATATTTGAAATATAGTATTGAATGTTACAGTTGGATATTACTACTCTTGTTGAATTATCTTGACCATGAATGAGGCACAGATTTTTAAGTTTCTTGTAATTGTATGCATCACAAAATAGGTGACATTATGAACTGTATGCTGAACTGGGAGCCTATTTTAAGGAACAAATGCAAAAAAAAAAGGTACTTCTGTCTAAAAATACTTAAACTGTGAATATGGTTTACATACTTAGGCCTGTACATGTTGAAGAGGAAACTGAAATCTAAATGCTAGTACCAGTTACATTTCTACTGGACTTTTGAGGCTGGCAGTTCTTCCAGAGCACACACTTAGTTTGTAGAGCTTAGAAGAAGAAATCTTAAGAGTGTGCGCGCGCGTCTGTTGGGGGTTGTGCATCCAAGATTCAAAAGCTTAAAGTTTTTATTTGAACTTTTTAAGTTGGTGCAAATGTGAGTTCTATGCCTTATTCATATCAATAGTAGAGCACACTGCAGTGGCAAGGTTAGCATCATGCTGCCGATAGGTACTTTTTGTAATTAAAGTTTGCATATTTGTGAATATGTCTGATACTGGCTTTCTTGTATGTAAATCATTTGTAAAATATTTCTTAAATCTTGCTTTTGCTAATATATTTAATTTTCAATAAAAGCTGAAAGTTTGTAATATTTTAAACTTTATCAGAAACTAAAAATCACTTTCTTTTTTCATATGCCTCTATTCTGGGATCTTAAGTACATCCAGAAGCTGCTGTTTAACCTACATTAAGGTTGTGAGCACTTCATGACGTAACTGGTATGTACATAATCTGTTTCTGATTATAGCACCTGTCTCAGACTGATTATTGGTCAGACAAGTTTTTTGCTGGTGGCCTGCTTTTCTATCTATTTTGTTTAAATCAGGTATGAAGTTTGCATTTCGCAAAACTTAGAAATTGTGGGAATCTGTTCTTGCAGAACAGTGAGAGCTGTTAGTCAGATGCTCTGGCCTTGTTCTCTTCGGGGGTCCAAGGTTTGAGATATTACAGGCAGCCCAAGATCTGCTGGATCATTTTTAATGTGGTTTTCTATCTAGGGTAAATTTTCCATTTATGGTACGAATAAAATCCTGGATTAATATTTAGAACGCTTTATTTGCATAATAAAAGAAGAAATGGAATCCTCTATTTCTCCACTTCCATATGTTGTAACTTTAGAAACTTAATCTTTGCATCACCATGATCTTCTTAAGAATGTAGGTGGCAGGATTTTTTTACCTTGGCGGCAAAAAGTCCCTGTAGCCAGGCTGGAAATACCCAAATAAACTAGTGGTAATTTTTTTTTTTTCTTCTTACCAAGAGCCTTAGTTTTGAAATTGAGTATTCCCTACTCTGCTGGAAGATGTGGTTTCTAAATGTTTTTATACATTCCCATGACTTTTTAATAAGGTAAAAATTCAGATAAAGTATCAGTTGGCTTGCACTGTCCTGTACCTAAGTGTGTTCTATTTCTGGAATTGTATAAACTACGTAAGGTAAAACATTATTAAAAGGAAACAGCAACAACATAAAAAGGAAAGTAACTGTGTTTAACACATGTTGCATTGAGGCTGGTTGTAAGTATACTCTTTGGTAGCTATTCCACAGACGTGATTATTGTATGTGCTCTTGGGAGTGATAGAAAATTGTGAGTGGGGACGAAAGATTTTTAAGAGGTTTTTCGAGTTGGAATTTTTTTAAGTGAATGTTTTGTGGACCAGATTTTATCACTTTGTGCAGTTAGAATGAGACAGTAAAACAAGCTTGACTGAATGTTTGCATAGCCCTTTCAGTAAGTATCTTGGAGAGATACTATGCTGTACTTTGCACATCATACTTTGAATTTGGGGAGTATCTTCTTATTCTTACAATTATTTTTTTATCCCCCCCATCACACAGCAAGGGTTCTTTAGCTGTCAAACAATAAATAGCAACTGACTAAGGATAAAGTTTGATCACCTTTTATTATTATAATAAGGTTGAAAATCAATGTAATTAGGCCTGAGCAGAATGCAAGTGAACTAGGCATAGGGAAAAGGGGAAAGCTCACTTGCTGTGTAGGCAAGGTACAACACCTCAAATGATTAGACTTACCTGATGAGGAGCAACAGCCAAGAGAATTGTCAAGCTCTCATTTTCTCTCATGACAAAAGGAGGTCTCCTTCTCTGGGCCGCACCCTTGGACCAGCCAACAAAACTACCCCAAGTTATTGTTATTTACAAGATTGTGCTTTCTTTGTTCAGTCATATGATTGACAAGTTGATGGAGAAATGTTCTTTATGTAAGTGTGAGAACAAAACTAAATGTGTCTCAAAAGATTGGTGATCCATAAATAGCTATAAGTGAATTGGATGTGCATGTATGTTAGTATGAGAAAGGTCGTAAACTTTAACATGAGGGTTTGGAGTCACTGTACTGAGAACTGTCTGCTCAGAAGTGATGTGTATTTTTCAAATGTTTCTGGCAAGGACCTGTTCCCAGTTTTGCTAAGTTGTGGCCAGAGATCTCGCTGAAATTCTTAGTTTATGATTAATATTCACCTCTAGTCTCATTACTCTTACCAAATGTCATTTTTTGTAGCAACTTTGAGCCCTTGGAGAGAACCAATGTTCAGCTTTTTTGGTATGAAATGTCAACTTCACATTTCTCCATCTAACTTCTCTTTTGGCAATTGGCAAATATTTGTCACAGTCATTCTAGCTAATCATTTCTCTATGGGCCTAAGTTTCTGGTTTCTAAGTTACTGGTTCTGGGTTTCTTTAAGGACAGTATGCAAAGATAGTTGTAAGATATTGGGGGGGGGGATACTTGAAGCTATGCTAGAACATTAGTTCTCTGGGAAGAAGTGTTTGCTCTGAACCCCATGAAAGATGAGGTCAGATTCAAATGTTGCTAGAGGCTTTAGAAAGATTGTCATCGTTTGGTTTTATAAGTGATCTAATCCATTCCTTTCAGTATATGTGGGATGGGGTAAATATCTACTAAATACTCAGATTTTGCTTTAGACTCACAATAATTACACATAAGACATGGTAGAGCTGATCTGCACAACTGAGTCTTCTGGACAACAGCATGAGGGAGCCTTGTAGTGCAAGGCTCTGCTTGCTTGACAGTGGGGCAGCAGCAATTCCCAGAGAGAATGGTTAAACTTCAGCTTTGAGCAGGTCCTCAGGAGCAGTAGACAAACCACAACTGCCCAGCCTGCACCTGTGCAAGGCTAAAATGTTTCTTTTTCAGTACTGACTTTGACTGTACAGACCTGGCTATTTACAATTGGATTTATAATGGGAAGAAGGTAACTCCACTTAGTAGATAAGAGATACCTGTACAAGGAAGATTGTATCCATGCCACTTGGTATCACACTGAAATCTGCCCATTATCTTCTCATTTATGTGCTTTTCTAAAATTAAAAACAAAACAAAACCAAACCAAAAAGGCAAAAAAACCAAACCAAACAACAACAAGCAAACAAACAATCAAACAAAACCAAAAAAACCCCAAAACTCCAAAGCTGTAAAACATTCAATGCTAGGATATAAATTATTCTCAGGCATTTATCAAAACAAAGCAAAACAGAGTTCACTGAGCCTTGATTTTTTTTGTGAAGTTATATTTTCCTGGACACTCATAACTGTGACTGCTTTTACAAGCAAAGGCCAATAGTGGGATTTCACCATAGATTTAAAAAAATAATTGCACTAGTGATAGTATGATGTAGCTTTATTGCAGTCAGGAGCGCTTATGAGGATGTGGCAGGCTCTCTAGGACAAAAAGTTTTGAATGTTTAAGAGAAAGCAGTTGCTAAAGAAGTCATTACACTTCTAGTTGAGGGGTTTGATTTCGTTTGGTAAATAAGATGGAAGAACGTCCTATATTGGAAATTACTTTTAAAGCAGACTGAATATGAACCTGTACTAGCTGGGAAGCTGGCCATTTACTAGATGTTTAGTGTGTTAGAAAAGGGAAATGATGTAATGGGAAACTGGAGGCTGTGCTGTATTAAGACAAATACAGTCACTTTCCAATCCAAACAGAAATTCTCTGGAGCTTGGCATCTTAAAATACTTAATTATATTATCTATTTGAGTGACTGTTGGTTCCTTGCACTCAAGAACTTTCTGGTCTGTCAGCTCGGAATGTTTTTATCAGCATAAAGAGCTATACAAGGGGCTTGGCAAAGTGGGCTACTACCTTACAGTGCTGTAAGGGGAGGGGGGAGTGGTGATGTTTCTTTTATCCTTTTTTTATATTTTTATTTTTCCCCCTCTTGCGTCAGACCTGACTCAGTTCTGACTGAGGGTTTCTTGGGGGGACTGCCACAGCCCCTCCTATTTCCCCTGCCAGTGTATCAGACCCATTTATCAGACGTTTCAGCCAACTGCTGCCTGCTAGATGAAGTCCCAAAGTCTGGGAAGCAACGAGTGAAGGACAGCCTGTTCTTTTCTGTGGAAAGCTCTGTCCTTGAAAAAGACTTGAACTTGATGCTTGATATTCGCAAGCATCTGTTGAGCTTCTGGCAACTTGTTTGCTGTACTGTTTTTCTGTGAAGATACCCTCCTACTGGTGATGACATCTGTCAGCAGGAGGGGAGAGATAAAAGCTGTTGCAGTTAATTCTTTTACCAAGTTCCATGCAAATACATCTTCATTCCTTCTTAAAAGACGCTTTGAATTTTACCTTCCACATGGAACAACAAATATTCTAAGATCATTACACTCAGAGTATACTCTTTCAGGAAGTGAATCCTGCAGAAAGCTCCCCACTCCAGTTGAACTGACATGTCATGATGTCCATACAGAAGAAAGTTAACAGAACCTGTCTGAGGCCTGCTACAAGACTCCTGAGGCAGAAACCCAAAGCTCTAGAGGCAACCTCTGTTGTGGTTATTTAAGGAAATAAACTGAGACAGTGTGGGGGTAAAAAGGGAAATTAAGATCTTCCCTTCCTTTTTCTTTGAGTATAAATTAGTTTAAAACAAAGACTGCCTTAATGCCATTCCCAAGAAGCCTAAAGCACATCGTTGGCCTTCAACTCACTTTTACAGTTCCGCCCAGGCAGTGGATATTGAAACCCTACTTTCGGTCTTCCAGATAGGCACTTTAACCTTTGAGCTGTGGATGGATGACAAACCAGTGGGAGCAGTGACTTTGTTTCCCCCTCATTTTCCAGAATGTTTTTTGGGGGAGATTGGATTTTTTTGGAAACAAAGTGATATAAAAACTGAGCACCAGGTGCCACTCACCTGTACCTGAAGCAATGTAGGATGTAAACCAAGTTCTGCCCTCAGCACTTCCCTCTGCTAAGTCCAAAAAGTTCTTTGCTAATATCTTTAAATAAAATATACTGTTAAGCAGGCAACTCTGCTAATTAGGACATGATCTAATTCAGGGTCCTAGGTTCCACAGCAGATGCTTAAAAATTAGACTTCCATTACAGGTATTCCAACTCAATTTACAAAATACAAATAAACTTTGGTAACTGCTCTATGTAATACTTTCTGTGAAGATAAAAGCACTTTTAAAGTAAGAATTTGTTGGGATTGTTTTTAAAATTAGACCAAAAAAAGCGCAAGGGCTACAATAGCAGTTTCTGACTGAAGCAATTTTCACGTTATTGCATCAATGTAATAGTTGAAATGCTGAATCAAGGGGAATTATGTTCATTTCACAGCAAAAACTTTGTGAAGAAGTTCCAGCTGAACTAAACCACTGATATGCAATGCTTTGGCCTTTAGGACAACTACATTAAGTCCTTGCAGATATGATAGACTTTGCAGGTTTTGTCTGCTGATCACAGCAACACACTGTTTATGTTGGCTGCTGTCTTACTGCTTCTTTGCAAGGCAGCTGCTCAAGCAAGGATTTGCTTCCGAGAGTTCAGTACAGACTGCACAAAAAAAAAAAAACCAAGCAACACACCCCATCCAAAGCTGAAGAATGACCATTTCTATGGCAACTAAAGCACTTGCATGCTCATGCCCAAGATAAATTGGCACAATCTTACAAATGAAGTTTGTATAATCAGAGTGAAAGTAATTTGAGAAAGGTAACTAGAGACTGAACAGAATATTCCAGGTGTAATAAATCATCATCTGTTACTAATTTTTATTACATGGGAGAAGACTGTACAGAAAAAGCAAAACAGCACAGCAATGTAAGGTGGAAGAAGAGAGCAGTGGCTGGCTGCAGTTGTCTATCTCACCATGGTGGTAGGGTGGTCAGGTGACTAATAAGCTTGTCAGGTTGATTACCCATCAGAGCCAACACCCAGAGTAGTGCTGGCTAGAGAGGAATAGGAAATGACACCTTCACCTCTTGTGTAACTTCACCCTCAGGCTGTGTATTGTTTTGTTATGTAGCTGAGCTAGCAGACTACTGCCACTAGGAGAAAGAAGCGCTGCAACACACAAAGTTGTTGGCTTTGGTGCTTGTCTGATTACAAGATGATCCAGTTCACTTACCCAAGCAAACTAAGAGCATGGAGTCTTTTCACCCATTAATTCTTTTAATAGTCAAAGTTAATACCACTGTCTTGGTAGGAGAGCTAGCTGACAGCATGCTTTCAGATATGCCATGGTTAAGTATGCAGGCAAGTACAAACTTGGGAAATAGTTTGCTCGCTGAAAAAAATTGCAGTCTTGAGGATCTTCACTTCTAAGTCAGTGATAGTATGCCACAAAGGAATTTCAACCTCTTTGTTCAGCACTAGCTCTCACTATTATTGATACTTTACTTAAAAATTTATTAGAAAAGCAACTGCCCTCAAGCCTAAGAAGTGTTTTAGTTGTTTTGCTTTAGTGTAAGCTTTGACCAGTTTAAAACCCTTGCATTTAAGGGAGCACTGCTCAGAGCTCTTCTGTACAAATACATCTAAGATGCAGTCCCTTCCTGTGAAGAAGGACAGCAGCAGCATTTAGTCCAGTTACTCACATTAGGGGTAAGCCTGACATACTAGACTACCATCATAGAGCAGTACTTTAGGAACAAAGCAACACAGCTTCCTGTAACACTGAGACACTTTATCAATAGCATGGTATCTTCCAGAAGGCTGTCACATAATGGCATTCCTGGCAGGTTTTAGCACATAAGCTTTTTATCATTAAGTCCTAAAGCTGATGGCTTTAGCATATACCAGAGCTGATGGCTACTTCTGAGTGTACTTTTCAAGAAGTCTGCATGAGGCAGCTTTGCATTCAGTAGTTTATTTATAATTGTAAAAGCATAAATGTTACATACATTGAGTAACTGCATATTTGTTAGAATCGTACCTACTCATAAGACTGGTGTGTGCAAAGATAAGTCATGCTTAGATTTCCCCCCAGTAGTTTGTTGCATTAGTATTTATTCCCCTCTTCAGTTAAGTTTCCATAGAAACAGAGTGAGGAAATAGAGATATATAATAGCTAGAGTCATTGAAGTGTATGAAGACATAATCACATAGGCCCTTTAGAACTACTGAAAGTAGAGATCTACCTAGTATTTAAAAGGACAAAGCCCAGACTAGGCAAAAGTTACAGCAAACAGGCAACAAGCCAAATTACAGGTCACTTAAGCCAGTTGTATTTATAGCTTCTTATGAACATCACATCATTCCAAAAGATAGCAGTGGGGTACATATACACACACATATTTTAAAAAAAGATACATGTATGTATATACATTTCTTAAATAAGGCATGTATTTATTTCAGGCTCTTAAAATATTTTTCCACCCCCTTTTCTTATTAATACAGCAGATGTTGCCATTTTATTGCTAAAGAAAGCATACCATCATTGCAAGCAGAACAGCATCAGCACTGGCTTTAGTCAGCAGTCCAGTTGAATTAATAAGGTTCAAGACATATATTAATAGTACGGAAGAATATTACTGTTACAGAAATACAGAAGACTAGCTGAATTCTATTTGAGAGCGCACCAAAGCATTCTCTTGACATAGTCTGTAGTATAAACTACAAAGCAGAACAGCACCATTTTGGAGCAACAGAAAGAGATACCTAAAGTACTACTTCCCCATCTCTACTTAGTTGTTATATTAAAAAAATACACAAGGGAAGGATGAGGACACAGACTTCATCTTCTGCTCTAACAATGCTTTCTTCTGCAAGAAATGATGCAGGACTTTTGAGCTCATTCAAATGCAAATCGTAATATGAATGAATATGCACGCCGTTTTCTTTGTGTAACTAATAATAGTCACTTGTTAGTATGATTTACAAGGAGCACTCTCTAAGTTTTTTGTCAGCCTGCTTCAAGGAGATCCAGGTGTTTAACATGCTTGATCGCAGTTTGGCCCACACCAAATGGTTGTTTAACCCAAATATCTGGGCAGCAAACTGAGCAGCTCCTTCAGGTGACAGAGTAGTAGGACAGCTAAGACCTGCAGAGAAGAGAATGCCACTTATTAAAGCATAGTTTACAGTCAAAACATTGCCTCTGAAGAACAACTTAAGACAAGGTTTGTTTACAGCCTCCAGGTGCAATGATCCAGTTTTAAAGCTAGTGAAGTACCAGATATTCCACTACTTCTAACACGACTGCTCCATGGCATTTTAAACCAAAAGCCATCAAACCAAATGACTCCCCTTATACAGAGGTAACAGACTTCTGGGTCCCCTGTTTGCCAAGCATCCATTCAAGTCACTAACAAAGTTAAAAACTGTACAGCTAGCAATGCACTGAAGTAATATTTAAGTGTTGAGGTCTCACCTATCCTAAGTATTATTTGATCTTTGGTAATAAGGAAAACTCAACAAAATTCAAATATTTAAATTCCCATTAGTACTATTTCCAATTTCGTACTGGAATATTTAGCAAGGATAAATCAAGGTTTATATTTTTCTAAAGACTATTCCTATGTAATCCTTGCTCTGTCTATTGGGCTTTTTGTCATGAAGAAGTCCAAAGACTACAAACAACATATTTCTAAAGACTTTGCTCAGTACTGGTCCAGCTACTTTTCCACATGCGTGTATACCAGAACAAAAAAAATAGAGCTAGATCAGAACAGGAGCATAAATTGAAGATCATCTTACCACTGGGTAGTCTGAGAGAGGACCACACATCCTGAGTGCCCCAGTCAGCTGAGAGTGGAGGGCAGTTGACAACTGGGTAAGCAGTATTACCAGACATGACTGGCCCCAAGCCATTGCTTCTGCCAGCAACTGCAACAAACACTGTTGGGATTCCATCTCCTGGTGGGCAGGAAGACAATCAGTGATAAGCAATCCACCTTGTTGTCTACCACCTGCTTTCACGGGAACTTTAATCCAAAGTCTACAGTTCTGTTTGCAATTGTTTTGTCAATTCCATTACATGGCACTAGAATTTTGTGTTCACCTTCCCCCTTTACAGAAATAGCTTCTAAATCTTTCAGCCTTAAATCTCACCTACTGTTTATCACAACTGAAATTAGTATTTCTTACTCTGCCTCTGAGGGAAAATCTCAGTATCAGAGAAAGAGGTGCTGCTTAGCTTTGTAGAGAATATAGCCATTAAACCTCTGGCATCGTTCAGGTGTTCCTCTCCTTAAATCTTGAACAGTTCACCTCTAAGTGTTTCTCAACTATGGTTACCACATTTGTAGTTTCACTAAGCAGAAAGTATACTCGCACAAAAATAAATAGTTCATATCTGCTAGGCTATAAACAGTTTTGAAGAGATGTCAAGTTTTCTTGGCAAAGACAGTAATTTAAATCAAGCATCTTTTTCTCAGGACATCTAAAGTAATAAGCAAGAATATTTTCACGAAACAGGCAGGAAAGCATAGTGGGAGCAACATCTGCTTTGTAAATAACAGAAGAATATTCAGAGTCAACTAGAGAAAACTATCGTTCCTCCTTGTTTCAGAAGGGCTGGAATCATCAACGAGATGCTACAATAAATGTCTTAAGGTGATCAAGGCTTGGGCAAAGCAGTTCTGGTACTGAGAAAAGCAGAGGATGGAAGCTGTGGCTGGGCAGTAGGACAACACATTACTCTGAAACTGCTTAGAACAGCCTGTCATTATGCAATTAGCAAGTGTAAATCAGCGTTGTAACAGCTTGGTGTTCTGTTTAACAGAAAATGGAAAAACCCCACATAAATCCTCAGGTTGCCAAGTCATTCTGGAACATGATGCCGCTTCAGTTCAAATCAGTATTTCTTTGGCATTTACCTTCATATTCTGCTTTGATCCTCAAGGTTTCATCCGGCCCTTTATGAGCAGAGGTCACTCTTAATTCACAAGGAATTCCAAAGGTTGCACATGCCTTTTTTATTTTTTCACAGTGACTGAGATCAGAAGGAGATCCCATCAACACCACAACTCTGCCTTGGCTCTTTGTTTTCAGAAGCAGCTAGGGAGAAGAATGGAGAGGGAGGGAAAGAAAAGCAGTCAGCAGAATTGAAGACATGGAATTATCAAAGTCTAAATGTGTTGTTCATAAAAACAGGTACCTCCACTCTCTCTGAAACCCATTCGAAGTTTCTCTTAACCATTTGCAGTGCTTCAGGAGTCACTTCTTTCAGGTCCCGATAGGACTGAAAAGAGGAAAATAAAAAATGCTGAAGTGTCGTGGTTTAACCCCAGACAGCAACCAAGCCCCATGCAGCTCCCTCACTCTCCATCATGGGATCAGGGAGAGCACTGGAAGGGTAAGAGCAGGAAAACTCATGGGTTGAGCTAAAGACAGTTTAATAGGGAAAGCAAAAACCACGTATGCAAGCAAAGTGAAACACAGAATTCATTCACTGCTTCCCATGGGCAGGCAGGTGTTCAGCCATTCCCAGGAGAGCAGGGCATCATCACATGTAACAGTTACTTGGAAAGACAAACACCATCACTCCAAAGGTCTCGTTTTTCCTCCTCCTCCTCCCCAGCAGTATATACTGAGCATCATGTCATATGGTATGGATTATCCCTTTGGTCAGTTGGAATCACCTGTCCAGCTGTGTCTCTCCCAGCCTCCCACGCACCCCCAACTTCCTCACCAGCGTGGCAGTACAAAAAGCATAGAAGGCCTTGGCTCTGTGTAAGCCCTGCCCAGCAATAGCAAAAACATCTCTGTATTATCAACACTGTGTTCAGCACAAATCCAAAACACAGCCACTGTGAAGAAAATTAACTCGGCCCCAGCCAAAACCAGCACATGAAGTTAATGTGACTTGGGTACACAAAGCACTCATTTTGCTACCATAATAGATAAGAATTATTATTACACCTCAACTGAAATATTTATGCAGTTTCTAGCCATTCTACAGGAAGGAGAACAGCGATTGGTACAGATATGGGAAAACTGAATATGGAAGACACTGGAATATATAAATATATTGGATATATAAATATATTGGGATATAACGAAGAACTATCTCAACAGGTATAAACAACCTCCTACATTACAACTTATTGCCATTTGCAACACAAAAGACTTTTAGCCATGAGGGTATCAAGGTTTTGGAAGCTTTCCAAAGGGAAAATGTAAGGAAAGACATACAACTTCTTTAATACTGGATTTGTAATGACATGATTGCCTGTACCAGCCAACCTACGTTCTACATCATGTTATCATGGGCCTTATTTTAGGGAGATGAGCAAAAGCACCAAAGCAATTCATTCAAGCATGCTACTACATAATTCAGGTCAAGTAAACAATAGAGTAGTTCTGCTTTCCAGTTTAAAATTAATACCCTTCCTCCCATACACACTTTGGAAATTGTCCCCTGTGGCTTACAACCAGTTTCTCTCACAGAGTCTCTGTGAGAGAATGTCTTAACATTGAGAATTGTCTTAACAACCATGACAAACTCCAGGGCAGAAGCATTCCCAAACCAGTTCTTTCATAAACTACTTACCTGGTAGTTCAGAGATATTTGAGAAGTATAACTGCTACAAGTTTAAATATAGAACAAGTTTTGTTTGAAATTTAAGTTTGCAGTCCTCATATGTGGGCGCAGTCTATTAGTAACACTTTTAGAGGCAACAATATTGAATTCATGGTTAAACAAAAATAAATAATGAAGAAAAGTATCCTCCCTGCAATTCCCTCTTATGTATCACCAGATCTCTACTAGTAGAGGATACCACTCTGAATAAAGAGAGAAACTTGGAGGCAGATCTGGGAACCAAAGCTTCTATTCTTCCCACTGATTTGTTATCTAGCTATCTTATTATTATCTGCACAAGTCATACTTATCCCTGGGAGTTCCACACTTTATTACAATAACTCCAGTCATTAGTGCTGTAGGGTATTTCAACTGAAGATATACAGAGAATTTTTTTTCCTACCACAAACCAGATAAACTTTTTAAATGAGAAGAAGCTCAGACATTAGGTAACACATGAACTACTCTGTAACAAGATAAGACTATCTAGAAAAAGCCATACTGAAAAAGGTAACTCCTACAGTTTAACATCTGCTTTTATTCTCCCTCCCTGTTGACTTAGAAGGTAAAAAGATTAAAGCATTACCTGTTTGTCCTTCTGCTGGCTTCTGTCTCCTGCTGGCCACAGTCTCCATGAATCATTATCAATAACATCAGCAAGAACTATTTCTTTTGTCAGCATATTAACACCAAATTCAATCTAAGAAGACCGTAAGAATCCTATTTTAGTAAATATACAGTGACATATTTCCTGTCAGAACTGGGATCATAAAAAATGAAATTCTTATACCTTGAGGTCTACCAGAGTACAGTTTTGGGGCTGCCATGCTTTTTCCAGGATTTCAAAAATAGCTTGAGTGGAACGAGCCATAATATCCACTTCAGTCTGGCCAATAGTAAGTCCAGCAAAACAGAATTTTGCTTCAATTATTTGCTCCTCAGACCACTGTGGATCATTATTAGCATCATCCTTTTAAGAAAACCAGAACAAATACATCACATAATTTAAGCTTGCTATGAGAGGAAAATAACCATTAAAAGATACTAGGTTTTTCAAAAAGAAAATACAAGTTTCAAACTAGTATTTTATGATTAGCATTAAAAAAAGCGACAGGATACACCAAAACCAACATTTTAGGTCACAATTCACAAGATACTTCTTTTGAGCATGCATTTCCAAAGAATTTCAGAATCGTGACTAGCTAGCTACTTACCCTCACTGTGCAAGTACTGTTTATTTTAATTTCTTCAAATATATCAACAGATCTGTTTCAACTGGTGCAGCTTATGCCTAAAAAGTTGTTATACCTACATTTTTCTATTCTTACATACAGTTTGGCTTGTTGTTCTTTGATGGCCCTGTAAGCCATCATTCTATGCACTTAAGACAAAATAGCTGTTGGACAAGAATGCAAGAAAACATTAGGATGGCAAAACTACTGATACTGATAGCGTTGGTCAGACACTAGCACTACTTGCTTTACCTGTCAGCCCTTTAAAGGAGACAGAGTTCTACTTCTGTTTAAGTTTGATTAACATCACAGGAAAGGAAACTTACCTTGTAAAACATCTCAATTTTGGGTGGGTAAAACTTATATCCTTCCTTGACACCAGGGTTTCTCTTGAGGAAGGAGCCAGTAGCAATTCTTCTGCACACCCATTCAATTGGGATCATTTCACAGTGAGCTGCTATGAATGCTGTGTCACTCTGTTTCCTGACAAAAGCTGTTTTGATTCCTAAGTATAAAGACAGCAGCTTAGTTCCATGAGTAGGCACATTCCACACTTGAAACAAGGGTCACAAAATGATCTTTAATTTTAAGTACATCTGAATCTTGTTCTTCCCTGGACTTAAGGGACATACTGAATCTTTGAGTATTTTAAGCCTACCCTGGCCTTGCAAAAGGCAATCAGTGCAGTTATTTCCCACAAGTCTTTAGTTTTGCCACTTTTATCATACTACACTCACTTGTAGCTCAGAAATCATGTTCTTGCAAATAATTTTGTTCACAGAGCCTTTTTAATAAATCTATCCTTCACAATGTTTTTGTTTGTTTAAAAAAAAAAAAAATTAGCAGCAACCAAGTACCCAACCATGCTCTCTGGTGGAACATTCATTACACATTGAATTGTGTAATTGGAGGGTTTCGAAGTAAAGGGAGCATGGTAGTCTTTACTATTTTGCTTAATGAAGGAGGATGGCGCAGAGGGCAGAATGGCTTTGTCCTCCCTTTCATTGCAAACAGTTATTTAGGGCAGTAGATCTTAAGGATTTCTTAGGCAAAAGACAGTAAAACCCAGAAGCTTGTGTACCCAAACAAACCTGTTGCAGCAAGTGAGCATTTTTACATGGTAAGATGACCGACCCCATATTAAACAGGGACAGCCAACACGTTCAGATCAGCATTTTAAGTGCAAAATGGCTCTTTTTTTAAATTTCGCTCTTGAGGAAAGTCCCACCTTTCTCCCCAGCCAAGAGCAAGACAACTGTCAAGCCCAACTGGCATCTGGCAGAAACAGAAGGCAAAGGAGCTGCATTCAAGTCAAACGAAGGAGTACCTCTATTCCACACCACTTCCAGAGCCATAAAGAAGGAATTAAAAGGTCTTAAAATATAGTATTAACACTGACTCTTCAGATTTTGTTGCGTTTCCTTCAAGGGCAGAATGATTTAAATAATCAACTGCACATTGAGGCACTTCTAAATCCAGGCATTACGGACCCTGTATGGTTCACTACTACATTTTTCATCAGTGCAGATGTGCTTTTGCTGGGCTGACATTAGCTCTATTATAAAAGGGAGAAAAACTTTAACAGAACTTCGTAAATCATCAACTCTGAAAGAGCAGGTTAGGAAGAGTTGCGCAAAGCAAACAAACTACTTCTATAATAAGGCAGCCATATTATCTGCCATTTACACTCAAATAAGCAAACTGGAAAAGAACCCTAGAGGTCTTTTATTGCTTTAAAAAGCAGCTGCAGTTTACTCTCCATGTTTTTTCCACAGCACCTGTGGAAGGTATGAGTACAACCCATTTACGGATTTTTGACAGGTCTACAGAATGGCTTCTTCATGTTAAAAGTTCACATTTCTAGGAAATGAAATATTTTCATTGTTATCTTAACTTGCCATTCAAAAACTAGGCAAAACATCTCACTAACTGTTCCTAAACAAAAATTGGTAGTTTAAATCAACTACAGATATGATCAGATACCTTGGAGGCTTTCTTTGTACTCCTAAGAAAGCCAGCGACTGAGGATTACACAGAATTACTTGATGTATCTTTGTCTCAGTCCATATTTTAAGAACCACACACACAAAAACATACAACTCTACAGAAACCATCTGTCTCTTCCTCACATATGAAACATACTAGGACTTCACTGTTTGTCTGAGAGCCATTACCACACCTTATAACAGATAATACAAATTCTAGACTAACTCAGATGGTACCCAAAGCAATCTTCGTGTCAATGCTTCAAAGCGCACTGAGCACACAACTATAAGCAGTCTTGACCAAGTTTACTGGTGCTTGTACTACAGTACTGTTTGCAGACTCACCACCAGCACAAATTCCTCTTTGCAACCTGCAAACTTCTCAAAGACATTTCAAAATGCTTTCTCAAAGCAAAGCTACTGGCTCCATTTTTGGAAATGTAGTGCAAAACTTACCCAAGTGACTCAAGTTAGTTATGTATCCTGTGACAGCTCACTTTTAGCATCAGAGATATTTTGAGTTTTTTAAAGCAAGTTTTAAGCTTCTGACATTCAATACAGACTGATAAATGTATTTGCAATGTGGTCCTCACATGCGTTGTAGAAATGTACAAAACTAACAGAAACTCTATGTTGCTATAACACAACTGAGAGGGGAAAAATACACTGTAATTTAATGTTTTAACATTCATACACAAATTTCACACAGCCTAGAAGTAGTGTGGCAGTGCCACTAGCTAGCAGTGACTTCTATGCAGGCAGATGTATGCAGAGGGGAGGATTAGGGGCACGTCCAAACAAGTAGGAGAAACTACTGTAGTTATCTGCCAGACTAGATTACTGCAATTACTCTCATGTTCCAAATGAACAAGTCGTCCACCCATTTCTGAAGTACAACAGAGAAAAGCATAACTAAAAACTAATAAAAAAGAGACTAAAAAACCACCAGAGCCTCAAGGCAGGCTAAACCCTTATACAGAAACAATGCTGTTTTGCAATAATGTCTGGAACACAAGGGTATATATTCTACCTTTAAAATACTTACCCGCTTCCTGAAGCAGCTGAAACACACAGCTAGTTGTTGTGTTGGAAATGGCAGCCTTCCCTTCCATTCGGTCCTTCCTGGCCGCATTTCCCGCCGTTATTTGGTCTTTTGACTGCATGAGAACACATCCCGGGATGTCTGGCAGCTCATACACTTCTTTCGTTTTACCTTCATTAACTTTTTTACCAAGTTTCAGGTCTACAAAAATTAAAAAAAAAAAAAAAAAAGAAATCAGTTTAACACTGAAAGGACTTGTTTACTTCCGCACGCACGCCCACAACTTTTTCGTCCAAACGCGGACCCAGCAGGACCCCGCGCTGCGGTCAGAGACCACGAGGAGCTCGCTAAGCCCCCACCCACGGTGCGACTTGGTCCCGTTCCCCCCGATCAGCGAGGCCGAAAACCATCGCTCCGGGCTCCTGTCCAGGCGGCCCCGGCTCGCCAGGGACGCGCCGGTTGCAGGCGGGCAGGTCCCGCGGGAGGCAGCGGTGCTGCCCCGGCCGTGGGCAGCCGGGAGCTGCCGCCTGAACGCTACAGGCAGGACCCGCGCCACTTTCACCACCTTTTTTTTTTTAATCTTTGGGACAAACTCGGAGCTCCCCGATCTGAGCGGCGCGGGGCGGCAGCCGCCCGCAGCATCCTCCACCTGGAACTGCCCGTCGCCGTCTCTCCGGCGGGACAGGGGGCAGCCGTGCCCACCCTCGTGCTGGGAGCGGCCACACACAAGAAAAAATACATAAATCAGAACTGCGCGAGAAAAAAGTTGGCTCCGGAGCACTTACATCCCGAGCCCGCTACGAGGGCACTGGCCCGCGGGAGCGGCGCCCTCGACCCACCCCCGCGACGGCCGCCCGGTTACCTGATGCTGCGGGGGCCATGGCTGCGGCGGGAGCGGGCGCGGGCACCGGCACCTAGAGCACAGAGAGAACCTGAGCGCACGGCGTGGGCTCGGCCGCTGGGGTAAGAAGGGGCTGGCGGAAGGGGCGGGCAGCCCGGGCCGCGGAAAGCGGCGCCGCCCGCCAATCGCCGCCCAACGCAGCGGGGCGGCCCCGCCGAGCCCCCCGGGCGAGCCCCGGGTGTCAGCATCTCCCCCCCGTCCCGAGCAAACACGGCCCCGACCCGCTGCCCAGCCAATGTCGACGCCGCACCGCGCCCGGCCCAGGGCCCCCCGCGCCCCCTGCCCCGCGGGCAAACATCCCCCCCTGGCCTGGAGCGTCCCGCGGGCAAACATCCCCTCCCGGCCTAGAGCGCCCCGCGGGGTCGCGGGGCCGAGGGGAAGCGAGGGGAGGCGGGGCCGGGCGAGGCGGCGGTGCGGGCCGGGGGTGCGGTGCTCGCCCCCCCGCATGTAAATGAGGGCGGGAGGCTCCCGGCGGGCCACCGGGAGCCCCGGGCGGGAGGCGCTGTGGGCTGAGCGCGCCGCCGGCAGCAGTGCGCGGGAGCGGCCGGAGCGGGGCCGGGACTGAGAGGGGGGCCGCCACGTGCTACCCGCGCCATGGAGCTGGAGGAGCTGGGCATCCGGGAGGAGTGCGGCGTGTTCGGCTGCATCGCCTCCGGCGCGTGGCCCACGGAGCTGGACGTGCCCCATGTGCTCACGCTAGGGTTGGTGGGGCTGCAGCACAGGTAAGGAGGCGGGGGGAGGGGGGGGCTCGGTGGTCGGCTCTGGCCGGACGGAGCCACCGTCCGGAACCGGCGGCTCCGTGTCGGGGCCGGGCCGCGGCGGCTGCCCCGGGGCCGGTCGGGGCCCCGCGCCAGCACGTGCAGCTGGGAGGGTAGCGGGCGGCAGGAGCGGGCTGGGACGGGAGAGGAGCGGGCTGGTACAGGAGTGGGGGAAACAGCGCGGCCGGGGGGCCTTCCCGCCCCAGCCGGTCCCTTCCGCCCCGCGCTGGCGGGGAGCCCCGGCCGCATCCCGGAGGCGAAGCGCAAGGAACGCCCCGGCGCCTCCCGACCCCTCGGGCCGGCCCCGCCGAAGAAACAGTTCTCGGATGCCTTTGGACCTCGGCTGCATCTCGCTTGAGTCGCATCCGCTGCCGGGGCCGCGCCACCGGCCCGGGCGTGCGAGCGTGTGTGCGCGGAGCCCGTGGTGTCGCCGCGCCTCGGGCGGCGGGGATGCGCCCCGTGCAGCGGGATTCGCTGCGGGATGCGCAGAGGGATGCGGGAAAGCGCCGGCCGCCCCGTCCCAGCCACGCTGGGCGCTGACCTGCCGGCGGCTCGGCGAGGCCCTGCCGTCACTCTCGAGATGCTCTCGTTAAAGTATAACTCACAGAAATCGAGGTTACCGAAACCGAGCAGTACTTGAACGTTTTTAGGCGCCTGCTAGCCATAGTGGATGGATCTATCACCGTGATACAATAAAACTTCTACCTAGCATGTCTATGGCAAGGTACAACAGACCTGACTCGCTGTGATCCATGTGGATGCAGAGCTGCAGAGTGAAGTTTGGGTTCTGCTTCCATTCGGTTGCCATCCAAAGTAATAATGTTATGGTCTGACATACACTAATCGTGTTTTTAGTGGTGCCAGAAAGGGATATCCTCCTTGTGGGAACACGTGCACAGACAAACACACACATGCTCGCTTAGTGTAGTACATGCTGGGCTTCTGTTGTACACGCAGCCTGTATACTGTGCTTATCTTCACAGTTGCAAAAAGTGTGCTAAATAAACACATTCCTGACAGTCTGCGTAGGTGGGCTTCTCCAAGTACACATGCACTGAATAGATCAAATATGTTCTTTGTATTTCTGAGGTCACAGACATGTAAAGGTTGCTTTGAAATTGTTTTTGGACCAACAGTAGGAAATAGTTTACGCAGAGATTTTATGTATATTACAGTGGAGTTTCAGATACTTTTACTGGTGAAATGCTGCATCCCTACGTGATTCTTGTATGCTAATAATTCAGTTTGGGCTGCAGGTGTGTAATTTATAAGCTATATATATTTGCCAGTATCCATCAAAAAAAATGTTATTGGGAGTTATAGAGCTGCAGAATTCAAGGAACAACGCCATGTAATTAATAGTCTCAATTTAGGTTGTGCCTTTTATCTGTGAAGAGGCTGGATAAGAAAATCTTACTTCATTTTTTGCTTACAGTTGTACTGGTGGACCTGAAGTTTCTTAGTTGGAAATAAAATGATCGATGTATTTTCATTACTTTCCTTTTCATTATCTCAATTTTCATTGCAACCTTATTTCATGATTTTTCAATATGCATTTTTCTCATATTTTTTTTCTTTCTGATGGGTACTTGACAATTATATTTAATTTGCATGAGCTTTTTAATACCACATATCCCCTGTGGAGGACACAACTGTAGACAGTAATACTAATGTTATATTGAAACTAAGCAGTTCACAAGTTCTACAAGAAGCTACACACCTAAAGACATATATGCACTGCCTCTGATTCTGATTTTCTAACTCAACAATTGTCAAAATTTTTAAGAGATGCTTTCTTAGAGACATAAACATTGCATATGTGAAGTGAAATTGGGTATACCTTTGCAAGTCTGTTAAATAGCTGAGATGTTAATGTTCCCACTTCCTACTTAAATGTTTCTCTCTAACCTCTTTGCATATTTCCTACTATGAGGTGTAGAAGAGTTAGCATCCCTATCAGGAAGTAATAAGACAATAGCTATTTTTCTTTCTACTTTTTGGAATGTATGTTGAAAACCAGAATTAAGAATTAGCATTAACTGCATCAGTAAATTTCATTAATCCCATTGTTTTAAAGTTAAAAACTAAGACTTGTTTCTTAACCATAGGCCTTTAAAGATAAGTAAATATGAAAGAAAATTGTAGTAAATATTAATGGGCCATCCAAGTCAGGCCTCAGTGACTAACAAATTTGACTGGCCACTAGAAAATGCAGTCCTTCAGTGGGGATGTTTGCAAATGAAAACTTGAAACTCTGTATGCTGGATCAGGCTATCAAAATATTTAAGCATGTATTCAGTGGTGTGTGAGTGGTGCTCAATGCTGCTCTGAAACTATTCTGCATGAAAAATTGGAGTGTATATGTAAGCAAGGCTCTGGAGCCCACAAGTAGGCATATCATGAAAGATAAAAGATAGAGTTGAAATTTCACTAACATGACATAAGCAGAAACAACTTTAAAAGTTGTTTTGGGTTTTGTTGGGCTTATATATATATATATCATTAAAAAGCGGCTGCTAGATTGTTGAGGCTTAAATTCACACTCCTTTATAGCAGAAGTTAGAACATTTCATTGGCTCTTACTTTATGATGGTAAACTGTGAATTAAAATGAAAACCAGTATATTCCTACTCACAGGCTAACCGAGGCCTTCCACGCACTAAGAACATTTTATTGATTTAACATTTTACAGCTATGTTAGCAGCAAACGTTCATTATGTTTGAAACTTTCAATTCTGCTAAAGCTAGTGCTGTTACTCTGGCGTCAACATTATCAAGGCTCAAAAGTAGATGTTCTAAATCATCTCTGCGTTTTGAAAGCCAGGGAACAAAGTCTCTGCAAAATCCACTGACAGCGTGCCAAAATAAAATCAGAGGATATTGGTAAGGAGAGGACATTCTTGGGGGCGGCGAGGGAGGGAGGAGGAGTTACTCTGAGTTACAAATCTATTAAACATCATTTGAGTCCTTGACCAGGACAAATTTGCAAAGTTAATCTTCGAACAAGTGTGATTTCTGTTAACTTTTTGCAAAATTCCTGAGAAAATATTTTTGGCAGTAATACTGTGTACAGAAACCTGAGTGCATCCAGTGTTGTACTGATTTTTAGAAAAAGGCTTTGAAAGGCCTCCTCTATGCAAGTGGACATCTCGTTGAGTCAGGGAATAATCCCTTGTCCCAACTCAGCTGGGCCCGTGTATGAAATTTGTTGAGTGGAGGCTTTGCCAGTGTGCTTTTTGGTACCTTTCCTGTTACTGTACACTATTAAAACCCACACAACAGAACCCAGATAATTGCCAATATAATTCAAGAATTTTTACTCCTCTTTCAATCTAGTTTTTTTTACTGGTTGCTTTCCATTAGCCATCGTTCCAAATACCTACACTCGATATAATATAATCAAAGTGTTAACCTTCTATATACAATGTCTTGGCTACAGGATAGGGGTCATTTTAAAGGCCATTTAGCAAGCTGTTGATATCCTGACTTACACCTTGAATCTTCCAAACAAAAAGCTTAAAATCGTGACAGTATTTGGATGGGAATTTTCTGAGGAACACAGATATGCTTAATATCAGGTAATGATTTAGTATGTAACATATATACCTCTTCATTTCATTTCAAGAACCCATTATGAGTTCAGCAGACCCTCATTCCCAGGTGCAAGAACTGCAGTGTTAAATGTTTTAATTGTCTAAATACCAAATTTTATAGTTAATCATATTTCTGTGTAAATTCCCTACGGAATTTATGGGGTAAGATGTTCGTCTAGCTAGTGATTGAGTCTGTATGCTGTTTTACGGGAACATTCCTGCTCTATGTACTGGTAAAACATTCCTGATTACTTTCAGAGACACTGAATGTGGATGTAGAGACAGTTTTATCTTTTAGTTCTATCTTGGCTTAAGTTTTAGGCCATTCTGCAGGTGCTGACAGCCCTGCAAAGCTTGCTCCTGCAGGAAGAGAGGAGGAGCAAGGCCTTTTTGCTGTGGTGAGCTCTTATATCTGCTCAGTTGTTTTACATAACATCCTGCAGGGCTCGAGTTCCTGCAAGTTCATTTTTGAGAAAGTGAAGATAACATAGATTTCCATTCTAACCAGGTTCAGGCCGCTTAGGTGTACATGTCACAAAGTGCTTTCAGTATAAGCTCTTATCTTTGGATGTGGAGTAAGCAACTGGAACAAGATAATGTAAGACTTCCCATTTCATTAACCTAGCTATGGAGTTGGGGTGAGACTCAGCATCATACAGCTCTGCAGTAATTTTCACAGATTGTTCTTTTGACTTGTCTGCCTATACCTTAAATTTTAGCCCCATGCATGGAAAGAGGGTTGTGCACAGCATTGGAAGTTCTGACTGGGTAGTGCAGTTCCAATAAACTGTCCTTCATTATCTGCCATGTTTTATATTACCATTCCCAAAACATTGAAAACAAGAAAAAAACCGGGTTTTTTAGAGGGGCTTTTTATTAGGTTAGTTTAAATCAGTTCTGTCAGCTGGGCAACCACTTGACCACATAACTGATTGTGCCAACACAAAGGAGACCTTGCCAAATAAGAAGCGAAGGATGACTGGAGGCAGATTCTTTTAAACCTAGAGTTATGCTGATAGTGCTTGTGGATCCACCATCAGTACAAGCATTTCTGCTGCCTGAAGCCTGTTCTCAAGGTGTTTGGCCTAAAGAAGTGTAAAGTGACGCATTCATCTTAGTGAATGAGCATACTTTGGAGAAGAATGGCACTTTTTAGTGTAGGTCAGAGTGGTGATAGCTCTGCTTATCTGCTACACCTCAAAAATTTCAGTATTGCTATTTGAAGATGGGAGGAGACAGATTTGCCCTCACACTAATCTTGATGGCCCTCTGGCAATAATGCAGATATTTGAGGAGGGAGAAGATCAAAGATCTCTGCTTTTTATAGGATTGATGCTCTTGCCATCATCGCTTGTTGCTAGTTTTGATTTTTAAGATGGAGCATGATGTGATTTATATTAAGATTCCCAGGGTCAGTTACATGGTCCGGCTTTTGGATCTATGTCTTAAGAAAAGCTCTCCTCCCAAACCACTGCAGTCCTGTGGTAGTGCCCTGCACATAACCATTTAGCTTGTGTCAGATGGTGTCCCAAGTTCCATTTAACTGGCCCAGTTACTGTGTCTAGACTAACTAATGTGTGACTGTAATAAATGCAAAGCTGTGATGACAGCAGAGCCACAACAGAAGCTCAAGTGAATATAAAAATACACTGGAAGGATGAGTTGGATTAACTAAAACTATTTTTGAAATTAGTTTTCTGAGAAATCCTTCAACCTAGCAACATTCTATTTAACCCATTGTCACTACCCAAGGAGATGCTGTCCCAAGGAGACAGATCATAGCTCTGAACAACCAGAATTCTAAATGTACAACATTGATGTAATTTTGTCTCTAAGTAAAAAGTGATGTGGAATCATAACTACAACTGCAGTGAAGAAAGGTTGTCTTGATGCCACTTTATGTGTCTCAGCAGCCTACGTATTCAAGTAAATTAATTGTTATCTGTGTAAATGGGAGTAGGATAACTATGATATTAGATGATGCCAAGTGCCCCGTCTTGCACTTGACATGTGTTACCATCTTCAACTGACAATAAATGGACAGCAGGACATGAGGAGACAGCTTTATGACAAAACAATTACAAAAAGCAAGCTCTGCTTTGCAACCACAAAGCAGAATAGAAGTGGAATCCCACACAGAGGGAAGTCCACCTTCTTTGGACATTTGTCAGATAAATCCTGCTCTCTGGAAATTTTTCTGAGGAAAAAAACCCCTTTACTTGGAAAGGCACTGGTGATGGGTTTTTTTCTGTCGGTTCTTGTTTCATGTCTACCACCTAGTGTTGATAGGGACAGTTTCCAAGTAAAGACTGCAAGTGCACTCTGCAGTTCTCTGTTCTGACCTGCTAAGAATTCAGTGAGTCCTTTGCCCCAGGGCATTTGGGCTGTTTTCAACTGAACAACAGCATCTAAAAATAGCTACATATTTCTTGAAAGGTCTGCTTATTTTAATGAATAAAAGGTCTTTATTTTTCATTTGCTGGAAGAAGAAAAAGGGGCTTTTTGGGGGACATTGTACTGAATGACAGCAAGGTTGATCTAAGCTGTTTAAATGTACTGAATCAGGGCTGAATTACACATTTTTCTAGTTCATGTGTGGAGGAAGTAAGCTGTGATTTTAGTACTCTTGGGAATGGAGACATCTTCAGCTGGCTTAGCATGTTCTGTACCCAACTGTTGTCATGGCAGGGGCAGACCTTGTCCTCCTACCAAAGACAGCAGTTGTGTATGCAAGTAATACTATGCAAGTTCAAGGATGTACCTTTGAAGCAACTCGTTATAAAGAGAGAAGAAAGATTTTTAAAGCAATGATGATACTGGTAGTACAAGCTGAAGAAGGTTTATACTGAGAAGTCAATGTAAAAAGTGAAAAGTGGTAGGTAAACATACACTGGAACAACTGTATATCCGTGTCACTGTATAAATGATTATGATCAAAAAACTATGATTTTTAGGGATCTTTCTCTTGATTTCTCAGAATTGTGTTAAAAATGCTAGTCAAATGACAGATAAAATCCACCTTGGTGGAAAGTGTTTGCCTTAATCATGTCTCTGATTAAAGAATTGACAAGAAATTAATTAACCCTAGGGCAGGAAATAAAGCATTATATCCAGGTTTTGTGAAGAGGGACTTGGGTGGAATTTAGGCCTCTTTGTATAAAGGAACCTGGTGGCTGTTGCTTCTGCAAAAGGACTTGACTATTTGACTTCAGTTGTGCCCTTATGTGTGCCCAGACCTAACTTGGCTTTGGCAGGGAGGTGTAGGTCTATGCCCAAACATGACTGAGATCCAGAAAGGAGTTGTTTTGCTTGAATACACTGAAAGGAAAACCCTGCAAGTGCAAAGGAAAACCCTGCAAATGCATGCCTCCCAGGCAATATAGACTGTAGAGTACTTACACAATCACCAAATGAAGTAGTGTGTAGTAGGATTTTGCAGAAGAAGTTATGGCATGGCATTTGTCTCTTACCATGTCATTGCTCCCTGCACTGTTACTGTGTTTTCTGTACTTCAGTGGTTACTGGGCAAGGCAGACCCCTTGCCCAGTACAGAACAGGGCCTAGAACCCAAACTTGCCCCTTCTATATGGGCATCAACTCTGGGTACTTTCTTTCTGGCTCACTGAATTCTCCAATTCATTGCTGCACAGCACCAAGCCTTCAGTGGGCAGATGGGGATGTTCCCCCACACCAGCATAGGCAGGGGGAGAGGCTAGGAGGAGGGTAAATGCTGGCAAAAGACTTAAGAATTGTGTTTTCCCCACCAGCCCTGCCTAACTAAAAAGAACTTATCTTATGGCTTCAACTGTTTGGTTAATTGCAGAGGACTCACTTGTTAGGAGGACCATAGAAATGGTAACTGTAAGTGATAGGATGAAATTTTAACGGTACATGTTTGATCAATAAAAGTATTATTTTCTTTCAATTAAGCTTGTTAATTGTGGCATGTAGGTGAGCCAAGACGTAGGCAGACATGGTGTCTTTTATTAGACTGGCATTACTGCTAAAAGCTCATAGTTAAGGATTATGATGGGAACTCATACCTTGTTTTTAGTTTAAGTGACTGAAGGTGACTATATTAAAGGGGGGAAGCAAGCATGTATTCATGTGGGTAACTTAGACTTATTTCATTTCTTACTACCCAAGAGAATCTATTTGCATGCTAATTTCATAGAAAGTTCATTAAACCAACCTGTTTTATGGCTGATGGATCAGCATAGAGCTGTGTTCTGTTGAGGTCTTGCATTTCTTCGTGCTTACAAAGCCTTTCTAACAGCAACTTTTTGCCTTCTGTTACTGTGTGCGCTCTCTCTGTTAATAGCTTTTGGAAATGGAGTATGGTGTTTTCAGAGGCACTTTTCTTGAGTGGAACAGTTGACACCTCTGTGGACAAAAGCAAAGTCTGTAGTTAGATGCACAAGTCAATGAACTGCTGACACTGAAGTTTAGCACATGCTAAATTTTCCTAGAGCAGTTCTTCTGTTCTGCTCTTTTGGCAGTCCTTTCCTGCTGTTGTGTAAGGGGTCATTGTATAATGGAGAGTAGGAATGCAGCAGACCTTGTAAAAATCACTTACATGTGAAACTTTCAGTTTTGCCTAGCTACAGCCTTCTCCAAGATGTACTTACATAATAGACAATACATGAAAGTATATTTAATCACACAGTTAGTATGTTAGTACAGTTTGTGATGGTGAACTGAGCAAGCTGTATTCAGAAATGCCATTTTCAGATCATTTGTGTTCATCTGTCTGTAGACAAGACATCATGTTAGTATTAAAAATAGGGGTGAGCCTCCTAAAAACTAAGTTTGTCATCCTCCATTGTTCAACTTTCCCATTATTTAGGGATTGACAATTCTGCAGGAAGAAAAATAAGCTCTGACCTTTACTGTTCTAGATCACATGCTGTGTATTTCTATCCTTCCCATCACCTTTCTCTCTCCATGATTGTGTACCGTATCTTCTCTTTGGAATAGCTGTCTTAACCTGTTTTCTTGTCTACAACACGTTAGTCATTTCATGTTAGACATGATATGTCTTAAACATAATTTCTTCTCTCATTTACAGACACACAGTGTAATATGAGGAAGTCACATCCATGACTCTGATACTGTCCCTTTTTTCCCCCCAAGCAACACAGGTAATTCAGACATCTTGCTTTAAAAATATTTTTATAATTTCTTTGCACATGATTCTTATGAATCAGAGAAGTATTTCGTGATGTTTACCTCATTTATACCAGGGATGAGGACTGAAATAAAGAAATTGGAGTTTTCCTTAGGCCCACATTTTTATCAGAACTCTTCTCTTGCAGATTGTTGTGTGTGAGAGAAGGTTGGTTTGGAGCTTGGAGTTAAGTTCTAGGATTTTTTTTAACTGTTTGAATACTGGAAATGAGAATCTGGCATCCAATTTAACAGCAGTGTATAGATGCTTTTAAAAGTCAGGGGTTCTTACCATCGTTACATATTTTTCTCTTGATACTCAAGGATCCTGTGTTTGCTGTAACATCTCCCACTGAAACACAGAAGAGAAAAATAAGGTGACTAAGTATTTCGCAGAGATTCTCAGGGCACAGTCAGTTACACACCAAAAAGTTTTATCCTACCAAAGCAAATACAGTGGGACAAGTGACCTGGAGCAATAAGAATATACTAGAAAAGTTAGGTGCTGGCTTGGCACACAAAATCAGGGTGGAGACACATTTATTTGGCAGATGCCTCAAACAGATTAATAACTAAAGCTTCTTTTTTTAACATTATTGTTTTACTGTCTGCTGCATCAGCATTCACAGCCCAGATTACACAGTCCTTTTCTAGCATGCTAAAATGTAAACCAGCCAGTTTGGTTCAAATATTCTTGGTGCTGACAAATCCCACTCATGGAGAGCAGAAACAAGCAGTGATATCTTCAGTTTCTGCATTTGGAAGAAAATATGTCTGGAGATTGAGATTGAGCACAAGAGTTAGGCAGGGGAGAAGCAGTGTGTCATCCCATAGCTGTGTGGATGTCATTCCAGCCTCAACTAATACACTACTGTATGGTGGCCTTGGACACCACATTAGGGCTCTGATTCGTGACTGAGGACAGCTGACTTAAATTCCTGCTCAAGTTGTTGATCTAGCCTCTGCTGCAGAATGGTTCAAGTCCTCAACTAACATTTGTGGTGTTGCAAATTATCATCTAACATATTGAGAACAATCGGAATTAGTTCTGGTTTACCATAACTCACTGAGCTCTAAGCTGCAGAGGTTCAGTTGCTTCTCCAAGAGTATCTCATCTGCCTGGAGCAGGGGCAGGTGCCCCTGATGGCTGCAGCAGCTGGCCAGTCATGAGAACCCTTATAGCAGACACAAGATTAGATCACAATACTTTTGATACTAAAATAGAAGCAAACTCTGTTTTGAAAACTGGATCTGCTTTAGGAAAATCAATATATTTACAAGTGCTCAAATAAACATCACTGCCCTGGATTTTTCTCTCTCTTGACTGTGGTGTGAATTGAATTAATATAGTTTGGGTTTTTGGAGTCCTTGCACTTGGCTTGGTTGCTACAGATTTTTGCAGTTCTAAGTGGTACGACCTTGCAGCTCTCTATCCATCAGACTTTACATGCCTACTATATGACCTCTAGAACCTGACGTGTTTTCTAGCACCATTTCATTGTGTCTCACTTGGGCTTCCAAAGGCAAAGATTCTCCAATAACATTGAACGCTTCAGGTGCTTTCACTTTTTGCAAATATTCTCACTTCTATATGCCTGTAGAGACCATCTGTGTTCACTGAGTATACCCTATGTAATCATGCAGATACAGCTTCCTCAGTTATTTTCCCTCCCCAGTTCTGGCCATGTGTTTTACCCCTACAGCATGGCTCAACAGGCAACCTTAAAAAGTTTCACTTTAAACACTTTATCTCATCATTGAAGTTTTTAGTACCTGATAGGACACTTGAACTTTCACATCCCCAGCTTGAGGGACCCAGAGGTTGTCTTCTTAAGATACAGTCAACTTCATCGTAAAATCTCATTTTTCTCCTGGGATTTCCAAGATGCTCATTTTCTTTCTGCAGTGCACGGTATTCATATTTTAGGTTCTTGTACTTTGTGCGACATTGTTTCCAGTCTCTGTCTATACCACGTTTCATTAACCTTCTGGCAATTTCCTCAAAGATTTCTTTATTTCTTGTGGCGCCTTCAAGCATTTGTTGTATCTTTTCATCTGACCATATGTTTATCAGAGCTCTCACTTCATTATCACTCCAGTGCTTTCCTGCTCCAGTGTCATTAACTGTAATAACTTTAAAGTGATTTTGTGCTTCTTCCAAGTGAATGTGATTGTCTGAAAATATTAACAAAACAACAACTAAATATAAATGCTATAAATATATGCTAAATATACATATATTAAAGCATAATTGTAACTAAATATTAATCTTTTAACTTTACAATATTAGTATCCATAGGTGATTACTTTTCTCTTAAGTATGCAAAATATGTAGTGAGTGGAATCTCTTATTTCTCCAAGGCATATAAAAGTCAACATTTTGTCAGTGTAATTTTGTTACTGTTGTCAAATTAAAGACAGATGTTATACGTAGGAAAGCAACAGCCCTTAAGCTTTAAAGCAAAAGATTTCAGCATTGATAAGAAAATGGCTATCCAGTGTGGTTTCAAATTAAAATGGCAAGGCAAAATATCATGCAAGTGAAAATGCTACTGGGGATTCAATAGAAGAAAAAGAAATCTTCAGATGTAAAAATATTCAGAAGTAGGCAGATGCTGCTCATCAGATGAGTATAGAGGGCAAAGTTGTACTACAATATTAATGCAGGTTTTGCTCATGATAGGGAACAGAGCTATGAAACTAATTTTTAAGTTTAGTAATAAAGCTAGACTGAAGTCAGAAGTAGAAAAGTAGAACTGTTTACAGTAGAGATCTGGTTGCTCCAGCTTTGGTACTGAAATTACAATGTGAATAATTTCAGAATAAATGCATGGAAATTAATACTCACCTGTTTCGACCATCTGTTTTGCTACTGGCGTACAAGATCTGTCTTCTGAGGTAGTGCTTATAGAATCATCATCTATAGAAACACACAGTTCTAAATAAAATAGACTTGGACTTAGACAAATAAATTGCTACTATTGGTGTCATCCTCTGTGGGAAATACCTACTTCACTTAAAAACGTCCTAACCCCTTAGTCTAACCTATTAGTTACAGAATTGTAGAATCATAGAATCATTTAGGAGAAGACCTCTGAGATCAAGTCCAGCACTAAACCATGTCCCTAAGTGCCCCATCCACATGTCTTTTAAATACCTCCAGGGGTGTTGACTCTACCACTTCCCTGGGCAACCTGTTTCAATGCTTGACTACACTTTTGGTGAAGAAATTTTTCTTCGTATCCAATGAGGCCATTTCCTCTCATCACTTACTACCTGGAAGAAGAAACTGACTCCCACCTCACTACAGCCTCCCTTCAGGTGGTTGTAGAGAGCAATAAGGAAGCCTCCTGAGCCTCCTTTTCTCCAGGATAAACAACCCCCATTCCCTCAGCCACTCTTCACAAGTCTTGTGCTCTGGACCTTTCACCAGCTCCATTGCTCTTCCCTGGACTTGTTCCAGTGCCTCCTTGTCTTTCTTTCAGTGAGGGGCCCAAAATTGAAAACAGGATTCAAGGTGTGGCCTCACCAGTGCCAAGTACAGGGTGACAATCCTTTCCTGGTCCTACTGGCCACACTATTTCTGATACAAGCCAGGATGCCATTGGCCTCCTTGGCCACCTGGGCACACTGCTGGCTCATGTTCAGCCAGCTGTGGACCCCCACCCCCAGGTCCTTTTCCACTGGGCAGCTTTCCAGCTACTCTTCCCCCAGCCTGTAGCGCTGCAGGAGGTTGTTGTGACCCAAGTTCAGGACCCAGCACTTGGCCTTGATGAACCTCATACCATTGGCCTCAGCCCATCGATCCAGCCTGTCCAGAACCCTCTGCAGAGCCTTCCTGCCTTGCAGCAGATGAACACTCCCATCCAACTTGGAGTAGTCTGCAAACTAACTGAGGTTTCACTCAATCCCCTTGTCCAGATCGTTGATGAAGATATTAAACAGGGCTGGCCCCAACACTGACCCCAGTGGGAAACACCACTGGTAACTGGCCACTGGCTGGATGTAACTGCACCACCACTCTCTGGGCCTGGCCATTCAGACTGTTTTTCACCCAGTGAAGTGTACACCTGTCCAAGCCACAAGCAGATGCTTTCTCCAGGAGAGTGCTGTAGGAGACAGCATCAGAGGCTTTGCTGAAGTCCAGGTAGACAATATTCACAACAAAGTGGGTCACCTTGTCATAGAAGGAGACCAGGTTGGTCAAGCAGGACCTGCCTTTGCTAAGTCTGCGCTGGCTGGGCCTCATCCCCTCTTTGTGTTTTACATTTCCCTTTGGATTATGGGGGCTTCCTTGTGCTCCCCATCTCTGTCTTCTGGCTCAAGGGGCTGGGTACCCTGAGGACAACTGGTCTTGCTATTAAAGATTGAGGCAAAGAAGATATTAAGTACCTCAGCCCTTTCCTTAAGCTTTGTGAGTATGTTTTCCTCTGCATCCAATAAAGGATGGTGATTCTACTTATCCGTCCTTGTGTTGCTGATGTATTTATAGAAACATTTTTGTTGTCTTTTACAGCAGTAACCAGATTAAGTTCTAGTTGGGTTTTAGACCTCATTTTCTCCCTGTATAACCTCATGATATCTTTGTAGTCCTCCTGAGTTACCTGCACATTCTTCCAAAGGCTGTAAAGTCTCTTTTTCTGAGTTCCAGCCAAAGCTCTCTGTTCAGCCAGGGCAGTCTTCTTCCCCACTGGCTTATCTTTTGGCACATGGAAATGACTTGCTACTGCACCTGAAAGATTTCCTCCTTGGAGGATGTCCAGTCTTCCTAGACTCCTTTGCCCCTCAGAATTGCCTACCAAGGGACTCGACCATGTCCGAAACAGGCCAAAATCTGCTCTCCAGAAGTTCAAGGTGGCAGTTCTGCTTCCCCTTCCTTACTTCATCAAGAACTTAAAACTGTCATTTAGTGACCGCTGTGCCCAAGAAGCTTCAAACCACCACATCTCCCTGTGGTGGTCCTTCTCTGTTCACAAACACCAGGTCCAGCAGGCACCTGCCCTATTTGGCTCCCTCACCAGCTATACCAGGCAGTTGTCTGCCACACACTCCACGAACCACCTAGACTGTTTCATCTCTGCTGTGTTGTATTTCCAGCAGACATCTGGTAAGTTGAAGTCCTCCCAAAGGATCAGCAATTGTGAGACTTTTCCCAGCTGCTTATGAAGTATTTAATCTGTGTCTGCACCCTGAATGGGTGGTAATAAACTCCCATCAGGATACCTGTCTTGTTGCCTTTCCCGAATTCTTACCCATAAACACTCAGCTCAATCAGCACCATCATTAAGCTCTAGACAGTCAAAACACTAACTTACAGGGTACCCTACACCCTCCTTCCTTGCCTATTCCTTCTGAAGAGTTTTATAGCCATCCATTGCAGCACTCCAGTTGTGCAAGTCTTCCCACAGTGTCTCCAAGATGGCAACTGTGTCATAGTTTTCCTGCTACACATTGACTTCCAGCTCCTCCTGTTGTTGCCAGTGGTGTGTGCATTAGTATAGGTGCACTTCAGGCTTTTGATCCCACCACCTTTTTAGGGGGAGAAGCTCTGATACCTACATGGCCATTCTCAGGCACTTCTGTGGTTTCTAACACATCACTAAATCCCTGCGTCTTTGCTGCCACATGGATCTCTATCCCCTGACTACTGAGACAGCAGATCAAAGGACCTCTGTAACACACCATCCTGGTGTGCTGCCCTCAGGCTTATCTCTAGCGAGTTTGGTTTTGTCCCTTTCTACTTTCAAATATATTTTAAAGCTCTTCCAGTGAGCCCTGCTAACTCCTGTGCTGAGATACTTTTCTCCCTTTGAGACAGGTGTCAGCAGGTCTGGTGTCATGTAAGTGGAACAATGATCAAAAAAATCAACATTTTCCTTGTGACACCAGGCTTGGAGCCAGGTATTGATCTGCTGGCTCTCCCCATTTCTTCCCTCATCATTCCCTGCAACTAGAGGGATAGAAGAGAACACTACTTGTGCTCCTGATCCCTTAACCAGTTGTTTCAAGGCCTTGAAGTCTCTCTTGATTTCCTTTAGACTTCTATCTGCAAATTCACTGTCTACCTGAAAAATCATCATTCTTGAAATCATCTATGGATGTCAGAAGCCAGCTTTGATGGTTTTGGGCTCATTTCCTCATGATTGGACTTCTCTGAGGCTGAAAGTTCACTTTTTTGTGGAATTACTTTTAGGTTTGGGAGGAAGAGAAAGATTAGTTCTCATTGTTTTGGTAGGGGATGTCATAGACCAATTATCTTCAATACTGTTTTCAGTAAAGGGTAGAAGTAAATATTTGTTATATGTTTTGAAAAACTGAGTGCTTAGTTTAGGCTTTGTCAGAAATAAGAGATAGTCTGTAAATAAGCAGATTCTTTTGATGTGCTTTCCATAATGGTACTTGCTAATATATGCACAGAGCAGTACTTGGAATTCATATTTGCTCTATAACTTGTTTTCTCTTAAGTGATTTGGCAAATATTTGTTTCTCATAAGCATGTGCAGGAATAAATTTTATACCTATGGAAAACTTAGAAATTATAAGCGTGTCTGTGTGATTTACTTGGGGTACTAGAAAAAAAGTGGGTTTTTTCCATAAATAAGCACCCTATAACTTTCTATAACTTTCCTTGGGAAAATTCTTGCATCTTCCTCAACACTTGCAGCTATTGGAGATGGGCCAAAATGGAACTGTAGGTCTGCTTCTAGGCTCTTAATGGCTTTTTTTTTTTAAATTAAACTATTACCAAAACCCCCCATGGCTTTCATTTATGTGCTCATTCTCTCAACCATACTGTCTCTCTAATCTCTTTCTGGTTTTGGCAATGGCACTTGTGTAGTGCTGACTTGCACAATTACTGTCCTCAGTTGGGTATTATATGACAGGAACAGGGAATTTGTGTGTATAAGGCAGGCAGTTGATCTTCATGACATTTTATTCTTTGCTTCACATTTGTGTGACCTCACTATGTCTCAACTTTCAAGGTCACAGATTAACTTTATCCTCAATGTAACTTGTGTTTCTGTGTGTCATTGTTGTGATGGCACTGCTCTGATGTTGTCCTCAGTGTCATACTTGCCACAGTTGTCTTTAATAGTCAAGATCAGCCAATGCAAACAGTTGTAAAGGCTGTGTTGCACTGGATGTCTCAACACCCAAATTCCAGATAACATAATTGCTGAGAAGGAAGCTTTTCCCTGGTATGCCTGATGCATACAATAGAAATGTTCTTATGGTAGAAACTTTAGGTGTCAAAGGTCAAAGAACTGCTGTTCACAGAATCATTATAATTGATTTTTAAAAATTTTTTTCCATTAACTTCTGCATACAAACAGCACTACTGTTAGAGTATATTTTGATCCAGGGGGTCAGGTCACTAGATTTCAATGTCATTAATTATTTCCTCTGATGTATTTTTTTTCGTGATCTTCTGTGGTTTCTATGCTCATTTATTCCAGAATATTGATATGCCTGCTGTGTTCTAATGTTCAATTTTAACATTTTAAATAAAACAAATCTCCTGATTACTTGTCATTGAATATATGATTTCTTCATATTGCTGAGGCTCTGACTTCAGTTTTACTTGTAAAGTTTGAAAGTATAGACAAGGTATAAAATATTCTGAGTTTCTGAGACAGCTATTTAGCTCTCCAGTTTATCCTCTCTAGGAACTGTGTAAGAAAAACTGTATTTGTGTCACAATCAAATGCAGACTAATCACATCTAGCATAAAAAGAGGCACGTTGTCTGGGAAAATAAGATTTTGTTACAATTATGGGAAGGAGAAATAACAGTTCATACATTGTTGCACTATGAAATCAAGCAAAAAACATATTTTATCATCACCAAGAAGTAGATAATTTGCCAGGATAACATATGAACCTTAGAAATCTGCAATTCACAACATAATCAAGACAAAGTCTTGACCTACCTATGTCAATTGTCTCCTTCTTTATTTGTGTGACTTCCAGAGCTGCCGGGGTGGAGTTGACAAAGTCCCCCTCATCCTCAAGGATTTCTGTAAAAAATAATAATTTACAGAGTTCTTATTAACTGAACGGGTCTTGAGTGATGTCTTTAGAATCACCAACTTCAGAATGCCATTCAGGATTTCCTCTCTTAAGACAGTAAAGTTGCCATTTCTCTGCAGTAGTGGGCTTAAGAGCAGAGTGTACCCACTTATTTATTAAAGTACATCCAGAATACCACGTAACAGCTGCATAATATAAGTTTATGGGATAAATGTGCAAACTCTTAAGTTATTTAAACCTGGATCAGAATTTGTAGAATGGTTTGCTGATTGTGGTTGAAAGATATATAGTAACTGGCAAATGTGTGGGCAGCAGAACAGGCAAGACAGTGAATTTCATGAGGGGTGCAATACATACTGAAATTACTGAAAGACTCCGAAGTGACTGATGCCAGAAGTGTCTGAATCAGCTTCAAAAGGGGCAAGGGCCCTGACATTGCATCAGGGTGCTGTGCCTGGACAACTGATCTGCAAGGCTGCCTGCCTGCCTGATGAAGACAGTGTACTAGTGCCTGTCTGAGAGCATCCCCACTGCTTCAGCTTGCAAGGAGTTTACATGACACAGCTGGGTGACAGAAGTGTCCCTGGGCTCCCCTCCATGGGGAGGAGATCTCCGCTACTCTGCCATTGGCCCACTGCTGTTTAAGGGAGAATTCCACCCCTCAGGCAGGTGGATGATGCAAGCGGTCTAGCTGATCCTCACTTCCAGGTGAGGGCACTGCTCTACAGAGATTAAATGGTGAAGGCCACACCACAGATCAATGACAGCAGTTTTTGGCTCCCAGCCTGTTCTCGGTCCACTCAAGAATATTACCCCTAAACATTGAGCAATAAAGTTTAATCTAGAGCCATTTTATTAAAAATTACCCCCCCAAATCAATAGAGCCTTGTTTGCATCAGATGTTCTTTACTATGTGACCAGCATCATGTGCCTTTTTATTTTATTTTTTTTTTCTTAGTGAGCCAAGAATGTGGGTAGGGAGCCTGGCTTTTTTTCTAAGGCACCTTTCAGGGTTTTTGGCGGGAGGGCACGAGAAGAGCAAGACTGAGCCAAACAGAACAAGCCATCGACAATTTCTGGCATGGATAAAACACAGTGGCTCCATCTGCATTGTTCAGTGAACCTACAGAGAGTTGCCAGCAAATATGCTTAATCTCTGCTTTGTGTTTAAAGCATTGCTCTCAAGGCCACCAGAGCAATGCCGTCACAGTCTTTCCTTTTACCCACTGAGACTGATACAAGCTCTGTTCTCTTTTGGCACTCTGTCACTACCACTAATTATCCTGTTTTCTGGCTCATGAGGCAAGATTAGTAATTTGTCTCCTAATCCTTACACTCATGTGTGTCTTATATAATATAAAAGGGAAGTGGGAAACTTCAAAGCTACGGAAAGTTTTCAGTGCATGGCTTGTGTTTACTCTCCAAGAGCTTGCAAAGTTGCTGCCATCTCTACCGTACAGATCTATGAGTGTGGATACAGAAAACTTGAATGCACAGTTAATTGTTTGTGTCTGGAGCCCAAATATGCTTAGGCTAAGCCAGTGAATCATCAAGAATTTTTGGGTTTGCCCATCTCTGAAACACTATTTCATGCTAGCCTGGGACATATGTATTAAAATATTATCTTTTGGCTTTATAGCTGTACGTTTTAAAATTCCAAGCACGCAGCAGGAAGTTTTCAAGCCAACATTAAGTACCTGAGTATGGACTGACTTAAGATCTTAACTTCAAAAAACAGATTTTTAAAAAGCCCTTGCTTAGGAATGTATCTTGGCAATGTCATGACTTATTCCAAATTTGTTCTGAGAGGGACATATAGTAAGTGTGTGGGGCACCAAAAATCCTAAAAAACAATGACAAAAAAAGTAATTTGTTTGAAGAAAAATACTTGCTCTAGATATTTTTAAGAACATCAGGCTACTGGCATTCCTTAGAAACCTGTTTTTATCTCCATTGTTATTCCCTGGCACTTCAGATTTAATCAAAACAGCTATATGCAGTCTGTGGTCATACTCCAAAGTCTGACCCATGTGGAATGTACATGGAATTTGAATTGATGGACTACTACCTGTGCAAACTGAAACGATTGTCTCTTCTGAATAGATTTCTGTAATTAACTCCCCTTTAAAGTGATACCATGAAATAGAAAACATCAGTGAAAATAACTAAGTAAGGGGTTTTTTTGCAGATGGATTCAGTGTGGGGTGTGTTTTACCAGAAGAGAGCAATCAGCACTGTCCTAGCCTGTCCCATCCCAGGCAGCTTTAGCTGAAAACCAGCGGGGTTGGGGGTTGCTGTGGTGCTCCTGCTCCCCCAGCTGGGCAGTACTGACAGCGACATGTCAGTAACAGTGACAGACTATGCAAGGAACTGTAAGGATTTATTTACCTCTGTCTTTTCCTTGTCAGGTGGGCATATGCTGCTCTTTGAGTAACAAATACATGTGGGCAGAGGAGAAAAACAATACCATGACACATGAAATAACTAGGTGCTTTCCTGAAACTTGTGTATTTGTCTTTTGACAAACACCATCTTAATATTTTCCTTACTCTAGAGTATGGCAAACCTGATTGGGCTGTTGATAAAGACTGACAGTGGTTACAAAGTTCCTGTGTCTCCTAATTCAGATTCACATGTAAGATCACTGCCTGATTACCTTTTTCACTATCTATCAGCAAGTAAATTTATGAGTATAGAGGTACATACAATCTCTTTGTTTACCAGTTTCTCACTTCAAAATTATTTGAACTGTCTAGGAAAAGCATCTACCACAATGAGAGAACAAAGGGTCTTCATGACATTCTAGACATAAAAAGCGTGCATCATTTCTCTGCCTTATGCAATACCTAATTATGTTACCATTAATAACGTTAAAGTCAAGATGTCTTTACCACCTGTGATAAAAGTATTTGAGTATGTATTGTTTGTTTGGGAATGAGGGAAGGAATTTTGGAAACTGAAACTGTTACTGATGAAGCATAGTTTTGCCCTTTTTCCCCCCATGGAAGTTTGAAAAGTAGTCCTTAGAGTGGATAGGCTGAGCCACAGACACTTCTGAAACACTTGCTATTTTAATATTTCCTCACAAAATCAGGACATTTATGATTACCCAAAACAAAATATGCAGTTAAAATACATATATTTGAGAAGGGAGATGGTAACCAAGGTAAACTATAGACATCTTAACACCTACTCTTACCCTAAAGGAATGTTAAAGTGTCAAAAATACATACTCAGAATTTTACTAGAAGTATTCAGTAAACTTCATCTTAAATAACTTGTTTGGATATTGCAGTCTAGAAAGTTACAATGTACAAAATACTGCAGGCAGTTGAAAACTGTGTCAGGTGACAGGTAAGGGGCAGTGCTGAATCTGTTATTACAGTGTCTGTAATATGGTCATATGTATGTAGTAATTTTACTTGTTGATGGAGAGGAATGGAATTTGATACATTTTACAAGTAGTCTTAACTGGATCTCACAAAGAGCTGTTTATGATTTTTTTCAAATTTTGTCTCTCTCAAAATGAGGTCCCTATAGGCAATGCACTTTTCATGACAGCCTGTTTTTCTCCACTGAATGCGTCAAGTGCCCATGGTGATCTGGTAAAAGGCCAGTTAGTTTTTCTTTTTGTTAGTAAATTTAAATTCATAAATGTAATTTCCCTTGAATGAAAAAAACCAAAAATACTACCATCTGGTATACCTCAAATTACCTCTCATGATCAGTCATGTCTTTACTTACTTGTCATAGCTGTTTCTTTTGTTATATGAGGAGCTGCCCGATTCTCTGAAGTAGTGTTTACAGTAACATCATCTGTCAGAAAATTTTTAATTTGATATTAAAATCTTCAAGTTGATGTTAGACCGTTTTACATTCTGTAAGACTACTCCTTAATGGCTAATTTAGACCACATTTTGCCTCACACTACTGAAATCATGTAGTGCTTTCTTGTGGGGAGTCAAGTCTGCCAGCCTTCGAGACATTCGTGTGTCTCTAATTGAATGTTAAACTCCTGCTTCCCCTGAAAGTTATGCTTTCAGATGTAAACCATAATGTTTCTTTGTAAACAGCAGAGTTTATGACCTTCATATTCAGGGCTAGTAGTGAGACTCTTAAATGAAATTTTCATCCCCTGACATGAGCATTTACACAATTATATTATATACTGATCACATTATATTGTGAAAAAGAATGCTGTAATAGTTCACGAACAGGAGACTGAACAATTCTAATCCTTGGGAATACGTAGATTAAGTAAAAGTAAATGCAGTAGTACATTGCACTCAGCTTCCTTAAACCATTATTCTCTTATTCTTTACATCTTGGGTCATGAATCTTTGAAATGATTACTTACTACACTGTTTTTATAAAATTCAGCAGCACATAAGCACGTGATGGTTTTCACTATGACATTAGCTGCTGCTTATAAGTTTTTTAGGTCTGTGCATTTTCTAACCATAATTACAATCTGGGCTTATTTTAGAAATAATTCTTAATTGAATAAATTTAGTTATTTATATAAAATAGAAGACTTTTCAGTTTACCTGAATCAGAAACTTTCTTTATATCTGCAACCTGTAGGTCTTCAGATGTATTACTAACAGAGTCCTCTTCACCTGTGTCTCCAGGCATTTCTGTGTAAATAATGCTAAGTTAATTAGGGCATTGCATTTGTGTACTACATAAGAACAGCTGTGCTGTGTCAAATCAAAAAATCCATTCAACCTCAGAAGCTCTTTATGCCAGCAGGCAAAGTAGGTGCATTAGCAAAATGTCTAGAAACGGCAACTGGCAAGTGAATCTTCCCTCAAAATGTTCTCAATAATTTTCAGCCAGAGACTGTCTTCGTATTATATTTTTCTTCTTTCATTACTTTACTAACTTCTAGTTTTATATTTGGCCAACATAATATCAGCCCCTGTGTAGAATCTCTACTGCCTAGTAAAGAGTTTGACATTTAATTCTTTCTTAAACACCAAGCATGTTTCAGGTTGTACATAGCAACAAAAATATTTTAACTCCTGGGTAGTGTGCTCCCATCAGTTTACTCTAATTCTGCATTGATCATCCATTACCAAGTTAATCGAAAATAATCACCCAAAACCAAAGGCAAGTTCTGCCAGCATTGTTGGTGCTATTCCTTAGGCTGTTTTGACAGTTCTCTCACTAGTTTGGGAGTCTTGCTCCAAAGGCTAATAAAACTGAGATATTTGGGACCATAAGAGACAGTTTAAATGTGGAGGTTTTTTAACCAATGTCTATAAATACAGATTTGTTTTGCTCAGTCTCTTAATTTTTCCAGTAACATAGTCTGACCATCTCTCTGATCCATTTCTTTTATCTAAGATGGAAACAGTTTCTTCTGACATGATTTTGACTGGAATTGTCTCTGTATCACTTTAACTTATCCTATGTCTTTATCTTTTCTTCCTCCTTTTGTCTCTCAGTGCTTTTTAAAAAAGTGCCGGGCAATCACTCAATGTGGAATAGTACCTTATAATGTAAGACAAAACTACTAGACAAAATACTAAATTCCCATTCAGTGTTCCCCCTCTTCCCCCCCAGTAAAACAGTTAATCCTTTTGGTTGCTTCTTTTGAGTTCTTTTAAGGTCTCTCTAGTTCTGGAAAACTAAAAATTTTAAACTATATATGGATGGTTGAAGTACTTACCGATGGAGTCCTTTCCTGATTTTGCTTCTGTCCATTCTGGAGGCCTCTCACTTTCATCATTAACTGATTTGCTTGCTTGTTCCATGGTGCAGTGCCCCAGAATAGCATCCAGTTCATTAAAAAATCTCATACCTTTACTTGTACTCCCTGAGTCTTGGGCACTTTTTACACTCTTGTATTCATGTTTCAAATTTTTATATTTTGTCCTGCACTGCTTCCAGTCCCTGTCAATTCCAAACTTTTGAAGTCTAGCAGCAACCTGCTCAAATATTCTTTTATTTCTCACTGTCCCCTCCAGTTGTTGCTGGATATTTTTGTCTGACCATATGCGTATCAAAGCTCTGACTTCATTAACAGTCCAGTGTTTTCCTCCTTCATTTGCTACTGTTGGAATAAAAGCCAGTGGTTTGGAAGCCTCTACTGCTGACGCTGGATTACCTGCATTATGTGGGGTAGGGGAGAGACAGATATGGGTTACCTGCATTGGGTGGTTGGGGTGGGGAAAGGATAGAGAATGAGAATGAAGTATGCTGTTTCCTCATTACTTGTCTCTCCGGAAAAAGATGGAGCAGAGGTAACATTAAAATCCATTAAAATCCCTTAAAAGCCATTGGTTATGAATTTGTCAGCATTTTTGTTAATTCTGATATAATTTTTGCCTTCTCTTGATGACCAGTACTCAGATAGCACATGCACGTTTAATTAATCCAAGAGGAACATTTCTTTCTTCTGTGCCTTGATACACTAAACTTTTAATGCCTTTGAGAACAAGAGATAAGCTGTTTTGTCCTTCAGACATTAGAGAGAAGACTGCTGATAAGAAGATTGGATGTGCTGCATTAGCACAATAATAAATCAGGCCCCAGTCACTGACACTAGCATCAAGACTTACTTTCTGCATTCATGCCATACTTTTGGTTTTACACAGATGGAGAGATTTAAATTTGGTAAGGATCTGAAGAATCTGATCTTTAACTCTTAACAAAGCACCCTGGTTGCAGGGAGCTGAGGAATGGAGACTTTTGCTTCAGTCGCTCAAGAATATTTGTGTGATAACAAACTCGATTGTCATGGCACAGGACCTCCACCTTTCTCAGGGTAGGTCAATCAAAAATATGTGGGGTTTTTTTTGTAAAAATTAGAGTTTGAATTCTCTTTCTCTGCAAAACTAAGATACATTTTAATTTTCTCCAGTCTTCAATTTTATTTTTTATTATTATGAGGTAAAGGTTGCCACCCGTGCAATAACTTAAAACACTGAAATATGGTGTCTTTCAGGTTTTTAATTTTCCCTTGTTTCTAATTATGAATTTTCTGTAAGACTTCCTTTTGATTATCGAATTAGTTTGGAAAGTGGCTTCCTCATGCATTTTCCAAATCTTTGCAAAAATAATGATTTAAAAAAAAAGAACGAACCAAAAAAAATCCCAAAACCAATTCCAGGGCATCATCATGAAAGAGCAAACATGAAAGTGCACTGTAACTGACATTTTTTTGTAGTCATACTGAAGTGATAAATGCCTTTGCCAGTGTCTTATTCTACAAGGGCAAGCCAGATTATGAGGGTTGGATACTTCATAGTCACAGAGCTTTGTGTGATGGCAAAAGTACCTGACCTTTGTTTGTGCACAGAGTTTCAGTGGATCACACTTGTGTATAATAACCTGTCTGGGGACAAACTTGTCCTAGATAGTGCCATTCTTTGCTAGTCTCCATAATTCGTTCTAGTTGTGAATAAACTGTACTAACAGGTATCATTTTTTTCCCCTGATAGTCCTGTGTTAATCAGGACTCTGCAACAGACAGCTCACTGATAAGCAGTTGAGGAGGGTAATTTTCAGGTGACGCATCAATTATGTTTTCTTCATTTTTTCCTGAGGGAGTGAAAGAAAATGCTGATTTACAGGTGAATGAAACCATAGGAATTGCCACAGCTGATAACTGCCAATGTCAGATAGGCCAGAGAGGAAAGGCCTATGGGAGGAAGAGAGGAAGAACATAGGAGGTGCTCCCTCCACTTCCCAGTTAAAGCCATAGAGCATGGGCCAATCTGGGAGGAGTAAGGTTTCTTTAGTCTTCATGGAGGCCAGTATTTCTCAGTTCATTTTCACCTGAGCTCACTTTCAGTTGTGGATATTGGTTCGCATGAGTTCTGGTGACTCAGTATATTGCTCGTTCATTCTGCTGTATGCAGAGTAGAAAATGGTGGGTATGTTTGTTCCTCATATACTTTAAATACATCATAACTCAAGATATCCTTCCTACAAGCACCGCTTTGAAACAAAGTTGTTATAGTCAGTGGGAAGATTTTTCTTATGTCTTAAATGTATTTTCGTTCTAATTTGTTTTTAAAGCAAATTGTTAGGATATATATTATTACTTTATCTGAAAGATACTTTTATGCCATATTTAATTTTTATCTAAGCTTCTTCAAACCTGAGAAATTTGCTGAAATAAAACCAAAATATTAAACAATATAGAGACAAAGGGCTCAACATTTTTCTTTCAGTTATGTCTAAAATAGTGCCTGAAACCTAAAGACTAAAAGAGGTACTAGGGGAAGGAATTTTAGTACTAGTACATACATGAGATTGAGAGCCCATGCAACTGACGTTTTGTAGAAAACAGCTTCCTCAGAACTGAACTCTTCTGCTTGGCAATATGTTGAGCACTGAGAAACACAGGAATATTTACAGACATATTCCTGTAAAATTTAATTCAGATACTTTCTGCAAGAAAAGTTTTGTTTATGTGCATGAAGTATTTTATGTGTGCATAAATTCCATGTGAGATTCTGGTCTCTTCCTTAATTTCTTTTTATGCCAGGCAAGAGGGGTGCAGTGTGTAATATAAAAGCTTATAGGCTTAGCCAGGGCCTTGTTTTTTTCCTGAATACAGCACCATGGAGATACTGTAATGAAAGTTGTTGTAACTGGACTGTAATGTATGCAAAGGCATACAAGGTATATGAAAAATGGAAAAAGCATGTAGGAAATTCAGGACAGTGCTGCTGTTCATCCAGGTAAAGAATCAGCTCATCAGTTGCCTAAATCTGCCTAAAATGTATTTTGCTTTCTCCATTCCCTTCAGCCATCCCTTGAAGGGGCTCACACCTAGGATCCTCTTCCTCCTTTTGGCTTGCCAGGTTTGTGCCTTCACTCTGTAATGACTTTCCTGAGCAAAACTACTAGAGTAGTACATTTTCTGAATAAGTTATTCTGTGGTTGGTTAGACTAGAGCACTGCTGACCACCCCTTCCATGGAGAGACCACTTTGCAGTTGCATTGGAGACCACTGCAAATCTGGATTGCTCTGCATCATTCTCCTGGCTCAGGCCACTTGCTCATGCTGCTTTAAAGCATCCATACTTTAAGAAGATAAGCTAAGGAAAAGCCACAAGTTGATATGGGTATCCACACTAGCATTTGGCTTACTTTCCAGTAGCATTTAACAAAATTAATGTGGTTAATGCAGTTAATGTGATTAAGCTGTAGCATGGGATGTGTTTTGGATGTGATAGGTGGTCATGGATGTGTTACACCAAGTACAGTGGTCAGTGTCTAGTAATGCATGAGGCTGCTGAGTACTAACACTGGGAAGAAGATGGTGCAAGACTGTGTCTGTATTAAAGCTGTGTTGATCAGAACAGAACGACAGCATATTCAAGCTATCAGAAAGTGCTCTGACAACCCATGCTGCCTTTTAGTTTTTGATTTCTCTGCACCATCATACTATACCTAGTTGAACTGGTCTGACATGAGACATAAAGAGTAGTGGATCTCCTGGAGAGTCCTCATCATCTTCTAAAGAAACTGATAGTTCACCTGGGAAGGAAAGAGTTTTTAGGTGAAAAATAGATATGGACTAAATTAGCTTAAATTAGTTTAAGTTAAAATGTCCGTACACAATGAGATGATCTTGATAATCTCTTCACTTGTAGTTAAATTAAATTTAAAATTAATTTTGCCTGTCCCCATAAGAGGACATGACTTACAGGAGGTAAATTATTTTATATCTTGCATATGAAGCCTGTTTGAAATGCTTTTTAAAATTCTTGTAGAAACTGACTTGATTCTAGTGACTGATATGCTCTTCTGACTCAGTGTTCAGGGTAGATAGCACATTAAACGTATAGTTTGAAAGTAGATAATGTAAACTAAGAGACATAAAGGCAGACATTGCGTATGGATTCAGATAACCACAAATCCATTTATATAAAAAAAATTAAAATTTTTCTTCAGAGTTTGAAGAAAACAGGAATGTTCTGGAAGGAGTTCTGGAAATATATGAAATTCATTAACAGTATAGAGAGACTGTGAAAGTATATATTGTGACTTGAGAACAGACGTATTTGGAGCTGACAGGATTCAGTCTAGCTTTTTCAAGCATAGCATTTCTACATGTGTTTAAAAAGCAACACTATAGCAATTGCTATGTAAGTTTAGAAAGCAGGATATGTAAGTCAGGTTCTGAACCAGCTTAGTTTTCACAGAGGACAGACTTTTTAGTTGGCCAGTGATAATATGCTGTATTCAGCATTCCATTTTGACAGGAGGTTTGAAATGCTGGTGCACTGTACAGAGAGCTGAGCTACTGTGAGCTCCAGCCAGGCAGGGCACACAGATCAAAGCTGACTGCTCCAGGGCTCTGCGGTAGTGCGTCACAGGGAACAGTAATGAGGCGTGGTTAGGATGCCACTTTGTATTCCTGACGTAGGTGAAACTGAAAACTGCATTTGAAAACATTATCCTAAATCCTCCTGACTTTCAGCAAGGCTCACAATGACTCATAGATGCAGTGGCCTGATCTTTGACTGCTCCCAGCTGTCTGCTTGGCTTCTCTGGCAGGAGCTGCTGCTCATGCCTCCACCTCCAGCGACAGGACTGGCGTTTTAGCTGCTTAGGAGCAGCAAAGCAAACTAGGGAAAGAGAAATAAATTCTCTGTTGGAAGCCTGCTGAGTGTGCCATCGGCACTAGCATGAGCAACTTTAATTACACTGTCATATTAAGAGAGAACCAACTTTTTATTTTAAGTAAATAAGAACAGTTACCACAAAAAGATATTAGTATCTTTGATAGGGAAAAAATAAAAGCATTTGAAGAGCAAAAAAGTTACTCAATATGAGTACTGCACACTTACTTTAAAAAAACTATATAAAATACTTGTCAGTGACATGTTTAAAGTCCAGACATGGAAAACTATGTATGAGTGGCACTTTCAAGTTAGCATTTCTGCAGGATCTTTCTGCATGATAATACTGTTATGATGATGCATTTCTGCTCAGACTTGATAATCTTTTTGCATTTGCTGAGGTAAACTGAAGGTCAAGCAAGGTGACCAGTGCCTTAGTATTTAAACATAAAGAAAGAAATATAAAAAATAAGAAACATTAATTATTACATGGGGTTTACTTTTTCTGTAGATAATGTACTGATTTATTAATACTTGGTTTAACTTGAAACAATCAAACTGGTTAACAAAATAGGAAGGTCATTCTTTTGAATTCTAAGGAACGATACTGTTTTTCACGGTGCACCATCACTCTACATGGATTTTCTTGGTTGTTGATTACTGGAATAATACACAAACTACATTTTAAGAGAAGTGAACATGTTTACTTATGTCTTTTTTAATGATTATTTAAGCTACAACTCTACCTCTGAAAACGTGTTTTGTGAGGGCAACACGAACATCTCTGCTTGCTTATGTATAAAGTGTCATCTTTTCATGAACAAGCTCTATGTTGCTACCAAGTTTGTCTGAAGACACCCCCCTGAGATTTGGTTGAGATTTTCAGTAATAATTTCTTCAACTATATTTTCAAAAGAAAACTGATTTTACCAGATAAGGAAAAAACCAAACCTCAGGGAAACACTATAGAAATACCACTCAGTCCTATTAAAAAAAAGTAGTCTCTTTTCTTTCCTTCCTTCCTTCCTTCCCCTTCTTTGCCCTCCCCAGTAATCTCCCAGTGGCTGAGATATAATGCAAAGACGTGCTATGTATCTTTACATTAAGGATGTGTATGAATATTGAGACTGTGGCTAAACAGAATGGTGGTGATTTCTTTGGGAGCCTGCCCAGTTCTTTGTCATGCTTTTTAACAAAACAAGTTATTATTGCAACCAAGTTCTTCAAATAAAATAAGACGTGCAAGGTGAACAAGTATTATTTGTCACAGGTTTTAGTTTGTTGATGGTATTTTGTTCTTGCTACCCAAGTCACAAAGCCTAGACATCCTTGAATTCCTCCAGCCCTGTCAAAATGAGATGTCTCTGCCTCTTTGAAAAGAGAGGAAGGACCGTTTTTTCCTCCTCTCCCATTACACTCTGTGATTGAAAGGGAGAAGCCCAGGAGGGGACACGCAGTCCATACTGGGGCAGTGGCAGTGGGCTGCCTTTGCCTGTGCAGGGATTCGCCTTTTCTTCTGAGGGAGCAACACCATCAGATCTGCCCCCACAACAACTTGAGAGCATCAGTTGCAGGACACATTTCTAGCTTAGTGTGTTTTCTTTGTGGCTGAATTGTAGTTGTTGTGAAAATCTTTCCATTTTGATTTTTGCCATTAGTGTTTCAAGTATTACAGTTAGTTGCATTTCATTTTTGTCTATCCGTAAAACTTGTTTGTTGGGTTTTTTTTTGGAGGGAGTAACAGAAATGCTTGTGCATTTAAGAGATATATTTAATTATATAATCTTTAAACCCAGACTGTCCTAATGCTTCAAAATGAGGTGTGTCTCACCCAGGGGTAGTTTTTTTAATATATATTGTACTTTATGATTCACAACTTAAATTAACTTTTGCTGATTTAAATTTGCTAGAGGTCTAAGGCAGATAAGAATTAGAATTACCAGGTGCCAACTACAATAAAACACAGAGGATAATCTAATGGCTGATCCTCAGATGAAGGACACTATCTTAGTTTTATGTAGTCCTCGAAGTGTAACAGCCTTGTATTAGCCTCAGTTCTGCACGTTTAAAAATAAAAAACTGATTGCAATATACATTGCAGAGAGCACGTTAAAATATTATAAAATTGCCATTTTAATTTGAAGTGATTTTGACAGATTCGAGGCTTTCTGCTGGTGATGACAAATTAAGGTCAAGCTTTTTGTTAAGGTAAACAATGACAAGAAAAATGGCAATTTCTTTTCCTCAAATCTGTAAAGCATTGTGAAGGGAGACATGAAAGGGTACCAGGACAGGCTAGATGTCCAGCTCCTCTCTATGCCTTTGACAATTTCCCCTGACACTAATGTTTAATTTTTTGTTTTCTTAAAAAAGATCCACAATCTTAATGTAAATTGCCACATGCCGTGGGAACAAACAGCTAAGCTGTTAATTTCTCTTTTTAGTCATCTTATTTTGGTACTTTATCATCAGGACTTATGCTTCAGTGGCATTTAGGATGTGACAAGGAGATTTGAGTGATGTCAAATAGCAGATTGACCCTAATAAAATGTTAAGCAGAGCTTAAATGCATATGTAGAGAAGGTTGAATAAAACAAGGGATGCAAATAATTTAGTGAAACCCCCTTCAGAATAAAAGCAGTTGCATTCATTTGGTCTGCCTCAAAATAGTCTGACAAATATGATGATTTTTTACTTTCATTGCTAAATCAGAGTTTTTAATGAGACATTATTAAGCATCTGTTTCTCCAATATTTAAGTAAAACTGCTTACAAAATAATTTAACTTACCTTGAGTTTTCATACCTAAATATTGTTACAGAGAAACAAGAATAAAAATCCTAAATTTCACCTGTATTACAAATAATGATTTTTTTTAAACACCATGACAGTTTTAACCTTTTATCTATACATTTACATCTGAACTGTAAAAACCTGCTTCCAAAGTACTGCAAGTGAATGGCAAAGGGAAAGAAAACAGCTCTTTTTACTTCAGCGTTTCAACCCAGTGCACGAGCCTGGACATGAGCGAGTACTCACAGAAGCTGCAATACAGGCAGTTAGCATAATTTTGCTGGAATTATGCTGTATTTACAGACTTCGACACTGGTGGGTGCTAACATTTTATTCCCCTGTGCGAGGAGTGCATCCAGTCACTTCTAACAGCGCTGCTGGGGCTGCGCAGCCTCAGCTCCAGCGCCAGTGAAGTCGGGCTTTGGTTTTGTTCCCTTTGGTTTTTAAGCAAAGAGAGAAAAATAGAAGCAAAAACAGGTTTTTTACCTTGCGCGCTGTCTGTTGTGGGGCTTGTGTTCAGCTGCGTCTCAGTCGCAGAACACCTGCCGTTCTCTTCTGCTGCTAATTGTGTGACAGGCTCATATCGCAATATGGCATCCAGATCATGGAAAAACTTCATGGTTTTAGTGACATCCCCAGAGTTGTGGGCATATTTAACCGTTCTGTATTCGTACTTCAGGTTTTTGTACTTTGCACGGCACTGTTTCCAGTCCCTGCACACTCCCAACTCCTGTAACCTTTTAGCAATGTAGATAAATATTCCTTTATTCCTCAGGGTGCCGTGCAGTTGCTTTCTGATATTTTTTTCTGACCAGACGCTTAACAAGGCTTTAACCTCCTCCTCAGTCCAATGCTTCCCGGCTCCACTCTCCATGTTGAAAGTGACCTGGAAATGATTCACTATTTCTAGCCAAGATTTTGTTTCCTAGGAAACCAGACGGCTGGTTGTCAGTAAGCTCCTCCGAGATGAAAGGATCTGGTTTTACTGGCTCAAGCTGCCAGAGGGGAGTAACTTGAGACACTGCCAAATAAGCAAGCTCGGGGCTGGAGCCCGGCGAGGGAAGAGGCTCCGGTGATGGGGAGGGGAGACCTCAGCTCTGCCGGGCCGGGGCTGCTTTAACCCTTCTTGGGGACAAGGGCGTCAGTGTGGGCACCGGGGTGTGAGGAGAGAGGCAAAAAAAAGAGCAGTACTCTTTCGTTCCTTAAAAAAAAAAAAAAAAACCAAACAAAAACAACAAATGAAAACAAAGCAACATGACATCCAGCCACCCCCACACACACTCTTCTGGCCTGCCCTTTGCCTGGTGTGTGCAGAGCATCTCCTGCTCCCGTGGGGGCACACCCGCGGTGCTGAGCCTTCCCCCAAACAAGTGGCACGTCAGGATCACCCTGCCTTACATCTTCACACCTCCATGCACTATTTGCTTTTGAATTGATGGCCATATATACACGGTTTTTAACTTATATTAGTGGTGTTTTAATAAAAACCGGTATACTTAAAAGTATGGCTGAACTAGTAAAGTGATGCAAGGTTTGTGGTAATGACACTTGAGCTCCCATGTCTTTTGTTAGTGGGACATGTAATGTGTAACTCAGCACCTTGACCAGGGCTTTCCTTGGGGTGTCTGCTTCCCTCTTCCTCCCTATTGATATCGTTAATATTTAAAGGGACCATGACAGTATTAAAATTGCCTGTAATATTAACATTGTGACTACAAGTTGCTGAATGCAGTGTATCAACCCTTAAGTTGACAAAGACAACCAGTCTTTGTGTTTACAGATAGGACATCTTCCCGAGTTAAAGTAAACGGCTTTAAGAATGTCCTCATCTCTGATTTTTTTCTTTGAAGATCTGTGTCACTAACAGGGTAGATTTGTTCATATATGTGTGAATTCTGGTTTGTTTTGCTTTCTCTAAGCAAATGTTCTTTAAAATGTTTGCTTTACATACAACTGGGACTAGTAACAAATAAAGGGATTTTAGGAACTGGAGAAAATTGGTAATGAGCATGGTCAGTTGTAGATTAGCATCCATCCATTCTGTAGATTTTTGTGGCCAATTTTATAGTTACTTATAGTAAATAATTCCAGTGACTTCAATTGCATTAAACTAAAACAGGATCTTGGGATAATATTCTAAAAATATTTCAAGTCTCTCCTTTTTTAAGCAAAACATCTTTCCTTTTCAGACATTATTATATATGAGAGTGGATGGGAGCTCAGTAGTCCACCAAAGTTCTGATGAGTATTACAGACACAGCAGGTACACAGCAGGAGTTTTATTAGAGGTAACACTCTACCTTATTCAGGAAGCCTTTTAAAGGGAGATGGAGCAGCCTGAACTGTTACCCACAAAAAAAATCCAGCCTGCAAAGCTAAACCTTTTCAATGGATAAGGACTGAATTCCAAATCATGGGCAGTTGCACAGAGTTCTGCCTGGCTTTGGCAGGACACCTGAAGTGCACCCAGGGGACCCAGCATGGAGAAGGGCTGGTGAGGACAGGCAGTAAAATGGGGAAAACTCCCTTATTTCAGCTGATTAAGCTCTTCTGCTCAAGAAAGCACAACTGCCAGCCTGAGGCTGATGTGCTATAAGAGAAGTATTTCCATTTGCAGTGACGCTTGTACATGAGACTTGTTTTACTTGAGAAGTGGAGATGCCCAACATTAAATTTATGCAGTCTAATGCTTTTATCAGAGGGTCTGTGTAGCTTTTCCAGGTGTAAAAGCTAGCTTGTCTGCTGAAGTGCAAAAATGCAAAAGCTTCTGCATAGGTGATCAGTGGAAAAGATAATCCATTCCCATAGGCAAAACCATTAGTTTTTAATAACATATCCCAACCCAAAGCAGAAATACAATAGCACTATAGAGCCTACTACTATCGCCTAGACCACCATCCCTTTGAAAATGGCTTTTCAGATTAAGCATCTGTTTTTATTTTATGCCCTCACTGAAATAGGACTGCAGCCTGTGCCAGTGCTTATTAGTGGAAAGATTCCCACTGAATTCAGTGGGCTTAGGCAGAAACCTTATGTGACTGTTTTGAAACAAAGCATAACACGGGCAAGAAATCAGTTGCAATTACACATCTGCAAAATAGAGCAACAAATAAGCCTACATTAAAATTTCATGACAAAACACCAATCTATTGTATGTTAAAGTATTTCATATTTTTAGCATTTCAGTGCTTTATGTTAATTTTATTTTGTTCTCAGGGGCCAGGAGAGTGCTGGAATTGTGACAAGTGATGGAGAGTCATCCCAGGCATTCAAAGTGCACAAGGTAAAATCCAAATGAATGTTTTGTACATTCTTAATGGAGATGCGTGAAAGTTTGTTTCTGCTAAGAAACAGTATAATTAAAGAAAAAGTAACATGTTTTGATGGATTGTTTTGGTTTTGTCATTGAGAGTATCTAATTTTGTTACTTGTGTAATTTCTGTCTTGAGAGTATGCTTAAAACAAACATGCCACCATTGTCCTGCTGGGTGTATCTGCGCATACAGTGGCAGACACACAGAAGTTATCCAGATCATGCTATTGATGTCACAAAAACTACTTACCAAAGTCACCCTGCATCTCAGGTGTTAACTCTGCAGATTTAGAAGAGCATTGAAGCAACTTGATCTCAAGAGAAAAGAAATGCAGCTAAAGGTTATGCACAAGGAAATGGATGACTAAATGTTATGTTAGCAAGACTCAAGAAGTGGCAACTACTTTACCCATAGGTAAAAATAAACAGAATATAAGACTTAATGGAGGCCTGAGAAGGTCACACAATCTTCCTCAAGCTGAGGGAATCCCAGGGGATCCCAAGACACAAAATGACCACAGCCTCTAAAGTATTATGTCAAGAGAATACCTGTATGCTCTGGGGGATACTTCTGTTCATTCCGTATAAAATAGTGATCAGGAAAAAAAAAAACCACCAGCCTATTCCATCCTGGAAAAGGAGAGGATTGGAAATAAAAATACATCAGCAAAAAAACCATGGGGTAATTAAATAAAAATACATCAGCAAAAAAACCATGGGGCAATTCTTGTTGTATGTCCTCTGACCACAATCAGAAAGCATTCAGAGTTTTCAGAGGAAGATTAATTAAGCTGTTCAAATCAGTCCAAGACTAAGAACCACTCTGCTGCAGCAGCATATGTATCTATGCATGACTGCTCAATGCCTCATACAAAACCTTTTCTCTCAAGCATCATGTTTGTCCCCTCTTCAGGCACTTCCCCCCTCCTATGTGTTATTTACAGCCTGATTCACACATACACACACGCACATGCGCGCGCGCTTTTAAATGCACCTTCTCTCAACTTTAGCAGTGTGTTATCTGTTCTTCATTCCTGCTCCTGCTTGAGTTTCAGTTTTCCTTAAGGTTTACAGGAATTTCAGTTTCCTGTAAAGCAGGCTGCTCTAGAAATCCCAATAAGTGAAAAAGTGCTTCTCAGAATGAACTTCTACCAGGTGATATAATAATTTGCAGTATCTCCATGTTACTGAGCTACAATACTTAGCTGTCATGCTAAGAATTTAATTGACTATCTCATCATATCAGCTTTGATATTTTAAGAGTTGCAGAGCATGTGATAGTTTCTTTTATCCTTGAAATGTATTTCTCAACTACAACACTTTTAAAAATTGTTATAACCACAGTGTATTAAAGAGCCTGTGTAGTCCAGTTTATATGACCTGGTTAATCCTGGAAGTGGTGCTAACATAACAAACATTTGTGTCTCTTACACTGGTGAAAGCATATTTAGGACTCTGACTTGTAAACTAAAACTAGTGCATAAAAATATCAGCAGTTAAGATGCTACTGTATGTGTTTGTTCTCCAAACCCACTTGACTGTTCTTTGTAGCAAACAGAATGCAAAAAGCTTCTCACTGCATCAATTTACTCACCTTTGTCAACGGTTTAAGGCAATACCTGTATTAGAGTATGAACTGGACCATCTAAGGTATAGATACGTGTTCCCTTCTGATTGTGGTCAGCCTTTGACTGTGGATTGATAGCCCATGACAAAGGCTATTAATCCTTTGTTTTAAAATCTCCCAGAAAGACTCATACAGATTTGTCTGTTGAAGCCTTTCAGCTAAACTCATACAACAAAACAATATTGCCATAGATGTATTGGCTCAGGGAAAAACATAAATCTTTTGTATAAATATAGTGATACCAGTAAGAGAAAGACTGACTGTTTCACACTTGGACTTGCAGAATAATATATTAAAGTAGCAACTCATCAAAACATTATTGTGTTCTGGCATGTATAAGGGCTTGTATAATACAGATGTAAGATTGTCTTCATTGGTATTTTTTTATACTAGTGTAATTCACATTTGCTATCCCACACCAGTGCAATCTATATCAGAGGAGTATTTCAAACTGCAATTAAAAGATTATGTACTTGTGTAACCAAATTGTGTAAGTTACTGCAATACTTAACTTTGCCACATCCATTAACCTGTAAACTGGCAGATCTGTCAGGCTAAAGTTGGCCTAAATAAAATAAGAGTGCATGATTGCATTTCTGTACATATATGAGCACACAGCTTTAGACCACCTTTATGTCACCTGTGAGACCACAGATGATAATTGATTTGGGATAAAGTTTGCTGGCAATTAAAGCAAACCCATACAAGATTGAGGCAGTAACTTTTTAACATGATAATAAATATCCTAAAACAACATACACAACCATGGCCTCTTGGTATTCTGACTCTACAGCAGTTACAGCAGAAAATACCCTAAAGTTGAGCCTTCGTTTTGGTTGAGCTCTGCAAACAGCTCAGCCAAATTCCTTTCTTTCTGTTCCATCTCACTCTCTTGTTGTTGCATCTGCAGCACAGGTTATGAGCCGTTCGGAGCTTCAGATCTCTCCTGTGTATCTTTGAAGGTCCTAGAGGAGTGTTACCTGTCATGTATACAACAATTACCATGCCTGATAGTCAAACCAGGCATAGAAGGATGTAAATATTTTCCACAGGCAGTGGCAGAAGCAGGAGTTTATAGGAGGGCCTGGAATCCAGACTTAATTTGTACTCTCGGTGCAGCTTTTCAGACTATTTGTGCAGCTAAATTGTCTCCATGCAGTGCTCACTTTTGGCTTGTTGCCAAAAGAAGCTCCTGTCCTGATGTCTGACTAAAAGGTTTTGATGTATTTCTGCTTTAGATATACTTGGCTATATAAAAATTGAAAGTAAACAATAAAACCTCTTGGAAAAAGCCTTTACTTCTACCATTGTCAAGAATGACACTGGAATCTAATAAACATTACCATGAACCTGCTTTAAAAGTGAATCCAATATACCACTAAATTGTAAAAGATATTCTCTACCTAGAACTTCCTTCATGCAACTTTTTTCCTTCCTTTCCTATCTTCTGGCAGTCTTTTTTCTGGTGTTTTTAAGCAACACAACAGTTTGGTAGTGTTTTTCAGAAGATGTATTTTTAGTCAGGGAATAGTCTGTACCAGGAAAATCCTCAGCACAAAAATGTACATTGCTTTATTTAAAAACAGGATTAATGGGATCTGATATACCACTGTGACACCTACTCAGTTTCTTTCTTTCCCATGTCTTCCAGGTTATTTGCCTTTCTCTTAAAGTTCCATTAATACTGCACCAAAACCAAACAGAAGAAGAAATGAGAAAGTTACCAGGAAAATAAAACCAAACAGAACCTTTTTTTCTTTTTCTCCCAAAGGGAATGGGTCTTATAAATCATGTCTTCAATGCAGACAGCCTGAAAAAGCTGTACCCTTCAAACCTTGGTATTGGGCACACAAGGTACTCCACCTCAGGAATTTCTGAGCTGCAGAACTGCCAGCCTTTTGTCGTAGAGACTCTTCATGGGAAGATTGCTGTGGCACACAATGGGGAGCTAACAAATGCTGCACTGCTCAGGAGGAAGGTTAGTACCTCCTTTGGGAGGTTCTGGCATCATTTCTTTCTGAGTGTGAGGCATCAGTGAGCAATAAGGTTGCTGTGACTTTTCCTTCATATCAAACTGTTTGGGGTAAGGACGGAGTATCCTAATCAAAATAGATCATTTTGGGGGGAAAAAATCCTGTGTGGCAGATTCTGCCTTGATATCTCTTTCTGGATCTGCTATAGGCAATTTCATATATTTGTATTTTACCTCTCTTCCCAGAGCATCCACAAAGCTAATTAAATGCCCCAAACATGAATTTGTGCCCTGAGTATTGGTGGCATTAGTTTTGGTTGCATGTGCAGCAAAGGAATGAGATGAAAAGGGAAAAATTTAGTGTAAGTGATTGTACTACCTAGTTTTACATAGTTGGTTTGTTGGAAGAAACTTACCATTATTATGACAAGATCAATTCAAGCACTGATACTTTTTAAAATATTTGTTCATCGCACAAAGGTGCTGTTGGATTAAAATCTGAGCAGTGTTATGTGAGATGTTTTTATTGATGCTGGTAACACTTTTGGTTTGTGTCTTAAAAGCTTATGCGGCATGGTGTAGGACTGTCGACCAGTTCTGACAGTGAACTGATCACCCAGCTGCTGGCTTTCACACCTCCTCTAGAAAATGACGACACAGCCGACTGGGTAGCAAGGTGAGGGGAATGGGTTTCAGAATCAAGAACAGCAATTTGATCTCGGCATGATATGCAGCTGTAAATGCACACAGCTGTTCACATGACACAAGGTTATATTCACCTATGTCTCATTCCAGAATAAAAAACTTAATGAAGGAAACTCCAACTTCATATTCATTGCTAATTATGCATAAAGACATAATCTATGCAGTACGTGATCCATATGGGAATCGCCCGCTCTGCATTGGTCGCCTTATTCCAGTAGGGGACATGAATGGAAAAGGTAAACCACATATATCCCTATGCATATACATAGTTTGTGTATGAAATCATTGATATAAGTAATTAAAGCTATACTTACTGAGGTGTAGGTAGGAATATGTGATGCAAAAGTCAGTTTTGAGAAATCAAAAAATTGGCAAGGAAAAAATAATTTGTAGAAAGTTTGCAAAATTCTGTTCCCAGATAAAGGCAATCCTAGTGGCCTGGTGACTGCCACAGTTAGGCAGCCTGGCTGTAATACAATATTTGTGAAAATCTAATTAAGGTCTCATCGCTTAAACGGGAAAGCAGGGATGAACAGCAGGGTTGAGGTTGGAAAGGGGCTCTGAAGGTCATTGGGCCAAATCCCCTGCTCAGACAGGTCCACCTAAAGCCAGTTGCTCAGGATGATATCCAGTCCAAAAACAAGCCTGGTTTCTTCCTTTCTCCTATAGTAAGGTGGGCAAAAAGTGCCAAATTGCTCGCAGTGTATTTCTGAATTCCAGTCACCCAGCCACATGTAATACAGTAGTGCAACACTATACAATCAGTTTATGGGAAAAATTCCTTGTGTTCCTGTTTAGCTTGCAAATCGACATTTTCTCTTAAATGAGATTAAAATATCTTAATTTGTTTAAAACTAAAATAATTCAATGACTAAGTAGTAAATGCTTCCAGATCTTCACAAAACTGGGTAATTTTAACCACAAGAAAAATTACTAAGATTTTTTAAAGCATACAGACGTTCCTACCCTACGTAGCACAATTTGATCTTTCCTGTGGTTGCCTCTCAAAACTCTCCTTATTGGAATTCAGTCCAGGATCCATTGTGTTCAAAAGCATCTATCTGTCAATGCATAGGAAAAGTAAAGAGTTTCTTGTGTGAACAAAAGTAAGTATGTATATCTAAATTTACTGAACTAGAATTGGAAAAGTTTGAAATACCTGAACTGTCTCTCTTCATGAACTGTGAATAAGATGCTGTTACTTCCACTTCTGCCTAGAACAGGTTTAGGATGTTTATGTTGTGGATTTGCTTGGGATTTTTTAAAAATAATATTACAGAAACGGTGGAGTGCTTTACCTTTTAGTTAAAAATTACAGTGGCCTTTAATTGCATACTTGGCAACCTAAACCATAGCAAGCCAGATCTGCAGCAGAAATGCAGTTGTGGGTGGTCATAGTTGCAAGAACTGGGGACTCTAACTGAAATCTTTCATTTCAGGAAAGGATAACACTGAAACAGAAGGATGGGTTGTCTCCTCTGAATCCTGTAGCTTTCTGTCTATAGGTGCAGAGTAAGTGCCCTGATTCTCACTTTATCTGAAAGGTCTCCTCAGGTAGTGATTAAACATTAAATATCAAATTGCCAAATATCATAATTTATAACAACATGAAAGACATCAAGGATTAGTTTGTTGTGGAGGATTTTTTTTTGCCAGTCCTGGTTTTTAGCAGTTTATTTTCTCAAACAGATGATTGTAAAAGAAGAATTATATAAGATAAAAGCAAATTGTCATGTTAGGATGTTCAAAAGCATTTTTTCCTGTCAGTTGACTCTTATTTGTACTTCAAAACTATCATCCACATTCAGGACATTTCTAACTGCTATGTATTTCTTTTTCAAGGTACTATCGTGAGGTCCTTCCTGGAGAGATTGTGAAAATATCCAGACATGATGTCCAGACACTGGATGTTGTACGAAGACCTGAAGGAGATCCATCAGCATTCTGCATCTTTGAATATGTTTATTTTGCAAGACCAGACAGTATATTTGAAGGTATGAAAATATAACGTACAGAGCTCCTGCCTAAATAGTGGGAGATGTTACCCTGGAGCACATGTAGAAATTATCTGCGATCATAGTAGAGTACCACTGAGTGTAAGCTTGCTGAGCACAGCTGGGATAGAATGGGTTGGCAAAACTTTTGAGATAAAACTCATCAGGAGGAGCAAACTGGAGTTTAATTCTCTGTGTAGTGATACAAACGTGAAATGCTGGAATAGGACAGTATAGAAGGAAATAAAAATGACCTTATGTAAGTGATTGCTTATGAGTTCTGGAGCTTTTCTAACTTCTGTGCCTGCAACTTGCCACAGAAATTTGTACAGCAAACCGAGAGGAAATCTGAATTATGCATACCAAGAAAAACACTTCTTGTTCTTAGGTCAGATGGTGTATTCAGTCCGGAGAAGATGTGGACAGCAGCTTGCTATTGAAGCACCCGTGGAAGCAGACCTGGTCAGCACTGTTCCAGAGTCTGCAACCCCAGCAGCTCTTGGTTATGCTCAGAAGGTATATGTTACTTTTTTTTCCCCCCAAGCATGTTTACACATATCTCTTTTTGTAATGGACTATGATGATATGGGCTGCTAGAGTTGTGTATTGATAAAGCTTTATATCTTCTATATGCGGGGTACTCCTATTGAGTCATCTGCCTTATTTTTTCTGTCATTATTCCTTTATGTTAAGGTATTTAAACTTTTTTTGGTTACTGTGAAGTCATACTAAATCTAAGATTACTTAAAAAAAATAGTAACTGAGAGTAACAAGTCTTATATATTAATTCTGTTTAACTGTCTCCTGTTTGCAGTGTGGACTACCATATGTTGAAGTACTCTGTAAAAATCGATATGTAGGGAGAACGTTTATCCAGCCAAATATGAGGTTACGGCAGCTTGGTGTTGCGAAGAAGTTTGGTGTTCTGTCTGATAATTTTAAAGGAAAACGAGTTGTTATCATTGATGATTCAATTGTGAGGGGCAATACCATTTCACCCATAATAAAACTACTGAGAGAATCAGGAGCAAAAGAGGTAAGGTAATTTTAAGTCAGTACAATAGAGATGTAAATAGAAGTTGATGGGAGGGTAAAGCACAGGAGTTTGTCTTAATTTGTACTATACTTTGCTTCCTTATTTGAAAGGGCAAGTGTGGAGAAAAACAATGGCTAGTGCATGTTTATTGTGAAGATAGGTTAAGAAGGTTCTTTTGTATGACTGTGACTTTTGGGAGATTAAGATGGAGAGGAACAGGTCTCCACTTAAAAAGCACTATCTGGCAAATAACAAGAGAATGGAAAAGAAATAATTTAAGATCAGAAAACAAGTATTCCTGATGTGTAACTTGTGGACCTGCATAAAACACAACCACATACTGCTGTAAATATCACATGCCTTAAGTTACCAGAGCACCATTTTTTAAATTGGCAAAGATTTTTTAAGCAAAACAGTGTACAAGTCAGACACTGGAGCAAAATGCTACATAAAATGGTTGACTTTGTAAACTGAAACTCATACATCAAAGACTGAACACCACAGAAGAAAAGCACAATCAGGATGGAACCTTTTAAGAACATTAGGAAATACTGTAAAAAGTTCTAAAGCTGTCTTTCTTTCTCCACCTGTCTTGGCATTTGAAAAAACTTTATCTTCCTTTTAACCCTTTGATGATTTCTGTACAGTGCCGTGTTCTGTTCTTATCATTTGCAGAACTGGGACTTTGCTATTGTGTTATAATCTGCTGACTGTCAATTTATAGTAGTCTGTTTTGAAATTATATTTTTATTCAGGTGCATATCCGTGTGGCTTCACCTCCCATAAGATTTCCTTGTTACATGGGAATAAACATTCCAACTAAAGAAGAACTCATTGCCAACAGACCTGAATTCCATGATCTTGCAAACTATATAGGTAAATGTTACTTGGGTTTTTGGTTTTTTTGTTTGTTTTTTTTTTTGTGAGAGAGATTTCAGCTATAGGTATTTTATAGTCTACTTTAAAATAAAGCCCAACACAGCAAGGCAATTGTAGCAAAAGTTACTAAAAAACTGCAAGGTTGATAAGCTAGGTCTCTGCATTGTGAGTGCTCTGCAGATCAAACCAATTGAGCTACATACTTTTTTTAAACAGAGTTAGGGAGCTGTATTTCTCAAAACAATAGAAAGTATTAAAATAATTGCATAAGTTACAAATAAAGTATGACAATAAAGCTCTCCAATACTTACAGCTCCTTCCAGGAACTTTCACAATAAGGAGCTATCAGGAAGAAAATAAGTCCGATGATGAAAAGCAGATGTAGTTTCACTTTTATGAGACATTCACAAAAATATATTCAGAATTTTTAAACACGCACTGATTTTTGTACAAATTTAAATTTATATAATAAATTTAAACTGCATTATATATTTCACTTTGAAAGAAATGATATTTGAAACCAAGCAAAGAATGTCAAAAAACTTCTCCAATTTTGAGTCATGTTTGTAGCAGAACAAAAGAAGACTCAACAGTTTATGTTCCACTGTTCTGATTTCTTGTGTTAAATACTTACTCTCACTGTCTAATACCACAAAATTATTGTGAAAGCATGCTGAAATATTTCAAGTTTGTAGGATCTTATTTTTAAGTGTTATTCACTACATAGTGTCTGCAAATGATAGAAAACTAATGATCTATCAAACTTTCCTACTGCTAGAAAATTTGCATGAACTGCATAATGAATTTTTTTGAACATGATGGTCTTCCCCCCCTCCAAGTCCCAGTGAGGTTTTGTAGTCTTTGGTGCTCAGATTTGGGAAGCAGCAGCCACACACACATCTGCTTCCAGACCTGAGCTAGGGTAGCTCTGGGACACTACAGGGAGTTTAAGGAGTCTTAATACTGGACTTTGCTTCTGTTTCTGCAGCATGTGTGATGTATTTGTTCCCAACTCAGAACCTTCTGTCTAGATTTTAGTGAGTTTGCTCCCTGCACAAAGCACTTGAGAAGGGCAAGGCATATTACGATAATTTTTCAGTCATTCTCTTTAGGTAAGGTGATCCACCTGGCATCATAATCCATACGATAATGCAGCTGCATTTCCAAAGAGCATTGCATTTGGTACAATAATGCAGTTTTAACCAATGAATTCTTTATTTCCTCTAGGAGCAGACAGTGTTGTCTATCTTTCTGTGGAAGGGCTGGTATCATCTGTGCAAGAAAGCATCAAAGAACGACAAGAGAATAGCCCTAAAAGCCAGAAGTCATTTATTGGAAAGATTGGTCATTGCACAGCATGTCTTACTGGAGAGTATCCTGTAGAGCTAGAATGGTGAATTTTTAGTGGATGGACATAATTTCATCTGTTGTTGAATGTACCTTTTTCAGTGATGCCTTCTTGTTAAATAGCCTCCTTGCATTTAGGTATTACATAAACCTTATTACAGCTAACTAATTACTGTTACTAAAACACATGTTTAAGTAAAGATTTACAGAAAGTCTTAATGTGCTGATGAAAACAATGTAAGCAGAGTAAAATACAAAATCATGTAGTTTTGATGCACAGTTGTGCCTTCCATTTTCTCACAAAATGCTATAAAAACCAAAGTATTTTTAATTATGTAGCAGTCCCAGAGTTTGTTGCCTCAGTCTTGCCCCGAAAGATATCCCTGTTAGACTTGTTCACAAATCATGAATTTTGTGGTGTAATTTCAAATTATCTTAATGCAAAGGCATCTGAAGTTTGCTTTTCTCCTTAGGAAAAATACCAGATTCTGAAGAATCAAACTGCTTCCTCAGCAGTTCTTGCTTAGGCTTTTTAAGAATGGAAGTACCTAACTTTTGCATATATACCTAAACAGCCTTTGTAACAGATTCTATGCACATAATGTCTAACATATAATTTTAAAAAATGAAGACTCAGGGAAATGCTCAGCCAAAAGCTCTCTAGTTTTGTAATTCTAAAATTCTTTTTTAGAAGTCCAGTGTAATTATATTATCTTTGTGTGCTTCTATCAGTTGGCAATACAACGTGGAAGGAGAAAAAAAAATACTTGGTACTGCCTTTCTGTTTTACATCTTGTGTTCTCCAGGATAAGTCCTGACAATTTCCTAAGTCTGAGCTAATGCTCAGTGTGCTTTTCATGTGTCAACGCCCAAAGCAAACTAAAAAAAATAAACGTAACAGTAAAAATTAATTTTAACAGTAAAAACGAGATATATCAAACAAAGACTGAGTTGTTGTAGGAGTAGTCCTATTTTACTACATTAGTGCTGTTAGAATAAATGTAATGTTTGAAAAAAACAAGTGCTGTGAAGAACCAGTAGCTGTTACATGCATTGTATTCAGTTGATCACAATTACACAGTTACTTGTATACAGGAAGATCACTTGGATAATGAACCACTAGCTGAAAATGGAAAAGCACCTTTTGAAAACTATTGCAAATTTACGCACAATTGTAAAAATATTTTGTATACCTCATTTTTTTCACTGAATACCAGCAACTTAATTTTAGATTTTCTATTTAATATTGTGTATTTTGGCCTTATAATTGTTTGTGACGCTGTTAAAAAAAATAAACAGAAAAGTTTAAGAACTTTTTCCTTCCCCATCATATTCCATATAGTTGAGAATTCCATTACTGGTGATTAAATTCAAAAGGGAGTTTTCTTAGGTGGGATTTGTAGCAATTGTGCCTGATAGACAATCACAACACAAAAGTGCTACTTAGAAAAAGAATGTAAATACATTTAATGGAGTCAAAACTGTGTCTTGTGCAGTGGAATCAGAACCTACTTGCAGTCAAGCCCATGGGAGAACTCAGATTTGATGAGCACTGGGCTTTTACTGTGCATTCTTTACCAGAGCCCAGGTCTGCATATTGGGGGGGGGGGGATGTATGAGGATCTCTTCTAATTAGCAAGTTTGGTTTTTTAACAGAAGCATAACAGTTCATCTGGACAGCAAACTGAACAAAACCAGAACGTTTTGGACACTGACCACCCCCTCTTCCAGGGTAACCAGGAAGGAGTATGAGAAAACAGAAAACCTGTAAGCAACATTTTTCACTGTTCTTCTTTCCTGCCCCCAAAAAAAGAAGAAATATTTTTTAAAAGAAGAGATAAGTTGAGCCCTTAGGTTATAAATACATGTGAGGAGCCCTTTCTACTTGAGATAAACACTTAGGTGCACAGTTTAAGAAGGCTGCAAGCAGAAGTCGGTCTGTCTGAAATTGTCCATAGGACAGACTGTAAATGAAACTTGTTCAAATACTCTTTCAACATGCTTTCAACAAAACGATTACTTTTTAAGTCCAGTAATAATTTCTTCAATGTGATTTGAGCATTGGGTGGCATAATTCTGATTTTAAAAAAAAATGAGTCCTATTGTCTTTTCCCCCCTCCATGTTAGACATGTGAAGTTCTGTCTGCTACTGTGAGCACTGTAATTTTTAGATGCACTACATGCCAAATCTTTACTACATATTTTTCAAAACCTTAAGTTAAAGGGGAGATAAGTCTCAAGTGTCACACACATACCAGTGAGTATGCTGAAGGAGAAAACTCTGGCTTTAGGTGTTGCTATTTGTATTAATGTTTTACTGTGAAACCGTTTCTGCTGTATTACCAATGTGCAACTATGCCAAACTTTCACGTACAGAATGTGACAAAACAGTGGATAGCTGATGTTTAACTTCTCCCCTGCCTAACATTAAAAATGGTTGTGAACTGGTCTTCTCGTTCTCTCTCCCTTTGCGGGGATCGCTGGCAGCACGCACAGAGGCTTCTTTAATAAAGTCACCTTGAAAGCACCTCGGAGCCGGAGCAAATCATTTACCGTGAGGGTGCTGAGGCACTGGAAGAGGTTGCCCGGAGTTGTGGATTCCCCGTCCCTGAAGGTGTTCAAGGCCAGGCTGGATAGAGCTGTGGTCTGTGAGAGGTGTTGCTGCTCATGGCAGGGGTTGGAACTAGATGATGATAAAGGTCCCTTCCAACCCTTAACATACTACGATTCAGTGATGTCAAGCCACTACCAGTACCCCCTCCCAGCACGGCTCCCGCTCCCGTCACCCTCGCTCCTTAGTGGCGGCCCTAAATCGCATCCGGTGGGCAAAGTCTGGCCCCGACCGCCCTCGTTGGCTCCGCGGGAAGCCGAGCGGGGCAGCCCGGCTCCCACCCGGACATGACATCCCCGGCCCGCCCACGGCGTACCACCGGCAGGGAGGCCCGTACCACCTCCTGGGGCGGGGGAGGGGTACGGACACACGCCGACGGAGACGGTGAGCGTGGCGGCGAAACCTTGCCCTTCGCCAAAGCCACCTGTGATTGTTTTAGGCCGTGTTCCATGTCCGCCGGGGAACTGGGGACAGCGGGGCAGGCTCTGGTGCGCCCGCTGTTCCTCCCTCCCTCTTTCCGTCTCCCCCTCGGGAAGCGACGATACCACCCAACGCGGGACTCTGGCGGAGCGGACGCTACTTGCAGATGCCCAAAGGGCGCGACGGATGTTGGCCAATGAGAGCGCGGCCTTGCCGGGGTCCAGCCAATCGGAGGCGCGGCCGCGGCTGGGGGCGGGGCCGAGAGGCGCCGGAAGTGTCGCAGGTGGGAGCCCGCGGAGCTCCGGGAGCCGCCTGGCCGCGCTCATCCCGAGTGGAAACGGGGAAACCTGGAAGGGGCGAGCGGGGGCACAGCCAAGAGCGGTCGGTCAGCCGTGCGGGCGTGGCGGGCGGGCTCGGGGGGAGAGAAAGACACTAGCACGAGCAGTGCAAAATGCAGAGCCTGGGCAGTCCACGCGTCGAGGTTTCTGTTTGCAGAGGAAGGATTCGTGTTTTGCTGTTCCACTGAAAGAGTTATTAATTAATTAAGGCTTGCTAATGGAGATATTAATTCAGTGGTGCCGTGCTTTAAAAATAAAGGTGTAACGGTGAGGAACAAACTACCTCTGTACAATGAAGCCTTAGTGCATTGCTGTATCCTGGGCTTTAGGATAAGACGGCAAATGAGTCAAGAATTCAGCTTTAAAACATTGCAGCTAAGGTGCAATAGAGCTGTGTGTTCTCTGCCATGGATCTTTTTTTCCCTTCTTGGTAGTGTTTTGTATGCGTTTATAATTTGGCTAAAGTATTAAAAGTAAGGAGGTGACAGTACATTTTGGTCTGTTATTCTTTCAGGGGGACTGGAGCTGCGCAGCCAGGATGACGCTTCAGGAGCTGGTGGCTCGGGCAACCAGCCTGCACTCGGATAGAGCAGCAGTTTGCTTTGATGAATGCACTGGGAAACCTCCAGCTTTCTACACCTACGCCACGGTGGTTGAGCTGGCCAGGGAACTAACAGCTTTCCTTCAAAAGTACTGTGACCAACAAGGCAAATGTGAAATAGGCCTTTACTGCTATCCAGGAATAAACCTGCCATCTTGGATCTTAGGGTAATGGTTTGAGCGTTTGCAATGTGTGTTAGGTTTTTAAGGGTCATCTATATGAAAGCAAATGTTACAGTTTGTTTAGATTTTTAGTAACAGCAAAAATGCAGTAATGCCACAGTAGTGCAATTAAGGGGTGCTGCAGCGTTGGATTCTTTAAAGAAAAAGATGGCACTATTACAATCTTTTGAAAAGCCACTGCTGAAAAAATTTTTGAATCTTAAGTTCTAAAGGTCTGAACAGCCTGTAACTGCATCCTTTTTTAAAAAGCAATTTAGCATATTTATAGAAATACCAAAAAATTGATGACTGGCACTTTTGTTCTACTTGTTTAAAAAATTGAGGTGATCTGACAAATATCTATTAAAAAAAGGACTATGCAGGTTTTTTAATGTATTGTATTGCTGGCAAAAAAGATGCTCTGAAAACAAAGTCCATCTTTTAAGCTAAATGAATATATGTTTAATGTTCTATTACAAATATTGCAGAAAGAATTGCAATGCAACACTAAAATGATACTGATTAATTAATGGCTAGGAAGTTGAAATGTTTGTGGTCTAAATACTCGTGTTAATCCAGCATTTTAAAAATCCTGCTTCTGCTGATTAATTCTAATGTTTGTATCTTTTATAGACATATCTTTTGTATCTCTAGCATTTATGATGTATTAGAGAATCACAGGATCACAAATATATTTTCTTCAGCTGATGTTTACAGCAGCAGTTGTGCTTCCTGGGGGAATGGTCTGTGTCAGTATTTTTTCTGTTGTCACACTGCATGTAAAATACAAAATAGCACAAGAAGAGATACCACAGTGGAATATAAAGATTTCAGTGGAGTGAGTGAGCTCTGTAATCATAAATCTCCCAGAAGCACTGAGAAATGTTCTCACTGGTCAGGAAACACTTCCACTGCGGCAGTGGAGCAGGTTGCCCAGAGATGTGCAGGCACCATCTCTGGAGATGTTCAAAGTCCTGAACAGTCCAGTCTGGTGTCGAAGCTGGCTCTGCTTGAGCAGGAAGTTGGACTTGACATACTGAGGACCCTTGCAGCCTGTTTTATCCTGTATCCCAATGAACTGAGCAGTAACATAGCTTTCTTTTGCTCTGTGAGCAGGGGCTACTTGGGTACTTTGATTCCTGCAGCTGTCACTGCTGAGTAGCTGACTGAGATCTGATGCAGGGCAGGTTTAGGTGCTCACTAACACAAGTGGCTGTTCAAGCACAGAGAGTGCTGCTGTTTCCATGTCTCCATTCGGGATCTCAGCATTACTGCAGTGATAAACCACTTACACAAAGAGGAAGTATAACTAATTGTACATACAGTACAGAACCCAACAGTAGAAGAAATGTGAAGATTTATGGGGACCGTTCATGTTTTAGTGGCCATGCACTCACCTTGGCGTTTTCTGTGGTGGTAACGAATTCCAGGGCTTGTTGTTATCCAAGGACGCCGCTAGAGGTGGGCAGTGAGCAGCTGCCGAGGGCACGCTACAGGGCAGGGAATGGAAGCACAGAGGTAGTTGGTGCTCCCCGTGTTTTTTAGGGAAGACGTTCCAGTTACATGCTCAGATTTTCTTGCGTTGAATTGTTTAGACTCGTGGTAGAGTGTTTTCAGTGTGCAGGCTTTTGCTGTTTTTAAAATGTGTTTCTGCATGTTGTATATGTATAAAAAGCTTATTTTTCATAGAATCATAGAATATGCAGAGTTGGAAGGGACCCATCAAGATCATCCAGTCGAACTCCTAGCCCTATGCAGGAGACCCCAAGAGTCACACCATGTACCTGAGAGCATTGTCCAAATGCTTCCTGAACTCAGACAGGCTTAGTACTGTGACCACTTCCCTGGGGAGCCTGTTCAGGTGCTCAACCACCCTCCGGGTGAAAAACCTTTTCCTGATATTCAACCTAAACCTCCCCCAACTCAGCTTCACGCCATTTCCTCAGTCCTGTCAGTGGCCACAAGGGTGAACAGGTTGATACCTGTTTCTCCACTTCCCCTTGCAAGGATATTAATTTTTGTTCCTAGTCAACAGCAGAAAATTTTAAAATATGGTGCTGTTGATGTAAATATACTTGCTTGGCCAGAAATAATTTTGAATGTTTTTGTCTAGCTTTCATTTTTTCCCTTGCTGCAAAATACCAAAAGGCAACACTGACTATTCATTCTATTTTATTACCAAAAAAATCCTTAAAAGTCATGTTGTGACTACATTTTCTAGCTCAGCCAACTATAAAAGTTTAAAAGAAATGTTAGTGAAAATTTAGAGGATTTTCTTAAGTTTTCTTAAAAAAAAAGTTTATAACATTTGTGTCTTGTTAGAATCCTTCAAGTTCCTGCTGCCTATTCACCTGTTGATCCAGATGCACCACCAACCTTATCCACTTACTTCATGAAGAAAACCAATCTTCAGTATATTCTTGTTGAGAATGACAAAATAAATGTAAGTTTTCAGGCTTCTACAGGAAGCAGTAAAGAGCACCTTGGATGTGTAGATATTCAGATTGTATTCTGTTTTAAAAAGCTTGGATGGGGTGCTTTTGTTTCTTCATGCCAAGAGGTTGTTTTTCTCATTCAGAAAAGAACATCTTTAAAATTAGAAGTATGAAGTGCTTTTCCTCCTCTTCAGAAAAAATACCTTCTTTTCTGTTATGCTGTTATTCAGACAAGCTTGTTGGGTACCAACACTGGAAGACTTTTCCAGACTTGTTTCTTCATATGGCAAAGTTAAGAGTTGGAAATCTGCAGTAGTTCAAAAAACCTCCTGCATTTAATACTTTAGTTTCTTTTTGCCCAACTCCTCCCAGATTTTATACCCTCACTCATTGCAAAGGGAACAGACAAGATGGGACCATTTAGTTATAATTCAGTCGTTTGTCTTCTGCAGCATTCTTTTGTATATTTTCCTTTTCTTTTTCTTTCTTAGAGAATTGTTTATTTCGCATTTATGAAGTCTATGTTCACTCATATTTAATATGTAAAAACACATGAGCTTAAAACTGTCTGATGCGTGTCCTCCAAAAGCAGAGGCATAAAAAATCACAGCTTTTTTGTATGAAATGTTGTTTCCTATTTCATTGCATACAGTAGAACAATAACAGTGCATCCTGAGTTCTGCTGTTTGAATTGTTTATTTTCTCTTACAGAAATTCCAGATGTCCTATGTTGGGTGTTTTTCCCATGATTCTTCCACAATAGAACGTATTGGTTTAACTCTCTTCCAAATGAGCTCGAGCAACACTGATTTAAGTTCACAAGTAGATGATACGAAAAGTAAATGTGAACCTTTCAAAGCTGTGGGTAACTCACAACCAGAATTTACCGTTTGTCCAGATCAAACTGAAGTAAAAACATCAGAAGGAGGATCCATGGACGTCAGGCAGAAAGACACTTTAGCGTATGTCTTGCATACATCAGGAACTACAGGGATCCCCAAAATAGTCAGAGTGCCTCATAAATGTGTAGTGCCTAATATTCAACATCTTAAGTAAGTGTGGTTTTTCAGTTTTCCTTTCAAATGCTTTTACAAATTTGATGTTTAGGGAATTTTTTTATTTTTCTTTTAATACTTCAGAGGAGTGTAGGTAGGGTTTTTGCTAGCACAACTTCACTTCTTCCTCCTTACCTATGTTTTCAGATTTATTTGTATTTTTTTATTTTGTTTCTAAATAGAATCATGTAACATTTTCTTTAACTGAGGACTGTGCTTCAAATAATATGCTTTTGTTGTAAGTATTCTGGCTTGTGGCTTAAAAGAAACAGATAACAATATGAATTAAAATAGATAACAAAATGAATTATTCGTTCACAGTTATATTCACTGTGTTCTATAGGCTTTTAGTCCCAATTCCTTTTTAGGCTACCCAGGTTTCTTACTGCTTCATTTAATACTTTAAAAAAAACATATTATGGAAAATACCATCGTTTTTTCTTTATTTTTCTTTTTTTTTTTTTAAATGCGCATCCGTTAGTTGAAATATGCCTCTCAGTGAACTGTATTGGTGCATAATGTGGTGGGTATCTTTGTAGGTGACAATTAGTTAAATCAACAGTTACAGTTCAGGGGCTCATGCTCCGATTACGTGGCCTGCATATGCCTACATATTCAGAGCAGCCCTTACGATCTGAGCTTTGCTAATATGTATTTCTTTCATGCTTTCATTTTCTAGTTTGGAAGTGGCTTTTGAAGGCATGCATCAGATTTGTAATTCCTAACTTTCTTATTTCAGATCCATATTTGAGATCACACAGGAAGATGTGCTGTTCCTGGCTTCTCCTCTAACATTTGACCCGTCTGTGGTTGAATTGTTCATGGCTCTGACAAGCGGAGCGTCTATTCTCATAGTACCAAACACTATTAAAATGATGCCTGTGGAGCTCTCTGCTGCTCTGTTTCACCACCACCGTGTGACAGTATTGCAGGTAGACATCACCTAAGATAGGTGTCTTCAATGTCTTGCTTTGCACTTTTGCTCACATGTACTACTCTTTCGTCAGCCTAGACGCTGCTGTTAATGGGAAAAGAGCATTCTTCCTCGAAGGCAGTAGAAAATTTGATCAAAACCTCAAACATTTTGTGATAGAAAACAACTAACGATTATTTTAGGAAACCATTAGTTATTAAGAATTAATTGAATTATGTTAATTGAACTCTTTGTTCTGAAGAATCTGGTAATAGAGTAAACTGTTATAGACATTTTTAGCACTTTTTGATGGACTTGATTTTAGAGCCTTTCCTCATAAACAACTTTTAAGTTGTAATGGTAGTCTTTATGCTAAAAGTACAGCTAAACCAGTGCTATATATAGGGTGATAAAATTTCTATTGTTTTTAGCATAATGAAAGCAAGAGAATAATTGATTTCACTGCAACACATTGGTTTCAGTTCACCTGTTTATGTGAGTCTTCATGTGTCTCTTATGTCTAAAAATAGGTCATCTCCTATATGATTTCAATTTTAATAGTTTTAAAGTTTGCAAAATTTACTTGAAGCATCCAGCATGGCCAAATAAGCATAGCCCATGCCCTGTAGTCCTGTCCTATTTCTCTTATCCTGTGACTGGTTGCCTGGCAGAAGAGGCCAACCCGCACCTGCCTACAGCCTCCTTTCAGGCAGTTCTAGAGAGTGCTAAGGTCCCCCCTAAGCTTCCTCTTCTCCAGGCTAAACAACCCCAGCTCCCTCAGCCACTCCTTATAGGATTTATGTTCCAGACCCTGTTCCATTTCCTTTTCTTTTGAAAGAATGGTACTAGTTGAGATTGTAGGGTATAAATTTAAGATTAGTGAGTGGCTAACTGAAGCTCCCATACCAGAAAAAAATTAACTAATTAAAAATCTGTTGTAATTATTCTCTGCTCCTATTTTTGTTTGTTAGGATTGCTATAAATCGCAGTGGTGTAGAATTTCCTATCGTATACGAGTTTCATGATCAGTTTAGCTCACTTGGTTTTAGGAAAAAAATCTGAGATATTGCTCTCTATTTAGCAAGATTTTTTTTAAATGTGTCTGTTAAGACTTTTAAAGATACGGTTTTTAATCATGTTAAGCAGTAATAGAGAAAGGCAAAATTTGGTGAATGAAGGTATTTAGATAACTTTCTCAGAAAAGTTTGATTTTGTGGGGGGTTTTTTGATCATTGTCCTAATCAGTGAAGGAAGGGCTTCTCAGCTGAATTAATGATAGAAATGTTCTCCTTATAGCTTAACTGATGATTTTATGATGTTTCTTAAATTATAGAAAGACATTACCTTCCCCCCTTGACTTTCTTGAGCAGACTTGAGAAATCTGTAAAGTGATTATAAGGAAGGGAAGAATATAAATTTTTTCCCTATTTTTTTTCATTGCTGTTATTCACTAAAGTTAAAATTATCAGTTGAAAAGAAATGGTCTTCATCTATTACTTGAAGAAAAGAACCTGGTAAGAAATAATTCCATTCATTTTCCAGTCCTCTTAAGAGAAAAGTAGGCAAGAATAAGAGTGAAATGTGTCTGATAACATGATTCACTGTTTTTCCCTCAGTGAAAGGGCTCTACATCACCAGTAGTTTTATAGAAGTAGTTGCTTAAGGAAAGTGGTTTGGGTTTGAGGGGTTTGGTATTCATTTTTATCTCTTTTCCTCCTGCTTATTTTAGAGTGTGATGTGAAAGCTTTCAGAAAAACTAATTCTTGTAAACTGTTATATTTACACAAATCAAGGACAACGCAGAATCTGACATCCTAGGAATTTTTAGTATTACGTAAAGGTCTTTACATGTTCTGTATGCAGGTTAATCAGATGTATAGATAATATTTTTGCTGTAACATTCTGAATAAAGAAGAAACTCAGCAGAAGAACGTTGATTGGTGCTGATAGTATTCATTAAATGCTTCATGTAAGAAAACACCACTGTGGTGTATACTGGTATCAGATGGTTGATGCCATATGTAAATGTTTTAAAGTACATCCACAATGCAGCTGTGCAGTGAATATGATAAAGCAGGAAGAGATGTACACATATACTGAAAAAATATAACAAGTCTTTCTCTTTGGTATTTTTTTTCTTTTTCTATTATGTATTATTCAGGCAACACCAACACTTCTCAGAAGGTTTGGAGCTCACATTATTAAATCAACAGTGTTGTCTGCAAATACTTCACTTCGTGTCTTAGCCCTTGGTGGTGAAGCATTTCCTGTACTGAGTCTCTTGAAAAGTTGGAAGCACAAGGAGAACAAAACAAGTATTTTTAATCTGTATGGTATTACTGAAGTGTCAAGCTGGGCCACTTGCTACAAGATTCCTGAAGAGGTTTTTAGTGCTGATTTTAGGTAGGAAAATTCACTGTTTTCATGGCTTGGCATGTGAATGATGAAAATCACCAGAATTAGAATCTCAGTCTCATGTTACCAGAGCTACTGAGTCCTCATGTGTGTTTATACTGGTAGAAAATGGGATGTTTCAGACAAATGATGTGATATATTAACATAGTGCTTAAACCCTTGAAGACTGAAAATGCTGGATGGTCATGAAGTGTTATTAAATTCTCATGTAAAACTAATTTTCATTCTGGTTTCTCTGAGTTCAAATATAAAATATATAATACTTTATGATAGAAATTGAACTGGAATCCTTGCAGAAGTTAATTAAAGTTGCTTTACTTTTTAAGTTTTGCTTTACTAAAGAAAATATATTATTCTATACTTCCACTCAGAAATAGCATCTATATTCAATATGAGGTCCTGCAAAGTGCATTAAGAGGCTGGAAAATGAAGGGAAAGGAAGGAATTGGTCTGCAGTTCAACAGAAGTCTATAGTAGATACATGACATTGAAATTATAGTTTCTTGTATTTTCTCTAAAGGAATCAACTGTACTTATCGCCAGAACATCAGTAGTAAAATAGAGTAAAGACTCAAACTAGGTAAGACAAGGAAAGACTAAGTTAGAAAGCAGTTACTCATGCTTAAATTGGTTAACTTGATGGAAATTTCAACCTGGGAGACTTAAAAACTAGCTGAAGCTCTTGAGGTTCTCTCAGGGTATTTCAGGGTCCGTTCAGGCCTTATTTTCTGTCACACAGCAGGTTTTTTGGTATATGATAATGAAACCCACGCACATTGATGAGGTTTTGAATTTTTAATAAATTGATACGTTTTTAAAGAAGAAACTTTTGTAGAAAGGAATCCCAAGCATCTACTTTTTCTCTAATACCAATCTTTTAAAAGATTGTATGCTGACTGATTTCTGGAACAATTTTGTTCAGAAGGGAAAGATTTTTACTGTTTCTCTCTTTAATATATTTAGAACAGATTTTCCTATACCTTTGGGATCACCGCTTCTTGGAACAAAAGTTGAGGTCAGAGATACCAACGGATCTGCAGTTCTTGAAGGCGAGGGACAAATATTTATAGGTTGGTTTATATTTCTAATTCTTCTGAGATGCTATTATTAATTGATTAAGTTTTAATAATGATTATTTTACTTAGCGTTTGCCTCTGATATACAGATTAATATAGCATTTTAAGTTTTGATTGTGCTGGGAACCTTCTGATGGTATTTTAGGTTTTTGGAATGATTTTATCTGCAGACTGTGCCTTCATTATATTGACTTTTTTTTTCCTGCTTGCATTTTGAAATTATCAGCTGAAGTAATTTCTGTGTAATAACTTAATTAACTGCATAGCCAAATTTGTACGTTGTAGAAATTTAGGCATTGATGATAATCTTATAGTATTTCTTATAGTGCTTGTTAGAATTTAGGAGAATTTGATAAAACACTTCTTATAATTTTCATTTACAGTTAGCCATTTAATATATAAGACCACAATCTTTTCTTGTGTAGGTGGTGAAGAACGAATCTGCTTTCTTGATGATGAAATAACTGTACCGCTGGGTACAATGAGAGAAACAGGGGATTTTGTAAGAGTGCAGAATGGGAATCTGTTCTTCTTGGGTCGGAAAGACAATCAGATTAAACGTCATGGCAAACGTTTTAATATTGAGTGTTTGCAGCAGGTAAGTGCTCACATCCAGTGAGTAGAGTATGACAGTAGAAAAAGGCCGGTATAAGGAACACATTGTTATCATCAGAAATGGATCCTGCCAGGTCCTGCACTTTGGCCACAGCAACCCACTGCATCGCTACAGGCTGGGGACAGAGTGGCTGGAGAGCAGCCAGGCAGAAAGGGACCTGGGAGTGCTGATTGAGAGGAGGCTGAACATGAGCCAGAAGTGTGCCCAGGTGGCCAAGAAGGCCAATGGCATCCTGGCCTGGATCAGGAACAGTGTGGCCAACAGGACCAGGGAAGTGATTCTACCCCTGTACTCAGTGCTGGTGAGGCCTCACCTGGAGTACTGTGTCCAGTTCTGGGCCCCTCAGTTCAGGAAAGATGTTGAGGTGCTGGAGCAGGTGCAGGGAAGGGCAACGAGGCTGGTGAAGGGACTGGAGCACAAGTCCTATGAGGAAAGGCTGAGGGAGCTGGGGTTGTTTAGCCTTGAGAAGAGAAGGCTCAGGGGAGACCTCATCACTCCCTAGAACTACCTGAGAGGAGGTTGTAGCCAGGTGGGGGTTGGTCTCTTCTCCCAGGCAACCAGCAGTAGGACAAGAGGGCATGACCTTAAGCTGCGCCAGGGGAGGTTTAGGTTAGATATTAGAAAGAAATTCTTTACAGAGAGGGTAATCAGCCATTGGAATGGGCTGCCCAGGGAAGTGGTGGATTTTCCGTCCCTGGAGGTTTTTAAGATGAGGCTGGACGTGGCACTTAGTGCCATGGTCTAGTAACTGTGGTGGTAGTGGATCAAGGGTTGGACTTGATGATCTCAGAGGTCCTTTCCAGCCCAGCTGGTTCTATGATTCTATGATTTATTTTCACCTGGCTTTTAGGAGTCTAAAAGGAATTTTCAGGGTGTAATATCAAAAATCTAGTCAAATAATTTAGGGAGGAGTTTGTTCTGTGTTCTTGGGAATCTGTTTTATTGTGTCGTTTCTTCCAGGAGAATTGAGAACTGTATAAGGACCTGAAAAGTAGTGAGCATTGCACTGCAGTGCTTGTACAGTGATTGTTCTACAAGATAGAGTTCAGACTCTTGGATTATTCCTCATTCATGGCATTTTGGCAAATAATACATGTATCTCTGAGGTCATTTTTATGTGAAGAAGTACAGACTTCAGCTACAGGATGATTTCATAGGATGTTCTGTAGAAATGTGAGAAAAATGTGGTTTTTAAAGGTGTGCTTTTTTTTCCCTTGTGTTTCTTGCTCCTTTTACTCTATTGATGAACTGCATTTCAAAGCAAGACTAATATCTTTTAATTACAGGCTGCTGAAGATCTTTGCCAGGTAGAAGCTTGTGCGGTAACCTGGTATCAGCAAGAAAAGCTTATCCTGTTTGTTTTACCCAAAGACGATTTAAAAGAGAGGGAAACACTTAAAGAACTCCAGAAGCATCTACCAGTTTATGCAGTCCCTGATGAGATTATAGTTATTAAAGCTTTGCCTTTAACATCACATGGTAAGTGAATTTATTTATTAAGAACCCTTGACACTTATTTTAATGGTATCTATTGCTTTTTTTTTTTTAATTGACCAAAATTCAGTACCTGATTCATGCTTTTGAAATGTGTACATTAGATAATTAACTCCTAGTAGGAAATCATGACCATGTGCTATGTTTTCTTGATAATGTTTCATTTGAGAGTCAAACAGTAGCGGAAAAATCAGTTTAGTTTTAACACCGCACATTTATTTTCTTAGTCATTCCTGTTGCAGTCTGCAACAGAACCCTGACTTAAGCTGGGGAAAAATCAGGCCTTGAAGGTGGGGTTATGTGGGAGGCTAGAGTAAATTTTCAAAAACCTGACTGGGTTTCGTGTAGTTGATCAACTGGGTAAAAGGATACTCGTGGAGTTGAGTATGAATAAGGAAATATGTACAAGAATAAAGTGGCTATTTGTGCAGAGCAGGTTTTGGAAGTGTAAATGCTAAAAGAGCAATGAAAAAAAATCGTACTTTATTTTCTACAAAGGCAAAGTTGATATATCTGAACTGAACAAGATTTACCAGAACCATCTAAACTCCAGAAGGCGTGACAGTAAGCTGAGTGACGCAGAGGAATTGTGGGAAAGATTGCAGTATTTATGGAAGGTAGTATTTTGAGCTGCCTTTTTATCTTTGCAAGTGGATCATTATACATGTGTCAGGAATTAAACAGTTCTAAGAAGTATGACTAATGCAACCAGAACATTCTAGCTGCCTATAGATTTAAGCAGTACAGCTCTTTCTGTTCAGTTAATACTTAAATATGATCGCTCTGCAGTGTCCAAGAGGGAGTCATTTATATTTTTCTGTCAGATAAAACTGTGGGCTATGAGGTGTAAGCAATTAGCATGGGAAGGACGTAATGAGTCAGTATCTTTTTGAATTTTGCTTCACCTAACAAAGAAGGTACCCCTAAAGGAAACAAGGAACTGGGACATGGAAACTTTGTACAGAACAGCTACTGTGTTAGTAGAGTTTCTTATTTCTCAAGATAATTACGCATTGAAGAATCCTTTTCTTAAATAGATTGCACAGTTGTCTCTTGGACTGTCTGCATTATTTCTAAACTTCTGTGCTAAAGACTTGTTTTTCAAGGTATTGAAATGTGATGTCAGACAGTACTACTTTTTTTTGAAAGGTAGACTTCCAAGTTTCACCTGAAAGTGGGATTAGCTGTGGCTAGGACTTGAACAAATAAATGCAGTGAAATTATATATGTATGCTGATACTTACTGTATTGATGGCAATACAGATGGTAACTCAGAGGGATGGGATGTGCCCTAGGTCCATTATGGACAGCAGAAGGCAATTTCCAAAACCAGAGGATTTGGATTTCACAACCAGTCTTAACAAGCAGGGAGTGCAGTGAGAGGAGACAGTGATTGCTGTTTGTTGTAATAACAATGCCACATCCAAAATCCTTCATGAATTGAAGGGGTTATAACTTCAAAAGTAGGTAGGTAAATGGGTTACTTAAATAATTCAGAAGTAAAAGAGAACAGTTTATATAAGTTTTATTAATAATATAACCCACTTAAACCAATTTTATCAAAAGGCATCTAGGTTTTATCTGCAAAGTTGTCATTGATAAATGGTACCAAGATTGCAAACAGCCAATCAATACAGAGCACAAGTTGCTTTGATTCCTTAGACTGCAAAACTGGAATTGAATAAAACATTTTGTAGTACAGAACTACTTTCCCCCTTCCTCCTCAACTCTTGTTCCATCACTACCTCTGTTAGCACTAACATGTTTCATGTGATATTTTTTGCAGAGTAGTGAATTTACTCAGGTGTTGATTTTTAGCAGGACTTGTAGGTGTTCAGGTGGATTCTACCCAAATTGAGTTTTTATGTGTGTGACATGGTGTGACACCCATGAACTGGTACCTCTTTCCTTCTTCTTTTCTCTAGTCTGTCCTCGGTCTTCTGGGTGATTCCACTGAAATTTCTAAAGATGCAGTATTTCTATATAGTGGTGGAGACTCCTTAAAAGCTCTACGATTTTATGGTGAAATTGAGGTGCTTGTAGGCAAAGCTGTTCCTGGACTTCTTGAAGTTATTCTCAGCCGCTCAATTGAAGAGGTTTACAGACATATTCTTAAAATGCTCATTACAGATGAAGACCAATTTATGAATCCTGACAATGTTGTGAAAAGAAAATTTGATCCAAACAGTGGAGAGGAATTCCATGGAAAATATATGAAACTGACATCTGAAATAGCTCTTGAGGTTACTTCAGGATTAATTCCATTTATTGCACTAAGCAGAGGAAATCATTTTTTCCCTGTGAATTTCACCGAGTCTTTTATGAAACCCAAAAATACAGTACAGGTAGGAGTGGACATGCTACAGCAGCCATCCTTTCAGCATTCCAAGGCTCCAAGTATAATGAAAAGCCACACGCAAGGGTATGAAATGGGAGAAAGAATTTCAACTGTTACAAACAAGGCAAATAAAAACAACTGTTCCTCTGTGCAGCAAATCCATGCAGAATCTAGTCATGTAACAATGGCAGAGTTGGCATTGTCCGTAAGATGGAAGTCAAATACAAGAAAGTGTGTTGATGCATCACCACTGGTTGTAATACCATCTAAGGAAGAAGTATCTGCATCTGTGTATGTTGGCTCTCACTCTCATGCAATGCAGGCAGTTGATCTAGATTTGGGAGAAATAAAGTGGGAGAAGACCCTTGGAGACCGTATTGAATCTTCTGCCTGCGTATCCAAGTGTGGAAATTTCATTGTTGTTGGTATGTCTTTTGTTTCAGCTTTCATTTTAAGTTATTTTTTCTGCTGAATATGAGATGAATGACAGAGAATCATATTTCTTATGTCTGAATGTCCTCCATCCATAAACATCCATACCTGCCTTGGAACCAATTTATTGTAAAAAAAACCAGGAGGAAGAAGTAATTTAAGTTTCATGATAACCAGTGATGGAGCTTATCTAATATAAACTCTTGTGGCTTATTATATGTCAGTTTATCAATGAGGAGTAATCAGTGGGTATGGGGGTTTTTTTAGTGGTTGAGTAAAGTGTGACCTTAATGGGTTGGTTTTTTTACAGTATGGAAAGGTGATACAGTCTCAGAATATCTTTAAAATTGATAGAGGTAGAAATTAGTACATGGTACCTCATATTATTTTTCAGAGTTTAATTATCTGACTCTTCTTTTTGGAAAATGTGAAGGATATATTTGGATAATTTTTTTTTGTTTTATCATATCCATTGTCAGTGGAGTTGCTACTATTTATTTTAGCGTCAACTTTTTAAGTAATGGATACACATCACTGGTTAGCACAGAAGTCCAGGTGGTGCATTTTTTTATGCAAAGGTAATGTTGCCATCTATTTCTTGTATTTTGATTTCTTATAGCTCTGATAACAAAATTAAATGTTTCATTAACACTGAAGGAGTTTCTAGAATAACAGTTTAGTTTGCATTAGAAAATATACAAACTTTATTCTTTTAGTACCTTCTTTTTCAGAAAGGAAAACTAGAGAAAGAGGTAATTAAAAAAATATTCATATTCTTCCTTTTCAGCAACTTTCCATGTCTTCTAATATTATTACTGTAAGATCTGATAGAAAGGCAGTGAAATAAGTATATTCTAAATGTAACTTAGAAAGAACACACAAAACAATCAACTTTGAATGTATTAACTATCAGGAAAGACTTTGAGCTAAAAGAACAGGAGAAGCTTTGGAAAATGTTTTGAAACCCTACATCATGAATAATCCTATTTCTTTCCAGCAGTGATGCAGCTAGCAGCATATATCACACCATAAATGCAAATAATAATTCCTTTTTCCTCTGTCATGTTTTATTTCACATAGGTTGTTATGATGGCTTAGTATATGTGCTTCAAAGCAGTGATGGAGAAATACAGTGGACTTTTGTCACAGAAGACACTGTGAAAAGCTCTGGAGTTGTAGACCCTTCTAGTGGACTAGTCTACATTGGATCACATGACCAACACGTGTATGCTTTGGATATTTATGTAAGAACACTGACTATAGAAGAATAAATATCCAACTTAAACTCTATTTGTAGTACACCAGAGGAAGCTCCACTGGTGTTAGTATTCTTAGGAGTCCACAATCACACTTCTGAAATAGGTCTGCTTGAAATGGGATTAGGATTATGTGGCAGCAGATAGTTTTAGTGGTGTTCTCAACTGCGGTTCTTATGTTACTAATCCTGGTTGAAACCAAATCTTAAGTTTCTTAGTTATTAAATTCACCATGGGTGTTTCAGAATAGGGTGCCTAGCTAGAAATAGAACTATCTATGGCTTTATGACTGGGGAAAGAATCTTACATTCTAAATGGGTAAATAAAGGGAGATGGAAAATAAAAGGGGCAGATACTGCCTTTCCATTAGCCGAATTTCTTTTATTTCCTGGAAGAGAAAGTAGCCAACATATGTGTTGCTCTCGTAGCACATAGGTTATATCTTCACTTCTTAACTAGTGTCTGCTGAGTTAAACACAGTGTTTGATAAGGTTTGACGTGCAAAGGTCTTTGTAAACATGACGAGCTCTAGCTCCAATTGAAAATTGTTTATTAATGTGTTTTCTTGTGCTTACAGAAAAAGGCATGTGTATGGAAGTCACACTGCGAAGGTGGGGCTGTGTTTTCATCTCCTTGTCTAAGTTCTTTTCCACATCATCTCTATGTTGCTACTTTAGGAGGACTACTGTTGGCTGTTAATCCAGTATGTACCTTTGTTTACTTGTCTTTGAGCCCAGTCTCAAATTCAAATGAAACTAAAATGTATATCTGAAGTTAAAATTTCTTTTCTGATGAAAGGAAAGATGACCATATATTACCATAAAATATTTTTCGCCTGGGAGCCTTATAATTATACACAAGGTTACCATAATAATTCCCATGCTTCAGAAAGCTATCTGGTGATAAAGAGAACTGAAATGACTTGCTTGAAATCACATGCTGACTGTAGACCAAAATTGCAGTCAGTGCAGTCAGTCTTCTCATTCCCCTATACTACTTTATCAGGTTGACCAGTGAGCGAGAGCATGTCTGTAGATTTAGTTCCCCCACGCCCTCCCTTTGACAGAAGGATTGGAAAAAACATACGCAGAAATCAGAATAGAATCCAGAAAGAAGCCTCTTCATTCGTTTTACTGTCTGCCTGCCATCGTCATTTAAAGAGCTGTCCCCTTAATCTCAGACTGCAGTTATATTCTTTGCACTGGGAAAATGGTATTCTTAAAAGATGTGGAGCAATTTCATGGTTTTCTGAGGCATTGTTTGTTTACAGCTGGTCCTGCCTGATAAAAGAAACAGTGACTTAAAGCAACTGTTAGCATTTTTGTATCACACAACCCACTAAGCACCTTTACCTCCCACCCACTACAAATGTCCTCAGTAATAATCAATGTAGTATTAGAAAACCAGAGTGTGGTTTTGCGTCCCTAGTGGACTGTGCTTAAGAAAAAAATGGGATTTTTTTACACTGTAATCCAGAGTAACATGTAGTTGAGAAACCCAGCTACAAATGAGCCTGCACATTCTGATTTTTATAAATAACCATAATTCCTGAGGAATTTGCAGGATACGTTAGGAGCATATTGTGACAATCAGACTGTGGGTTGCAGAATTTCCCACAGTATCAATATGACTTCATTAGATATCCTCTGCTTCACTGGTCCATGTCACACATACTGAGGAACTGGGAATGGAGTAAAAAACTGAATTTGGCATTCATTAGAACTACTACTACTACACTATTATCATCGTTACTTTGCCTAGGGGGAGGAAGAAAAGGGCAAAAATGGGTATTGAGTATCCTATGTAAAGCACTAAACATTTTGTTAGAGTAAGATTTGAAGAGTGGTTTTGCTTCTGGTATGCATTCTGGATGGGAGAAGCCTGCTTCTCTTTGATTTTTTGGTTTGTTTTGTTGGTTTGTTTGGAGGTTTGTTGTCGTTGTTTTAGTTTGAGTTTTTGTGGATTTTTTTCCCCACACTTCATAACGGCCGTGTCAGGCCGTGACGGAAGGGTTGTTTTGTGCTGCTTCTTACAATTGTGTTAAGCATCAGATATTCAATGCTGCCACTTACAGGTGACGGGGAGCAAGCTTTGGAAAAGCTTCCTGGGAAAACCACTCTTCTCCTCTCCTCACTGCAATGAGAACTACGTCTGTGTTGGGTGTGTGGATGGAAACTTATATTGTTACACTCATTCTGGAGAAAAGGTAAAAATCGTGTTGTTTTTTTATGTCCATACAAAACCCTGAATAAGATGCTTTATTAATGCTGTTTTCTGAGGTTTAATGGTTGACATATACCTTACTGTGAAACAAATAGAAGTGTATATTGTTAGAGAGGGGAGAAAGCAGAAAAAAGTTTACCTAAGATAATCTATGCAGTTCATGGCAAAACCACAAACTATCAAGTTGCCTGATGCGGTAAGAGAATTTTTAGTCCAGAACTATACTCAGAGTAAATTGTGAAGTGTAGTGCCAGCAAATGAAATGGTTTCATTCGAAATTTTTCAAGCATGTTTAAACCATCTCTTCTGCAAGATGGTTGATTATTCAGAAGCAAAGGTTTCTTAGAATGTTCTATGCATTTATCAAAAAATTGCCAAATCATAATTCTGGCAAAATACGTGTCAGCCTTCACATTGAATTAAATGAGAGTATTTTTTTAGTCCCTTAGAGATTAATCTTGTTTGTATCTTGTGTTAAGACAACTGACACCGTTTCTGTTTGTTGGCCTGACATGCAGTATACATGGCAATTCCTGAACCTTTTCTGATTATAAAATATATGTTAGCTTATGCCCTGCTCTCTGTCTGCTTGCAGTGGTGTTACAGAACTGATACTCTCTTGGGGAGGGATCTGCCCACCATTAGCATGAGCAAAGGAAATCTATATTACAAAAGGAATATCTGCCTTTCTGGCAAAGAATGGCATATTAACAGGATTCTTTAAGTTCATTACTAATTATGGTACAACAGCCCAAGAACATTCTTTTCCCAAAGTGGCCATCTTTATGTGGGCTTCACATAAGATAGTAACTTTTCCCTCTTCCACATCTATTTTATGAGACTTCTATTGCTTACTCTGTGTGTAAAACTTGACTTGTAATTTGACAAGGATTTACCAACCCTCACTGAAATCTAGTACATCTTTGAAATAAAATGCTCTCCTAGACTACAACTAGTCTATTAAAAAGTTATATGAAAAACCTTTGATAATGTGTGGTTATGTTCTTTCTGTAGGTTTGGCAGTTTTCCACTAATGGGCCAGTGTTTTCATCTCCATGCCTCTCAAGTTTAACTAAGCAAGAAATATTTTTTGGCTCCCATGATTGCTTTATCTACTGCTGTAACATGGAGGGTAATTTACTGTGGAAATTTGAAGCCACTTCAAGTGTGTATGGAACACCGTTCATTTTCCAAAGTGATGACTTAAGTAACAAAATTCTTTTGGCAGCAGTATCTACAGATGGCAAAGTGTGGATCCTGAATGCCAAGAGTGGAACAGCAGAAGGAGTAGATAAGCTTCCAGGAGAGGTTTTCTCTTCCCCTGTAGTATGGGGAACAAAGCTTGTTGTTGGCTGTAGAAATGATTATGTTTATTGCCTAGATCTGTATATAACAGGAAAAAAATAACAGCTAAGTTGTTAGGCTGCTTTATTTTTATTGTTTACATTTGTAAACTAAGAACTCACATGTGCCCTCTACCTCTCTGCCTGTTCTGCTGCAGGCAAGAGCTGCTCCTTGCAGGCTTATCAGGTAGCATTTTGCATCAGACAGTGTCCAGGGCAGGCTGTACCGATGGAAGGAGGACGGCTGCTCAGCACCTTCCCAGAGAAGGGAGAATCTGTAGCAAGATGCCATACCCCGCAGCTTGAAATAGCATGCTTGTCTCTGAGGGAGGAATATATTGCTTTCTCTGAGTCCAGCCTAGCCCGTGCCTGGCTCTTCCATTTATCAGGCTAGTGTTTGTCTGGTCTAGCAAGGTATCTGTGCCAAGGCAAGGTAACCCAAGTCATTTTTTGAATCTAACTTTTAACTTCATTTCTGAAGACATTCAGACACTCCTACCATATACCTGGTAGGAGTGACCTGTTTACTATAGTTTGTACAAACTGAATAGTTCTTCTTTTGTAAAGGACCTAGGCCATCCATGACTTCAATTCATTCTAGCAAATACTTAGACTCCATTGAAGTCAGTAGGAGTTACTTCTTGTATTCTAAAGCGGAGAATATACTGTATATATTTATTAAATTCCAGTGACAGGTACAGTATGAGTTCCAAGATGAAGTGTGCACTGCTCAAATTAACCATTGTCAAATAATTTTTAAGTGATTTCAATGAATGCTGTCTACATTGTCTTTACAAGAACTATTAATAAAGGGTTGTGTAAATTGGGTTTGGTTGTCTTTAACATCTTAAAAGTAAGTACCAGTGGCCTTACTAATGCAAATCAAAAGTATTTACAGTGACTAAAGTATGCTTCCCTGAAGCATTTCTGATTATGAGTCTTCTAAAAGAAGTATAATAGGAACTATTTTCTTACTCTCTGATGAGCCATCTACTTTGAATCCTATATCATTTTATCACATTTGGTTCCTCCATTTTATTATTAGCAGAAATGCATAAGCAAGACACATGTAGCACCGTAAAAAGTTCTATTTGTAAAGCAAATCTGAACTACATGATTTGCAAAAGGAGACACACAGTACATATATCGACTAGATAATTTTGACTGGGTTATAGTTTAATAAGAATTAAAATGACATTAGTATAATAAACAATTGCACTTTAAAACATTTGAAAAATTAAAAAAGTACACAACGAATACCCCACAATTGTACATCTTATAGTTTTTATACATTACTATATGAACATAGAGGTTAATCATATATAACCTTGTCAGAAGAAATGGTATTTTGTGTTTGTATAAGTTACAAAAATTTGAGACAATATACTACATAGTGGCTTGTTCAGTTCTTAAAATATTTTTGCTGTTTTAAGCTGGGTTTATTTTTACAGATTTCCAATACTTTATCAGAAATGGTTGCAACAAAGCTAAAGCAAAGTAACACTTCACTTCGTTGGTATTTAGTGCAAATTTTTGTTAATTTAACATGAAATGTCACTGTTGCACGTGTACACTTTAGAAATGTTTCCATCAAGTACTGCATGTAACAGTTTCCATTGTTACACTAGATACCTTTATGGTTGAAAAAAACCCTCTGCTTTGAAGCTTCAGCTTAAGACCATCCTTAATGAAAACTTATTCTATGTGCTGTAAATGGATTGTATTGGAAAATTGCATCCTTATGTCATGCACAATAGCACCTAACTTTGCTATGCTTTTCAGAGTACCAGTATTTTTAATCCTGATTTACTTCACCTTCTCTGTATGTCTACCTGGCTCCCCCTCCCAAGAAATAATTGTAAAGATGGGGTTCGGGCAGTTTAGATTACAAATAGGTACTGCAGGCAAACAAACTTGGAAAAAACCTTAAATATAACTTAAGATGCACTAATTCCTGGTGCTAGCAGAGCAAGAAGAATTAAGGAGCCAATTCTTTCTTCGGACATTGAAGGCATTAAGGTTTTTTTTCTCCTAAGCATTTGAGAGCAGCATTGCCCTGTTTCTGTTTAAAACATAATAATTACTTATATTAACAGTAAAAAGTTACTTTAGAGATTCTGTTTTAAATATGAAACTGAGCAAAACTGATGGCTTTTGACCAAGAAAGCCCATTTTGCTGCTGCATATCTTCTCAATCTATCACGTCCACTGTGTTTGTGCTATTGTAACCATGATAGGGAGCCACTGTTTGGTGGGAAAGGCTGTACTCGACAATGACTTGCTGTTTGATTCTGAGAACAGGAGGATACAGCAGGTTTCATTCTGTTTTCTGCATAAAGTGCTACTCCTTATGCTGCATACAGCAGTTTGGCTAAAACACTTCCATGAAGCATATGTGGCATCATTCTATAATGATATGTCTTCATTTTATGAAAATGTCTCCTTTTATGATGTTGTAGGCTTAAAGGTTCTTTTAAGCCCTATGGATATAAGGAGATATTCAGATTTTTTAAAGTCTTCCTTGTAAAACAAACTCAAGTGAACTATTTAATAGCGTGACTTTCAAAAATGCAGACCTAGCTATTTCTATGGGATGTTGAGGATAGCGACATTTTTATTACATCTTAAACTTTATCCTTTTTTGTAAGAGAGAGGGAGTGAACATTTTTATTTTAGTTAGGTGAAGTAATAAAGTTTTCAATTGCCACAGCAGATACCTGAGATGGGGTAAGTAACCTTTTCTGAAGTGATCTAGCTGTATTGGTCAAAGTACAGGAAGTTATCTGAACTACCTGAAGTTGCATGTAAAATCAGGAGTAAAATCGGGAAGAATGCCGAGTTAAAACTCCTGAGAGTCTCACTGACTTAGCTTTCCATTCTCAGTTAACTTCAGTTCTGCCAGTCTTACTCCTGTGGGAACTTACTGAGACAAATTCCACAGCTACATTTGCAGTGTAGAACAGTTTAATTCCAGTCATTCAATTGATTTAAAGTTGTAATCTGCAATCACTGTCTCTATGCATCTTAAATATGGCCAAGCACAAACAGTGATGCATTTAAATTACTAGAAGAAACACTGACTTCTTTGCTTCTTTTTGAAAACTTAATGATATTTGCTTAAATAACTGTGGGGTTTTTAAAGTAGGATTAATTGTTTTCTTCCTAGGAATGAGGGAATATAGATGTAGTATATTAATACTACAATGGAAGAAATTACCTCAGCATTTGGATGGTACCATCTTTCTGCTTATTATTTGCATGTAGAACAGTATATCCCGAAGTTCTTCATTAGGGAAAAAGCTTTCAAATAGCAGGCAGAACTGACAGTTCATACAGTTTAACATTTTTTTTAAAATTATGAATAAGAGAAGGGAACATGCATCTTGCTTTAATTTTAACAACAGACTGCTGAAAAAAAATTCTGAGATCTCGATTAAAGTATAGAGATCTAAAATTCCAGAACCGAGTACCCACAGAATTTAAGAAGCATCTGAACTGAAGTTCTGGCCCTTATTACGATACTCACTAAAATTTACATCCAGTATCTGAGCATTTTTAAGTTTTTGAGAGTCTGGCTGTGAAATTTTTGCCATGACCTCATTTAGCTATTTGTCAAAGCAATGGAATATATGACTTGAGTAGGCTTAACAGTGAGCTAGAGCAAAATGGTAATCAGTTCAATTTTCAGTCCTTCCATACATGCATTTTCAATTTTGTCATGTGTAAAATGCAGAATAAATAAAAGAAAGCAATTAATAGCAATAGAGATGTAGTTTTACAGTTTACTTTATGATCTGTGGACAGTCACTCCAGGCTTTTGCTTTCCTCTTGGCTAATGCAAGCCAGGCTGGTTCTGTTGACACAGGGTTAGCATCAGGCGTAGAGAATCTCTTGGCCACCTCTTTTGTCAGTGGGGTTGATGGAACAGAGTCTGAAATTTCCACTGCAGAGGAAAAAGAAAAAAACTTTAGTTGAACCCTGTGCTTTGTTGCAGGATTCTAAAGATTTCACTTATATGTGAAGATGAGCTCAGTTGGTTAGAGCATGGTGCTGATAACACCAAGATCGTGGGTTTGATCCCCTTATGGGCCATTCACTTAAGAATTGGACACAATGGTCCTTGTGGGCCCCTTCTAACTCAGAATATTCTGTGAAACTCAACCAAACTTAGTATCAGATCATGCCTCCTTAACTGTTGTTGATTCTATATTCTGAACCAACACTTGATATTTATTTCCAACACTTTTAGGTAAATCTTACTGTATGTGCATAATAATCAAGTGAGGAGGAGCTGAGTTTCCTTTTTCAGAGGTGACTCCAAGTAATCCAACTCACAAAAACAGGGACAAAATTTTCAGTCTCTGTGAGAGCCAAACATTTCCAATTTGCCAGGCTTCCTCTTTACATAAACTATTTTGATTACATCTACAACACAGCAAACAATGGGAAATAAAGCTAGGGTTTTTTTTCTCTTTGGTAACGCAGCTGCTGCACATGTTTAAGCCAACTGCACTCAATAGGATTTAGAGTCTCTCTTCAGATTAGTGTTCTTAAATAAACTAAGAGAAGAAAGTGGTCCTTTAGTTGCCTGCCTCAGTTAACCCTGCCCGTGAGACTATCCTGAAAAAGAAATAAACCTGCTTTCTCCATTTGACACATTTTCTTCTAAGTAGTATCTTTAAGACAAACAGCTGTCTCTGCAAGAAAATATGTTGAATAAACAACTGATTTCTAAGAAGCAACTTCACAGAGCAGAACTGTAGAATGTATCATAGTAGCCAGATGGGAAGATTAATTCTGAGACAGTGAATGCCCTTGAAAGCAACCTGGATAGAAATGAGTCCTGTCTGAAACCTATGGAGTAACTCTAAAAATCATAGTTACAAAATAACTCCTCACTCATCCTCCTCCTTACACATTTTCTTTTCTTAGAGCCAAAAAGATTTTTTTTTTGTTAAATGTTCAGATTCAATCCAAATTCCTTTAGTTGAACTTAATTTTCAGGTTTTTAATGTTTTAAAAAGCTTTAAAATTCCATGGATGCCAAAAATTGTTCATACTTTACAGCATTTTACACGTGCCTTACAGCATTCCTGTCAACCTGTAACAGGGTTCTATTGCAACCCTACTCCAAAAGATTCAGCAGTGTGATGTTAAGCTGTACATGGTCAATTCTAGCAGAAATCAATTCTTTCTATTACGTCTTTAATCATATATTTTTATCTGTAAGTAAATGAACCCTAGCACAGCTACTACTGTAGATGGATACTTTGAAAAGCTAATTATTTTAAATGCTATGGTAATTTATGCTATTTTAAAGGTTAGATACTCTTATCAGTTCCTGTTGTACAAGACTCAAGTGCAAGTCTGAAATACACCTTCTTTTAAGTTTTGGGTGTTTTTAATGTCCTTAAAGGAGAACTCAACAAACTCATTTTAAACATGTCCTAGGCTGGTATTCTGTCTTAAATGCTCTTCTAATGTGGGAAACCCAAATTGGTCTTGTCATCCATAATAAACAAATACTTGTATATAGATATTTGTGTAGTTGCTAATGGCTGCCTGGCTCCAAATGTAGCCAGTAATCACAGGGAAATCCAGTCACTGTTCCCTTTAGGGCCAATAGAGTTATTTCACTTCAGGTGACTGACAGTTGGTAATTCCTCCTCAGTTTCCCCCTGAACTCTCATTCTAGTGCAGACAGACTGATCCTGGATAATTGGGGTTTGCCCCTTCTTTGGTCTAATTTGGCATCATCTGTTCTGCTGGAGTTTGATTTCTGCTAGAATTGACCATGTACAGCATAACATCACACTGCTGAATCTTTTGGAGTAGAGTTGCAATAGAGCCCTGTTACAGGTTGACAGGAATGCTGTAAGGCACACGTAAAATGCTGTAAAGCATGAAAATTTTGGGCAATCTATGTGAGACGGTTTGAGTTGGAAGGGACTTTTAAAGGCCTTCTAATCCAACCCAAGATGTTGCAAATTCTCAGGGGTATCTGCTCTGGTGTGCAGCTGCAGTGTGAACATCCAGCTGCTGAACAACTGAATATAGACATGCATAGGGGTTGTTCAGCTTGGGACGGTCTGTAGTGTAGGAGCAGCACTGGTTTAGCCTTTACTGTTACAAATCAGTTAAATGAATCACCTCATTGCTTTCAAAAGTTGCATTCCATAGTTCCTGGCTTGGAGTGGTACTGACTAGATGCAACTTATACATGTATTTACTTTCAAAGAAGCCTATGATATTTACTGTGCAACTTGTAAAAAGGTTTCTTCAACACCTATCTGTACTCTTCTCCAAAACCTTTTGAGTATGGAATTTTTTCAGCTTAACTGAAGTGACAGATAAAGCAGTAGGTTCTGATTCCAACCTTCCATACCAAATATTTGACTGGTAACAGGCTAGCTTCAACTGAACTGATTAATTTTTGCATTTTTCAGTGAAATGGAAATACTCATTTCCAATATTGTGGGGTGAATATTTCTCCTTTACAAACTGGGAGGTGCGAGAACACAACATGCTTCATTTCCTACACAAATACATTTTGTAGAAGTTAAATATCATTCCACTTCTGTGCTAACCCCCAACCTAAAGGCAAAACAGTACTGCAATTTCGATTTATAGTAAATCTGATCCCTCTAATGTGCATTAGTCATGTTCCAAAAATACTGTTGGATATGGCTTGGGGAGACAGCCTAATTTTGTTGACTTGAACTGGGGCAATTCTAAGGAACTGCAGTAGTGCAGCCTTAATAACTGGGGAACCTGCTGAAAACCTGTTAAAATTATGTATTTCCAGCATACTGGCCAGCATATCAGACAGGGACAAGTTGTGTTGTTCTATGCCGAAAGCAAATTCATTTGTAATTCTAGGGGTACTATATAAGGAGAAAAAAAGTAATGTGTTCACTTTGTCCAAAACATGCAATACCATTTCTGAAGTGCAATATTTCTAGAGTGAATCTGAATCTCTCACTGTACCTGTCACAGATGTTGGAAGGGTGTTTGACTTTTTTAGCTGCTCCCTTCTTTCTAGTCTTGACACAGCAGTCTCAGTTTTCTTCTCCCCTTCTTGAGTTGTAGATTTCTGCAGTGTGCTCGTTTTGCTGCTGCTACTTTTATTATCTGACTGATTACTTACAGCAGCCTAGAACAGAGAAGGAAAACTGCTAAATGAGAAACAGTCTGTCACGTAATGGCTACAAGTTCGAGATGACACACTTGGTTCTTTCATTCACCACCTGGCCTTTCTTTAACCTTCCTTTTTGGCAAAGGATCACAACACTCTGATACTTCTAGAACCAACAGTTATTAGAGACTAAAAAAAACCACCACAAAGTTAAATTTGTCATGTTGTCACTTCAGTCAAAATACTGAACAGTTTGAGCCAGCCCTGCCCATTAAATACAGCACTGAAACACACTGTGCATCTGCAGGCAACTTCACACACACTGGTTTTCTTCTACCAGTTGTCTATATCAGTGGTTGGGCATGTATCCATCAGAAATCTGGGTCTCATAACAGACATCAAAATATATTTAGTTATCCATGTAATCTCCCTGTTTACCATCCGTGATATCTATATACAGCGTCACTGTTTGTGTAGCATCACACTGGTACTGTAAGTGGAAATGCTTTCCTTACTAACAAGGAGAGTAAATAACTATTTGGAGAATAGGAAAGAAGTGATACTTGAATTCAGTGCCTGCTTAAGGCATTTGGATGTATCACGATTGTCCATTTCTTTCATTTGTCTGTATTTTATCCAAATAATACATGTAACAATAAAAAGAAATTCAGACTTGCTAATATTCACCTATAAAGGTGTATTCCAACTGTTATCCCCAAGCATTAAAGGTTAACATCTTATTTGCTCAAGCTCTAAAAGAACACATTGCACACAATTTTTCTGTTCCATCACCTGCACAGTGGTTTTGCTTATGATTGCCATTAACTACCACCAGATATCATCGAAGTTTACAGTAAAATTGTCACACTGTTGCGAAGTATTTTTTCCTGGAGGTCTTGGTTTTGCAAAAGCAAACTCCAGACTTTCAGACTACTTTTTACTCATTGTCATTTTAGCTTTTATTAAATCTTACAAACAAAGCATTAAAAAAATGCTCTGCATAAGAAAATTAGCTAACAGTTATAATCATGGTATCAGTATTGTTAATAAGCAGGTTCCTAAAGATTGCTTACATTTTCTTTAGCCAACTTCTCTGCTTGCTTTGCCTCTCTAGCTTGTCTCCTCTCTTCCCTTGTGGCTTGCTGCTCACGAAATCCCTTTTGCTTTTGCAGTGCCAATGTAATCCAAAGCGGTTGTGAAGTTTCCACTTTTTCCATCAATTTAGAGCCATCTAAAGAGTGCCTGCTCTGGAGGACAGGCTTTTCTGAAAGAAAACATGACAAGAATTGACTGAGTAATGCACATCTCTTGTTTCAAGAAAACTTCTGTACCTTGTGGAAACACTGGAGCTAAGTCCATTGAATGTCAGGTCAGTCACAGACCCTTGTGGACTGCATGGAGAATGCTGAAAAAGATTTTATGCCTCAGGAATAAGACCTAATTTGACACACTCATACAGCTGTTAAAATGTCTTTTTTTTTTTTTTTTTTGTGAAAAAGCCTACTCCAGACTTACAGCCTTATTTACTACAAATATTTGCACTGTGTGGGATATTTGGTGAAAGTGATGTCTTTACCTTGATTGTTTATAACTGATAAAAGGAATACAAATACATACTGCAGTTCCCTGGTTTTTCAGCCATAATTAAGGGAAGAAGAATGTCTGAACTTCAGGGGACTAAAATTATGTACTGCTGTAAATTCAGCCTCTGTTATAAAAACTTATTTTTTTTTTTAAATTGGCACTTGAGCATTTGACTTTCTGTACTCTGAGTGGATTTGGAGCTAGCACCCAGTATAGAACTGTGAGTGTCAGGGAGCAGCACTGGGTTGCAAAGGTGCTTCTGCAGAGCTCAGTGAGCACAGAACTGGCTGGCCCAGAACCTGCTCTCCCATCCAGCAGCTGTGCCTCCAACTAGTTTCCATAAATCCACATTTTACAAAAATGGAAGTCAAAAGAGAAAGTGTAAAAAATTGAAAAAAAAAAAAAGGCAGCAGTTCCACTGAGAGATGATTTTAGACATGTCCTGATGCTTGCAAAATTCAAGAATGAAAAAAAAATTAGGATTTCCCAATGAAATGCTGAATTCCTGCCTTTCTCTTTTGGGTGTCCTTATGCTGAAAGGATGATTTTCTTCCTTGTACAGATTACTACTTTCAGCCTTTCTTTAAAGAGTCATTATGACTACTGTAATTGTTTCTACTACTGAAGAGTAGCTCTGAAATGCAGACTCCTATGCTCAGCTATGCTGGATTAGATAGAGAATTTGTCCAGGATAAGAGGACCTAAACCTTAGTATTTTTAAAACTAGATAACAATTCCCTAAAAAATAGAAACAATAGAGTGTAAATTTTAAAAATTACACCCCCTGCTCTGCTGACACCATTACGTGTGGACCACAGAGCCCATCCCCTGACTAACCAGGTAACACCTCTACGAGGAAAACACACTCACACACTTCTGTTACCTCCCTGAAATTAACTTTCTTAAGCAGGTTGCACCAGTCACACTGAGTTTGTGCATTTCTGAATTAAACTGTGAGGATAGGAATTCCCACTCATTCAGACAACCCTAAGCAAAGTAATGGTCCTCCACAAATAGCACACCAGGTAAAAAATATAGCTTAAGACCAAACATCTTCCTCTGGACCTTAAACATCTCATTTTGGAAGTGCAAGCAATAGCTAAATATGCTTTGAAAAATACATACCTTTCTTCAATGGCTCAGGCTTTTTGTCATTTTTTTCTCTCCATGGAATACTTAGAGATGGGAAAAATGACTTCTTTTCTTTGATTTCTTCCTCTTCATTTTTGTACTCATCGGATGGTGTGAGCTGCACTGCATTTGCTCTGTCTTCTTTTCTCCAGCCACCATCTGATTCAGCTTTAGCCACCCTTTGCCCCAGCATTTCAGATAGGTTTGATCTGTTCATTTTAGAGAGAGGAGATGATGGTGGGGTTTGGCTGGTGGGCTTTGGAGCTATAGCAGGTTTCTGTGGGACCACTGACTTGCATGCTGGTTTCTCATGAGCAGATAAAGCGCTCTGGCCAGTCGCTGGTGGGATCGCTGGTGTGCCCACTGGCTGTGAAAACTCAGTCACAGTAATTGAAGAGTCTTTTAAATTACCGGGGACATTTGCTCTCCCCATGTCAGGGGATGTACTCTCTTGTGGAGCAAAAACAGCGGATTCTTTCTCACCTTCTGTTGAGGTGAGTGGGTCAGGCACACCGTCAAAACTGTCTCCTGCACTGTATCTTTTCTTTTTCCTTTGCTCTGCCTGTTGATCATAATGGAAACGTAAAGAGTAGTTTGTCCTTCGTAACTTTATCCCAAAAGGAGAAACATTTTCTTCTCCATTTGGTGACGGTTTATCTGCTTTTTTTGTGCTGTTATTTTGCTGATTTTCCAGAGCACTGGGAAGTTCTGGCTTAGGTAATTCTTTACCTGGAGAATGAGGAAAACTTGGAACAAGAAAAGATGGAAGATCTTTTGCAAATTTACAGCCTTCTGTATTGTCTGTCACTTCACTATGGGTTTCCACTTTCTCCTTAGCCTTTTCAACTAAATTGTCCTTAAAAGTGGTAGCCACATCCTCCTTCAAATCAGCAGATGAGCCAGTGTTTCTCCCCACATTACCTTTTGCCACACTTACATTCTCAGGGTCTGAACTGATTCTTGAAACTTCTGAAAATTTCTGCCATGCTGGTGTTATTGAGAACTTTGCATTTGCAGAAAGGGTTTTCCTTAAATTACCATGGGGAGCACCCCGTCCTCGGGGTGTCCAGTCATCACTGTGCCTGCAGACACTTACTCGGTCTCTCTCATTATATTTGTTGTTTTCTGCATTCTTCAGTATTCTGGAGCGAATAGAGGCCCACTCAGCTAGTACGGCCTGGTTGTTCAATGTCTCTTGAGCGTGTTTAATTTTACTGCTGCTAGGTTTGGGATCCTGTTTTTTTTTCTGGGACTTCTCTGGTGAAGGAATTTCCACATTTTTCCTCTCTTCTGTTAAGCCAAGTAATGATTTGCAAGCCGTGTCCTTAATCTGGTTCAGGTTAACTGCTGTGCCACACAGCTGTGCTCCAGTAACCAAAATAGCTGTGTGGGGTACACACGCAGATGACGGGAGGGTGTGAGAGCCCTTACTGATGGTGTGCACCCTACAGTCTTTGACAGATGGAGAAGAGAGTCCTGTTCCTTTGGTGGGTGTGACAGGACTCAGATTTACTTTCTGAAATATGATCTGTTTATCTCCAGAAGACACTTGAAATGTGAAGGGTCTGGATGCAGTTTGTCTTTCATCTACCTCTTGCCACCGAAGTTCTTCCCCTATGCGCTTTTGCTCCTGAGCTTCAACATCTCTCTTCAGTTTCTGGGCTAGCATTTCTTCTGCTGTTTTATTCCCTTTTTCTGGCTGTTTGAGATTTTGGGCTCTTGATCCTTCTTGGAGCTTCTCCTCTGTTGGATGCCTATCAGCCCCTCCGGAACAGAACTGATCCTTGTCTTGTGGCTGTTCCGAGGATATTTCTTGGGTTTGCTGAAGATTTTGTCCTTCTGTGTCTGTCTTCTGCTCTTTCAGCTCATTCCATTCTTGTCCATTTTGTTCCTTCTGCTGCTTCAGTTCATCTTGTGGCACACCCTCTGAACTTTCCATGTGCATTTGTTTTGTGAGCTTGTGTTTCCTCTGCTCTTCCCGTTTCTTTTTCTTGTCTATTACTTGCTGGGGTTGTTCCTTATCTGTCTTTTCTCCTTTCTCCTTCAAATGCCTTTGTTCCTCCTGTTTTTTCTCTTGTTTGAGGCTCTCAGGTTCTTTCTCCTTCAGTTTTATTTCAGTGACTTGAAGCTCTTTCTCTTCTAGGTCTCCTCTCTGTATTTCTTCCTTATTTTGTTCCTTGAGTACTTTTGGTTCCTCCAGCCAATTTCTTTCTTCTTCCTCTTGACACTCTTTTTCAGTCCTGTGTTGCCCTAATTCTTCCAGCGCTATCCTCTTCTGCTCCTTCACCTCTTGTCTCTGCTTCTCCTCCAGCTCTTTGCACTTCTTCTCTTCCCATTCCTGATACCTCTGCTCCTCCAATTCCTGATGCCTCTGCTCCTCCAATTCCTTATGTCTCTGCTCCTCCAATTCCTTATGTCTCTGCTCCTCCAATTCCTTATGTCTCTGCTCCTCCTGTTCCCAGTGCTTCCGTTCATCTAGCTCTTGTCTCTGATGTTCCTCCCGTTCCCTACACCTCTGGTCCTCCAGCTCTTGTCTCTTTTGCTCTTCTTGTTCCTTGAGCTTCCGCACCTCCAGCTCTCGTCTCTGTTGCTCCTCCCGTTCCTTGAGCTTCTGCACCTCCAGCTCTTGTCTCTGTTGCTCCTCCTGTTCCCTGAGCTTTTGCACCTCCAGCTCTTGTCTCTGTTGCTCCTCCTGTTCCCTGAGCTTTTGCACCTCCAGCTCTTGTCTCTGTTGCTCCTCCTGTTCCTTGAGCTTTGGCACCTCCAGCTCTTGTCTCTGTTGCTCCTCCTGTTCCTTGAGCTTTTGCACCTCCAGCTCTTGTCTCTGTTGCTCTTCTTGTTCCTTGAGCTTTTGCACCTCCAGCTCTTGACTTTGTTGCTCCTCCAACTCCTTCTGCCTTTGCTTCTCGAGTTCCTGACACCTCATCTTCTCCAGCTCTTGCCTCTTTTCAGTCTCTATCAGTCTTCTCTCCTCTTTATAGCATGTTTGCTCTTCTGTTTCCAAAGATATCTCTCTCTCAAGGAGATACTGCCTCCTCTCTTCTTCACAACACCTTTTCTCCTGTTCTTTGCGCATCTGTTCAAGTTCTTGGCACCTTTTTTCTTCCATTTCTCTTTGTTCATCCATTTCTACAATCTGTCTTATCCTTTCAGCCTCAAGGATCCCCCAGTGATCTTCAATTCTTTTTTCCTCTGCAAGCTGAAGCTGCTTCTGCTCATTTCTGCCCTGGATTAGCTTGTCTGCTATGAAGTGTCCATTATAACCTGGATATATGTCTTCATACAGCTGAGTTTCCAGGTCCTCTGGCTCAAATTCTGTTATTGTTAAACTTTGTGATCCCTAAAATTAAAAGACATGTTTGAAGTTACTGAATATTGCCTATTGGCTTGTTATTCTTTATAGTGATCAAAGAGTTGCAAATGCAAACCACTTTTTTCTGAACAGTGATTTAGATCCAGAGCAAACACACCCACCCCAATTTATGAATCACATCATCATAGATCCCATGTCTCTCACCTATTTCGATGAGAGCCTTTAAAAGAAAGAAAACATCCCAACAGTGATAACAGTATAATGCTAAATATTGAATCACCATTTGGTGTACACTGAGACCTGACCTTTCAAATTTACAGAAGTCCAAGGAATAGAGCACAAGTTTCCTAAGCCTGTTCTACTACTTAGAACTCCACCCTTTAAGCCTGAAACAATTAATGCCTGCTTAAGGGCATTGTTTTGCCAGTTCTTTCATGGCAAATCTATCTCTTACTTGCAGAGACAGAAGTTGTTGCCTGCAGAGATGAGCTCTGCAATGGTAGCCAGGAAAGAACACTGCTCAGGGAAACACAATTTGCTGCTTTTCACAAATCCTGAGCCAGGATATCTTCCTCATTAGCTGTGCTGAGACTCCAGTACTATTGCAGGAACCGTGGGAACATGCATGGACAGCCAACCTAGAGCTCCCCAGGAGTATTGCACTGTTCTGTGATCATCACTGACTGGTTCTCCATGCCTACCCAGCAGCCCTGGCATGTGGGTGCAATACCAGCAACAAACTGCGGATCTTCTTCACAGCTTAGTCCTTGTCTCTGTAGCAACGTGGTCTGATGAGCTGTACCTGAACAGCACTTCCCAGCACTTCCCTTGAGGAAAACTGCTCAGCTAATGTCCTGTCTAGCTATCATTTTTTGAGCCATCATTTGGCTCCACTTAACCATTCTGTATAAACAAGAGGTTTAAATTTAATGTCTTCATTGCAAGAGTGATAAACGCAAATACAGTGGTGCGGAAGAAAGGACAGTGGCCTCTCCTGAACCCTGTGTAGTTTAGTAGTCTTGTCCCATTTACAAGCACTAGTAAGATGTCAGGATAAAAAACAAGAAATGTGCAGTAATTGTACAAAGCTAGAATTTGATAATTCACTCTATAGCTGTGCAAGAGCTACATTAATTAAGTCTTATTCTTCCCTATAGGACAAGGATATTTTCCCTGTCAGAACCAACATCAGTTTTAGAGAATCTAATTTTTTCCCAACCAAGTTTTGCACTACTAATTGCCTGTATCAGAGCTGCATTAACAGTGGTAGATATCTTCAGGCCTCTATGATGTAAAATTTTTACTAGAAAAACTAGACTCAGAAAGCTCTCCCAGTGTAAAATCCTGGTGGAATTACTTCAGGTTTAAGTAGTCTTTGTCTCAACTGGCAATATTATAACTTCTTTGCATCTTCTCTCCAGCTCATGTTTCAGCTGTAGGTCTCTCTTGACTTCAAGTAACAGTGTAAATCGCATCTTAAGTTAATAACAATCCTATGTCTATAGCTCCTGGTGCACTCAGTTATGGTTATTTTACCCAGCTTCAAAAGTAATACCCCTCATCTTGCTGTTTGGCCAGTGATTTAATACCTTTGTTAGTCTCTTGTGCTTTCCTGATACCCTCTGCTTTTTTGGCTTCACTGACAGCTTGTGCTTAGCTGCACTGTTGTCTAGACGAGCAACAGCCTGGGGAACTGAATCCAAATTGATTGTTTCAATTGTACCAGAACAGGAAAATTGTCTTTTTGGCCGAGTTGATTTGACTGGAGTGACCTGTTTGTATCACAAACACAAGAAACTGTTATTAAGCTATTTGTTCCATAAAATAAATAAATAAACAAATTAACAATATGCATGCATGCACACACATGCACACCTTTGGAGTTTTGAATTCAAAGAGTTATTAGCAGAAAAGATTTGAAACCCTGGTTTTCAATTATACAAATCACAAACTTTGGACATGAAAGTTACAGCTGTAATATTTTCCCATTTTCAGTACTACACATTTTTACAGTTGTCACATTAAGATTACTTATACCATTCTAATTGAAGTATTTTCACAGTTTAGCACCACTCTGAGCTTATTGGGAATGGGAAGGGCACAGGCAAGGTTTTAAGCAATATCAAACACTGGGACATTTTAAAGTTTGCTTACTGTGAAAAAAAGATTTACATCTTTAAATAATTTAGATTAAACACTTTAGGCAAAAGGAAATCAGATTGACTTATCTAAGCATTATAACAGAACAGGTACAGAACTGCATTATCTGCATGGGAGATGACTGCAGTATGGGATGGCAGACTGGCATAGTGCCTGCAGAAAACCTTCCCTCCACAGTCATATGGAGTTGTCCAAGCAAGCACCAAATAGCAAAATATAAAATAAGACAACATTGACTTTGACAGGTGCTTTTTTTCTCGTGCCCTTCAAAATACTTGGGTTCCAAAAGTGCAAATATAAGCAAAGTGATTCAGTGAGATTCCTCTCATGAATAAATACAGTGGAACTGTATGTCTAGGTGTGTAAGCATGAGCCTGTCATCAGTCTCCCCCATAAGTCACCAAGCTATCATCCCAAGACTTGTATTTGGCATAATCCAAATGGAAAAAAAAAAAAAACAGAAAAAAAAATAGAAGGGAGAAAACATCTTCTGTAAGGAAAGAAAATCACATACATTGTTTTCAAGACAGCTCTGTAATCTTCTGAGGTTAAACACATGATAATCATGGAACCAATCACTTAAAAGCTGAAGGAACATTTTGCATATGCTTATTGAATTACATGCAGGCATAACAAAGTAGTAGAAGTACTTATGAAAATTATGACTGTGATTAATACATCAAATGTAGGAATGCTGCAAGACTGGCAGAGACAGAGTCCTGCTGTTTCCTGCAATCAGTTCCTACAGATTTCTCAATCTTAGTTATTGCTTATGTACTAGCCCCAAAACTGCACAACATTTACAAAATCTTGGGTGATCAATGAAGCAATGGAATATGTCCAAAAGCAGCAATCGTCAGGTTTCTGCTATTTCAAACCAGAATGTAACTCAGTGCAAACCAAGTATAAGAGTTTTTTTTACCTTTTCTTCCACTTCATGTCCTGTTCCAGGCAAATTTAGCATTCTCAAGAAATCTGGTGTGTCAGTGCACTAGAAAAGAAGATTACCACAGACATGTATTAAAATATAAAGGATCTAATAAATATGATTCAAAGGAGTTGTGAAATCATGCATATTAGGATAGGATTTTTACCCTGTTTCCTATCACTGCAGGACTGATGGATAAACAATTCTTGTTCCTACATGCTATGAGTTTCTCTTTGCTACTCCTTGAATCATTGCTGTCTACACAGAGGCAGTTACTGCTACAAAACACTACAAAAGGTAAAACGCTCAGGCTTTCTTAACAAGGTAAACAGGTTCCAAAACAAAGAGTACAGTTTTGTAGGATTTTGGTCAGGTCTTACAACTTTATTGTCTTCTGACCTACGCAAAAGGAAAAAATATAGTAACCTGATTAGGCATTATCTCTGCTGCAAGGAGTTTCAACTCCATGTGCTTGACAAATCCTCTTCTTACAGAGCTAACTGTCCCTACAGAGTGATGCAAGCCTGGAGTACTCGAACTCTTCAGCTACTGTCCCTCTCCAAGCCATTCACAGCAGGGAATTTTTAAGGCACAGAGGTTGAAGCAGCATTGATGACACCCAGAAACATTGGTTTTAATCATTCTATCACAGTATTACTTCATAACCTAATGAATGTTGGGATCCCATTACACCAGGCACACCTGATTGTTATTATGAAACCTAAAAAATCAGCTTCACAAATACAGGTTAAATTAAACCCAGAACTCTTGCTATTGATCCAAGTTACTCAGACAGGAAAATCAGAAATCACGAAGTATCACAGGAAACCTGTTCAAAGTAGACCAACATTATGTGGTCCTGGCCACCAATTCTTGACATAAGCCACCCCATCCCTCAGGACCTATGCAGACAGACACACCGAGGAGTTACAAGGCCAACAGAAGAGACGAGAGCAGAAATTAGGGAAACTGCCATGCTTCCCTAATTTCCCTGATTATCTCTGATAACACAGGTAACGAGTAGTGTGCAGAAACAAAAGGAAAGTACCAAGTGCTCTGACTGACACTACGCACATAGAGTTGGTTTGGTTGTGTCTACAATTGTCTCTGAGTAGGGATGTTTGCTCCTTCAGTATTTAGAAAAAGAATTATGCAAAGGGGAGGTCATTTTGGTTTTAAAATGTAATATTTAAAAGAGTAGATGGTAAGGATTGAATTTCTCCCTCCTTACTACACAAAAATACTGTAGTGTTTTTTTAGTGCTTGAGCTATTGTCTCCTTCAAGCTGGAGGTCACAAGGTGACATTAGTGTCTCCTACAGGACCCATCAGGAAGGCTGTCTGAAGAGAATCTATGTTGGTCTCAAACACAGACTTGCACCTAGTACCAGGGTACATGGGGTAAATAGCCAAAACCTATCCATGGGCCCACCTGCGCATTTTATGCTGAGGCACACAGGATGCTCTTGATTCACCTTAACTGATTGCTTCAGAAGGGAGTATTTGTGAAGCAGAAAAAATATACCTTACCTTGGCTTCATTTTTATCCTTCCAGACTGCCGAGAGAGAGGTGTGAGTGTGCAAGTCCTACCTAAATGCCTGGCTCCCTGATAGATCTGACCACAGCCACGAAGGAAGTGGTCACAGAGAAGCTATGTTGCCTCTTAAACACTGATGAAGAATTTTGGCCACCATGCCCATAGATCTGCCTTCTGTGTGTTTGGCTGAATATAGGCATGAGCTGCAGAGGACACTTCCTGCTTTTGCCTTTCACACGGCCAGCACTAGTGTTAGTGAACACGAGTGGAGGTTCATGCCCTGCTGTCCCGTCGGGATTTTAAGGGCTGCATGTACATGATGGGTTGCTGCATGCCTTTTCCAAAGGTTCCCAGGCACAAAGTCAGCCTCTTTCAGGCACAGAAGGATGTCCTTCTGTTCCCTGCGCTCCTTGCTGGCATTACAGTGACACACAGGACCAACCTTGCCTTAGAGGATTTCCAGAGACCTTTCCTCACTCACTGTGTTTCTTAGCTGTCTGAACAAGACTCTTCTGGATGCCTGAATGCCCACAGTTCCTGATATCAAAATCTTCATGAATAATTTGAAGAATTATTTGAATTATACTGGACATTTGGATTTAGGGAGCATAAAAAATGCTTATCCCCCTTCTTTGCCTCTGGTTCCTGTCCATGAGAAATACAGATACTTACCCTAAGATCTAGGATTTTACAGATTTAGGCTCCAGACCCCTCTCATTTTGCAATGATTTTCCTTTTTGCCATTTGATGCTGTGAGCAACTTCCCTTGCTCGGAAGGCCATATTTCAAGATATTTTCTGTCTCAGAAAATTCTCCTGTCTTCTAGCTACACTGCAAATGATGTCTACATTGCTAGAAGTTCAGAGCAAACACACAAACCAGTAGATCTGTGTGATCTGGATCAAGATGCCAAGAGCATGCTTCCCATCAGTCCAAGAAGGACGAGCTGAGAGAACCCTCCCACATGAAACAGCCCAGTGAGTTCTGCTGTGCCTCACTGGAGACATCTGCTATTGCCCAGTGAATTTTACTGCTTTAGTACTGCTATAATGCCATGGACACATCAATTTAAAGTGCTTACTTTATTACCACTGCCTGAGATCACTGTGACCTGCTGAGTCTCAATCTCCATGGGGCTGCTGAGCAACACATCCTCTTCTATACTAGTGTTTGCTTCCCCCATTGTCCTCGCAGAAACTGTCATTTGTGGAGGCTGCCCAAATTTTATATTCTTGGCCAACTGTTGCTGAAAAACAAAAAAAGGAAAAAAAACCCAACAGCAGTGATAAGCAGGTATTTATATTATGAGTAAAACAAGACAAGTTCAGCATGCACCACAAAGTGACCAAGGTCAAGAATTTGCTACGTGATTTCTGATTTTGGATGATCAACTTGAGTTCTTGACAGTGTTGCCAAGTTTTGCAAACTTACCGTGAACTTTGAAACACTCCATCTCTTTTTTTAATCTATGTTCTAGGTTAAGACTTTGTTTATAAAAGCTAATTATGATGCCTTATCGTTGCAAAGAAATATGATTACAAGCCATATGTACACAGGGAAACTAAAACTACCCCAAAAGGCACCTTTCTCCAGCTCCCAAACCCTGCATCTCATACATCTGCAGTTCTGAAAGATATCCTTATTGTAATGTTTAATTATAAGGTTTAAATGTTAAGGGTTTGGCACAACCTGGCCTTAGAAGAGACAAAGTCTCAAATGAGGGTAAGCTCAGCTCTTTTAGAGGCTTGATCTCATAGGAACAATATACGAACTCCTGTCTGCTCAGGCTCACAAGCACTGCCACTCACCACTGTTGCACAAAGAACTTCAGGCAGGGAACATGCAGTAGATGAATGAATAAAAGAGCTTTCCCACCATTTATTTTTCTTTTTGAAGTAATCTTCTCTCAAAGGTTACAAGAAAGTGCTCTTGAATTACATCAAGTGTAAGATGAATAAAATAAGTAGCATATAATATCTGTCCCCTGATAGAGTGAGTTAGAGAAATTGCAGCTCTGGCTACTTCAGAGACACATACCATACAGACTTTGAAAGCGAATTTTTGCAAAAGAGTTAAAAGAAATTCTCTAGAAGCAGCAAATGGAGTAAAGAACATGTATTGATACATTCTCTTCCTGAAATATTTCAGGGAATCATTCTCAGCTAGGAAGGAGGGGACTGTGGAGTTATTTTCTGGCTTTGCTGTCTTTCAAGCACAGAAAATTCTCCAAAGGACTTCTCCCATTTCTATCTTGTGAAACTAGGGACAAGTTATTTATGCTCATTTGAATTCTAGCAGAAAGTGGTGAAATTTATATCGTACACCATTTTGGCATAGTGGGCAGTTCTGAATGGCAGACTTTTATTCCCACCTGGATTACTGGTAGTGCACCCATAGTCTAAAGGCAAGTGTTTCACCAAGGGTTTTGTTGTCTCAGGGTTTTTTTCATTTTTTGATTTTTTAATTTTTATAGGTTTTAGAAGTAGTTATGTAGTGAATGTGGGTTTTAAATGTAACTGTATGTCCCTCACCCTTTAGAACAGTAGTTACATATACCCAACCCTATTACCGCATTCCCTATCAATTCCCCCTAAATTCCAGTAGCATATTTAGTCTTCTTTTTCAAGGTAGGCCTTCATTCTGTTTAAGAACATCTGCACCCTTGCCTGGACAACAAGATATCACCCAGGCAAAGCAACCTTCAAACCCAGGACTTTGGAAAGCTCCAAGAACTGTAAGTACTCCAAAGAAGATGAAGATGAGGAAGAGGGGGTGCCAAAACTCCCCCAGACTCAATTCCCGAGGGGCAGGTCGGTGGGTGGAACAGGGCAAAGGCCGGGGGGGGGGATGAACAGGGGTTAGATGGACACAATTATAAAAATTGTAACACCTGGGTCAGGGGGCGCGCATGTGGCTTGTATTTTCAGAGCCTGAGAGGCTTCATTAAAACCTTCCCTTATTTTAACACCTACTTAAACTGCTCTGGAGTTTTTTCTCCCTGAGTCTTTTAGGCAACAGTTTCACCAAGTCCTCCCAAGCTTTTATGTTAGCAGTGCAACTCGTAGAGTTGAAATCTTACATGCTTCCATTGTGTAAATGGGAGCTGGATGGGCAGATGGGTCTGTATGAGGCAAAAAACCTTCCACTGATAGTTCTCCACTGGCCAGTTTCTTTCAGTACATTCTAACCTCTAAAGCTGATGCTAAATACCAAACGACCAAATGTCAAAATCTGAAATAGCTTCCTGTAACCACTGATCAAATTTATTCTTGTTGTTTTTAAAGAGCAATATTAAACCTGCTCCTTGTTCTTTTTTAAAATGTGCTTATATTGTAACTACAATGCAATTATCCCTCTCAGAAAAAATTCATACTAATATATTCTCCACCTGGTCAGCCAAAAAATCCTAAAAAAATTCATCATCCATGAAAGAAAAGAAAATAAAACCCCATAAATTTTACTTGGAAGAACACAAATGGATAGTCTAAGCCAGAGACGAAGAGATACATCAGTTTAAGCTGCAAGAGGCCATAATCCCTGAAAAGCAGCATCTACTTTAAATTTCTCAAAAGTTTCAGTTAGACATGCATTTCTGAACACAAAACTATAAATCCTTGAGTATTGTACTTGAGAATTCCCTGTGCTGACAGTGTGTGGATGATGGTCACCTAAGGAGGTTTATTTGCAATGCCAGTCACTAGAAGTTGCAGGCATGACATTTTGTTCTTCTACCATTGCATAGTCACATGTCTAAATACCCTTTTGGAAATCTCCACAGATGTATACTGGGCTCAGTTAAATGACCCTGGCATCTTTTGGTTTGTGCAAAAAGGCTTGTAATTTAACAGCCAGAAATCACCATCCTGCTCTGAAATCTATCTGTCAACTATAAGCGAAGGAAAGAGAGAAACTTTTTAGGCCTGCACTTCTCACCTCCATTGTTATCAACTCCAGCAGACATTCCCAGTCCCTCAGTTTGCAGCCAGTGGACAAGCATTTCTACAGGACTTACAAACCATTCTTGGTACCAAAACAACACAGATACCACACATGACATTTATACCATTGAAGCAGCAGCTGGAGAAACCATAAACAGGGCAGCTTTAGGATGAGATCCAGGTCAGGTTTACCTCATCCACAATGTTTTTTCTGTAAGATTCATTAGAGTTTTTCTATTCACATGCAACCTGCCTATCAGTGCCAGGTGCCATTCAGTATTAGGTGAGGGGCAGGGCTGCATATCTAATACTGGCAAATAATTACTAGGAATTCAGAAAAAAAAAAAGTTTGCCCTCATCTGATTTTTAAAATCTTCCTCAGTAACTGGATCATGACAAAGGCCCACTTGTATTTCATGCAAAATAATTTGCTAAAATGTGATACTATTTAACTGACACCAGCTTACCACTAATAACTTCAGAAATAAAGCTCCTAAGTTAAATTGCTCTGCGTTGTCTGGCACCTGCAGCAAATAAAAAAGCTCAGACTTTCAAAGCACTCTTTGTATTTGCATAGGAAATGCCACAGAACAAGCTTTCCATATTAACCAGCAGAGAGCCCAGATCAGGCTGTACATATCCTCTTTCACTCCTGTTTGGCTCCTCTTTTGTGTACATGCCTGCTTGGGTGCATGTTGGATTCAGGCCCCTGAGACCACATCATTTTTACGGCTTTGTGCCTGGAGCGAATCCAAAACTGGATCCCCTGAGCTGCTCACTCTGTTCAGTTAAAAACCATTAAAACAGAGTGATTTCATTCAGCTGATTTCATTCAAATAAGTCTTATAAGAAAAGCTTGTCATATTTTGCCTTCTGCTCAAATACCTATTTTTCATATCTGTTTGCAATGCCCAAATGTAATGAAAATTAAATTAAATTTTCTAGTTGTATGTAATTGAAAATTAATTACTTAATATATGTCCTAATAAAAGCCACACTGTTGAAATTCCATTTGGTCTTGTACAGTCTCTCAGAATGACCCAGAAATCAAAATGCCTTGGGAATAAATAAGATCGCTACTGAGATGTTTCTTGTAAATGCTCCAATGTTTTTTGGCACCTGAGGATTTTGGAGCCAATAGCCAGTTGGGAACTTTTTTTTTATGAATTTGTTTCATTGTTCTTTGAACCTGTATTTCACAAGTAGCAGTGTGGTATGACACTGAGTTCTACAGTCCAACTCTAGTTAAAGAAATATTTGTTTTGTTTTGGAAGTGTTACTAGTCTCAACTGATGCTCATGTGTTCTCATGCTGTGAAAGACTGAATGATTGTCCACTATTCACTTTGTCAATTCTACGCGTGCTTTTATAAATCTTTATCATATTCTCTCTTATAATTAATTTCTTTTCTAGGTTGAGAAAACTGTTCACCTAATTATTCTTTCTTTGGAAGTGAGTCCACTTCTTAATCCAAACACGAAAAGCTGCAGCATATCTAACCAAATGAAACCACCCACATAAGCTTTTTTTATAATCAGAGAGAATAAACTGGAAAGCAACATTCAAGAAGTCATATTGGTGTAGCTGGGGCCTTTAGAAAGTAATCTAGGTGTAAAATTAATATGGAAACCTATTGGAAATGAGGAAAATAAGAACTATTAGCACAGATGTTTTGGATATAAGATGCAGGGAGGGAACTGTTTCACTCTCCATTGCTGGTGAGACATTGTTTCATGCATTACACTTGAAGAAAGTTTTGGGGAGAGTCTAAAATAGAAGAATGGTGAAGAAACATACTGTAAATGGATTTCTAGAGAGGCGTATTTTCAGCGAGTCCAGATACAAATTAAGATTTTTGTATACAGTGGCAATAGACCACTTAGAGAGAGTTGTGTAAAGAGCAAGACTTTCTGCAGAAGCCTGAAGATACTGCATCAGTGGCATTTGTCACCAGAGTCTCTCCTCAAGCAAGGCAGATGCAAGGAAGGAAACAGAAGCTCATTTTCAGGGCTTACTATGATCATAGGTAAAAGAGAATCTGCCCAAGAAATGCTAGAATGATTAAGAAAAAAAATAAATAAATTCAGTTTATAAAGTAAAACCAATTTTCAAATATGAGGAAAACAATTAGGCTGCAGTGGCACTAGAAAATATTAGCAACAAAGACATTAATTGTAAGAAATACAAAGTTAGGCAATCATGCAGTGAAAATTCACTCCCAATTCTGAAAAATGCAGAGCATCAAGTTAAAAGATAAGAGCTTTGAGGTTCCGCAAATGACTTTGAAGACTTGTTGAGATCTGTGCAATATCAAACAGAAGCAACAATGGGAATCGCTGGTACAGATGTTCTGTGCACAGTAGGGGAAGCACTTGCTTGATCATTAGCTAAGATATGCTAATTACTAAAAGAAATGGAATCCAAAAGTGAACAGTTATTAGGTCTGATAGGAAGAAAATGATCAGTGACATTCATCATCAGAAAGCCAGGGAAATGTGAATTTTAAAATTGGTCCTTTAGTATTTGACCAAGAAGTGGTTTTATCATGATCAATATTTGTGTAATAAATGAGTGTTTTATAAATTTACAGAGCAGAAGGTTTGTTTGTTTTAAGCCACATGGCCACATGAAACAGGAGGTAACCCTGCAGTTCCTAAATGCCATAAGCTATACGTCGTATTCAACCTTTAATATTTTTTGAAGCTGACTGCTGCAGCCTCACAGATGCCAGATGACCCAAAATACTTTCAGTAAAGGCAAGAGCCAAAGAACAAGCTGTTCTCCTGCCTCCAGAGGCAGCAGCAGTATCACACCACAGTATTTTCACAGCAAAAGGGAGAGAATGGCTTAGACACTTCAGGATATTAATGTTCTAAACAAGCTTTCATTTTACTTCCTGCAGTTTTTGTAGTCTGAAACAAAAACTGTCTTCTGTTCATTTGTTGACCATTTCTGGTAAATATCAGTGGTAGGAAGAAGAGTCATAGCTACAAAATATGAGGAAGTAGTTCTAAGGCAGTTTGATGGAAGAAAAAAAAAAAACCACTAACCTATGAAAGGCAAGGATGTAAAACGAAGTTCCCCGAGTTTATTTTTTTTTCTGACACACTGACAGATTTACATTTTAAACATTCCTGGTGTCTCATTCACAGTCCTGTATGAGAAGCAGAGCAACAGATCCCCAGAAACTAAGAGTTCAGCATTAAGAGTACCAATGCCTAGGTACCTCCTCTTTGTGGGGTCAGGTTCAGGGTGGCTTTCTACAGTGGATATTACAAACTAGGTAATGATAAATCTCAACAGATCCAAAGGACAAGGAAAAGACTTCTTTTATGACAGCAGATGGCTTGAGCCAATGTGAAATAACTTCAGGATACACAAAGGCTATTGGAGGTTAACAAGAGGTCGGGCTTTTCTCAGGCTGACTTCTAGCACACACTAAAACCTTTGAACATAACCAAATCCATTTACAGAAAGCATGATAAGATGAATGCTACCAATCTTAAAATCAATAAAAACAAATGAGGGCAATTCTAGAAAGAACTGGTTTACCTTGCACACATAATCATGAAGAGAGAATTCCCATAATAAGAAGCTGAAACAGTGCACATGCTGGCCAGATGCCCAGACTACTACAGAGTTTGCACCATTACACAACATTTTTTGTGGGTTCATCAACACTCCAAAATCAGCAGAAAGGCAAGGCAAGAAGGTAGAAACACTTTGGCAGCCCTCAGAATGATATCCAGCACCATCAATATTAAATGGCTAGCATCATTATTCTGACTTCAAAACCCTTTTCATCATGCTATCTGCTAGGCCTGTAAGCATGGTGACTTTTCAAAAAAACAGATTTAAGTTTTCCAGGAGTGTTTACTGTACCATACAAAAAAAAAATCCTGAAAAGGGTTAAAATTTGCCAAGCTTTTGATCTCTGTTTGAATGCAGCAAATCTGAAGTCAGCAGGAGGCACTGAATCCTGGCAACAACTCTTTACTGAAGAGCATCTTGCTGGTGAATGGAAACTGGAAGGGCAGTGCTTCCACTGTGATATACAAGCCTGGGCAAAACCACAGTAATGCTGGTGGCAAAGTAATGACTTGGGACTGGGAACAGGCCTCAGAACTGGCTTTAAGGAGTAGAGTGCTCTCCAGAAGACATGATTGTCTCCTCTTATTCCACCAGTTTAAGAAATACAGATGTTCCCAGTTGGAGTGAGCTTACAGAAAGGGTCTTCAAAGTAGATACAAAGTCTGATAACAGGAGACTGAGTATCAGTGTTTTCTGTGACCAGAAATCACACAGCAAATGCTGTTTCATAGAATACTACAGCAGGAAAAAAGGATGGTGTATGGAATGCATAAAACCTTCAGATAGGAGCAATAGTCAAAACAACTCATCAGACCTGGGACTCAACTGTAAGGTCAACCTGAAATTGTGCAATGGGGTTTTAGCACGATTTTGTCCTAAAACTCAGGGACCAGTTGCAGAAATCATGGCTAGGGAAATTGGGACAGTTACATGCTGGGCATCAATTTTTACAGATACAAGAGGTAGCCCTTAAGCTTGTTATGAAAAAAAATTCATGGAGATTTAGATGAATATATAACTTCTGTGCAAACATGTAAATAGCTAAAAGCATCATTTACAATTTATTATTCATCTCCTTTCTGAATGAATGAGTTGCTCTCACCATCATCAGTAGCGTGGAAAATGAATTGGGGATGTTACAGGCTGGGTTCCAGCTATACTAAAATGACAAAAATGAACTACCATCCTTCAGTTTTAAATAAAAAGGCAAGAACATATTTGACTTTAAGCAGCTGAAACAATACTTCCCCTTGAAATACATACAAATAACCACAACAAAAAAAGGCTTATGCAAAGGCTATTTATTTTGTGACTTTCAAAGGGGAGTATTTAGCTTCAATTTTCTTGAGTTACCATGTGCTTAGTGAAGATGGTTGTTAGCAACTGCAATAACTATACTTTTTATCGGGTCTCTCAGTTTAGTGAAGGTAATAATTTTCACTGGGAATTTTAAGCTGAGTTTTGAAATAAGAAAAGCCACTCCTAAAAATGAAAAGTTATTCATAGAAAAGCTAACATACGGAATCCAAGACAACAAATCCAACAGATAGGGAGGGCACAGCTCCTTGAAGAAGCTGAGTTTTTATTTTTGGTTTTGCATCGAAAGGACACTGCAAAACAGGCCCAACTACCTCATGTCTTTGCCCAGAGTCAGCAGTCATTTTAAACACAATGATTTCAGACTGGAAAGTAGCATGCATGGAATCTACCTCGCCCAGGGAAATTTAAGCTGAAAAACCAGCACAGAGGAATTGGAGCTGCCCTAGCGTGGTTTCTACTTAAGAGTTCATCTACAGTCAGCACAGCCAGTGCTGTTCAGCTGCTCTGCCTGCCTACAGCACCAGCAGGAAGCAGGAGCAATTTAATCCTGAAGGTCAGAGCTCTCTACTGAGCATGATCTCTCACTCACCAGAAAAGATGAACCATGGGTAGACTTTTGAGGTAAAAGAAATCAATGGTATTTTACTAGTAAGCCTCAGAGTAACAACACTTGCACAGAATTAAAAATTTATCAGCATTTTGACAGGACATGTCAGCATCCTGAGCAATAAAGTGCAAAGTGCTTCTGAAGGACAGCTCTTTCAAGATCTAGAAAGGCACAGAGATGGGAATCTTACAGATGTACAAGTAAAGCAAAAAATTAGTTAGAGTGCTAATGGGAGAGAGTTCTGGAAAAGAAGGAAAAGCAGGTCATGTAAAGCTGTTTAGAAGCAAAACCCAAATATGCTTCGGAGAGATAAACAAATCCACCTTTCATGAGAGCCATTGAAAGGACAGCAAGAAAAAGGAGAAAAAATGTAAAATATATAAATGTATAGTGAAATGAGCTTTACAAAGAAGTTCTCACTCTACATGCCACTCCCTGCCACCAATACCACTCTCATTTTTTCTCTCAATACCACATCTGTAGGACTCAGGCATACAGATCAGGACACACTAAAACCATGAGTGTAGAGTTCAATTTAAATGAGTTCCACAAGACACGGATATTTCTGCAGAAATGTCTGCAGTATCACTGCTATAACTTTCAAGACCAAAACCCAGACCTTCTGCAGATTATCTGAATTACATGGCTTTTGGCCAGACAACTTAACATGGCTGAGAAATTTCCCGAAGGCTATTGGAAAAGCAAACCATTTTTATGCACATATAACACATTCTGGAGACTCTTTTCCCCCACATTTTAAGTATTTTTCCCACATTTCTTACCTGAAGAGTTTTGACTTTTCCTAAAACGTTCTCCTGTGACATTGCTTGAATGGCCTGTTCACCTTCTGTTCTCCCATCAGGTATAAAAATACTGTCATGGGAAAAAGCTCGACTGCCCATAGAATAATGGGAGGATCTGGAAAAAAAAAACCAGTTAAAAAATAAATAAGCACTGCAACGAGTTTATGAGATTGACCCTTCATATCATAACTGCCCTGCTGTACAGATTTTCCCTCCCTCTTGCCTTCTACGTAAAAGTTTTGAATATTCTCAGAAGAGAGGTATCCAAACATGTTCAGTTATTAAAAGTTTAATGGAGGTGCACAATTCCTTCACATAAAGTCTTCCTCCTCAGAAGGATCTAGAGTTAGGTGTTTTTAATAGGCGTGCTGAGAAGTCCAATTGATTTTCCTCGTAAATCTCATATCTAAATGTTACTTTTAGGATACAGAGTAGGTGACTATGATGCACACATTACCGGACTACATATTTAAGAAAGCCCACATTGGTGCTTAGTCCCAGTGCTTGGGATCTGCTGTCATTCTTGGTCAAAGAAAATAGCAGGTGTTAAACAAAAGGAGCTCTATAACACAAAAAGAGGTAATACACTGTAGTAGCCAACCTCTAAAAAGCTACCTCATTTAGCTGGTTACTCAGCTCTTCCTATCACCATGACTATGATTACACTGACTATAAAAGGTTATCATCAAACCCCTGAACTGCTAAGAAGCTTATTGCACCAACCTGAGTGGCTTTGATTAGCAACAAAGAGCAAGAAATGCCTGTGTGTTGTTGTTAAACTGAATACTAATGCCAAGAAGGAGGATGCATCATGAATGACCTAGTTATATGGCTCTGATTGAAATCCACAAGCAAAGGGATTAAAAAAAAAATTGTGAAGAAAATGTAGAATTAAAAAAAAAAAAAAAAGGGAAAAAAACCTAGGCTTGTGGGTTGTTACTTCGGAGTTTGGGGGCATTCTGGGGAAAAAATGTTTGAGTTTGAAAGTCATGTTTTGTCTCACCTAGAATATTCCATGGTAAGTGAAAAGCCAGTAATCTACAAACGTGATAAAAGCCACAGTACAAAACCCCTGGACAACTGAGACATCTTAAATCTCTCCTTTTAATAATCTGTTGACAACTCTATAGAACCTATTTATAGCTTCAAAAAAAAAAAAAACAATCTGGAGAAAAAAAAAGGGTTTGTACAGATCTAACCAAAACAACCTTCTACATTTGATAAAATCATTATAAACAAATATTTCAGCCACAGCAAGGAAGATGATACTTGCGGAGAGAGGTGTAAGTAAAACAACAAGAAAAATTAAAGTTTCACATATTTAAGAAAATCAGTATATTATCTTTTTCTGCCTTTTAAAATGTACTAATTTTTCATGAAGTGTTCATGATATTTCTACTCCTACTTTGGAAACAAATATGTTTGGAATGTATTTATTACACTTTCATTTTTTTCCTGGGATATCAACATACTCTTTTTAAGTAAAAACAATAATCTTTTCTTACCAAGGAAGACTTGTTATATAGGGTTATATTATCCTGTTGAAACAGATTAGATAATAAACTATTTGTGACTTTTATAACAGAATTTCTTAGAGGTAACATGAAAACAACAGGAAAAAAGCCCCCTAAACCCTCTCTCTCTTCCTAGTTTATATATAAAACTTTTGCAATCCACTCACAACATATTCCAATCTTTTGAGTGAACACACAGAGCCATCTAAATCATTTTTTCTTCAATATAATCACAAACTAACTGAAAAACTACTTTTTATCCAGAATTAATATTTGAGCAACATGCTTCATTTGAAACAAACCAGCACACAATCAGGCAAAGAGCTGGTCAATATTTCACAGCAGTTTTAGCCATGAAAGAGAAGGAACCTTTAATTGATGCTACCTGATTGCCTCTGGATTCTAAAGGTCATACACCTTCTTTTAGAAATCTTTTATTAGAGAAACCATAAAAGCATATTTTTAAACCCTCTGCTAAAAAAGTTCCTGTACTGAATCTCTGTGACTCAACCTGTACACAGAACTGCGGTAAAATTGCATGTCACTGAAATACATCCACCTTCCTTGGCCACCCAGGAATCAGGCCGTGACCTACAATTTGAGAAATGTCCCTTAAACAGAGAGTGGTTTGAAGCTGAGAGAAAGTTGGCTTTTTTTTCATATAACTGTGTTGGACTGTTTGAACTGAAAGCTCTAGCATTGCATTCAACAAGGTGGGAGGGGGGGGGAGAAGTCTGTAGTCACAACCAAAACAGAGACAAATGTGTAAAATTTGGAAAACCAGTCCATGGGCACCCCTCCTGCCATTTGCATTGTTCAGTCTGTGAACCTGTTGCAGGTGTGGAAGGCAAGTCCAGTGGGAAATGGTGGTTTGTTAATTACCTTTGAACTGAGAGATCTGCTGAGGATGTATAATCCAGGTCATGCTGTGCTCCAGAGACGATCCTTTCTCAAAGATTTTTCCAGCAGGGCTGTGGCTCAGATACTTGTGGCTTTGTCTCACAGCTACTTGCTGTGCATACACCACTATCCTCCCCTTTTACTGTCCAGTGGGTTGGAGTTCTCATACTTAAAATCAGACACCTCATGTATATTTGTGTTGTCTGTTACAACTGATTAGTAGGCAAGGATTGCAATTCAGGCACAAAAGTGGCTTGTTTGCAAGTTGTTTTTGACCTCACTAATGAATTGCTAATATTTAAGTTGGGAGCAGCCAACTGGCAGCTTTGAACTAAACAGAATTTGCTAGCAGTTCAACCCCCAAATCTGCATTCGACCAGCTACAGGGATGCTCTGGTAGTAGGAAGTACCCAATAAAATCTGAGTCCCTGAAATGGAAGAAAAGAGCAACTTCTGAGGTCAGTGCTGGTAGACTGTCTGGGACAGGGCTGTGAGTGAAGATCTTCCCTCTCCTGCTACAAAGCTGAGGACACCTTTGGTGATCTACTCTCTCCTCCTGCCTATGAACTTATTAAATATCATTTAAAGCTTCTTTTGGGGACACCAGGTCACATGAAATAGCTTCGGAGCTCCATGTGACCTGCAATCATAAGTATATCACCAGTGAAAGTCCAACCCTACCTCTGACAAGTGCCCACAATGGTACCAGTGGCAGGTACCAGTAGCACGTACAGCATTTCTGACATTCTCCCAAACACCAAACTGCTGTCTCTCTCCTTATTACATGGCATCACATATTTCTGTTTTGTAGAGCTTAGGCCAAACATATCTGAAAGGTTTTGTCCATTTTTGTTTTCTTATTAACTTGCTAAAACAAACATACTCCAAATTGTCAGAAGACATGAAACAGTCACAGGAAAACTTGCAGTGCATTAATTCAAGATTACTCTCTACTGTATCCCTTTGAAATGCTTTGCACATATAGTGAATATTTCAGAATTGGGTGAATGAGCAATTCTGCTAGCCACATGTCCAACAACTGGTAAAAATAGTTTAAGAATTTTGCTTAAAAGTCTTTGTAGGCTAAAGAACATAGGAAAAAATATTCACACATTGTAGTAACCTAGTTTCTTTTACAGGAGAGTTTAAATACCGTTTAAGGTGATTTCCAGGCTACTTGTACTTTCTGAAAGGTCTCTTATTTTACTCACTTGGAGCCCAAATCCTTTCACATCTTCCCAGCTGTGAATCTGACAGATTATATCACAAAGGTCCTTTTCCCCCCTCTTTTTTCACTTTCCTCATGTTCTACTTTTGGAAAGACTGAATTTCTTTTAAGTCATAATACAGTATGAATAATTAAGCTTCCTTCACTGCTACCAGCATTCCCATCTTTGAAGTTTTTCTCAGAAGTCTTTATACGAAAATATCCTCACAATACACATCTACAGTCTGTGCTCCCTTCAATTAAAAGGCATGTCAACATCAGGGGTGGATTTCAATAGATTCACGGTATGACAGAGACCCAGGCTACAGTCATAGCCATGGCTGAAGGTATTACAGCTTCAAACTGCCATATCACTTCCAAGAAATTTGGGAAAACAGTGCCATCAGTTTATGAGCACTTCTGTTGATAATTCTGATGATGACACTTCAGAGGCTGTTTGTACTGAAAATAATTGAATCATCATCTGACTCACTTTCAGAAACCTGACTAAATTACATGAATTATGGATGTGCTATATCAAAATATGAAGCACTTTTAGCAAATCCTTAAAGATGTTCTCTCTGAAGATGTGTTGCAACCCAAGGATCATGTTCCAGTTTCAGCTGCAATACACAAATTTTCAAATAATTTTCTCATACTCAGAGCAAAGTTAAATTGCATTTGCTCTCAGAGTTTTTGTTGCCTCACCTGTGTCCATCTTCAGGTACCTGAAACAGGTTGGAATACTTGGTTTCACAGCAACACTAAAAACTTACTTTTCACCTTCTTTGGTTAGGATGAAATTCTCAAGAACTACTACATTTTTGAGAATGTATGATGGGCTCTGTGGTACATGCAGGTTTTAGCATGAAAAAAAATATACCAGGATTTGTCTTTGTCTTGAGTGTGCCCCAAGAGCTTAAAAGTATAGCAGAGCCAACCATCCCACAGGATTTTTACAAATAATGACACCAGTAGTGTCAAAGGGATGGGAAATAGAGCAAGACACAGAGTATGAGGACCCCACCACATCCTGACCATGGAGATGACAGGACTCCTAGCCCAGATTTAACAGTATTTAGCTGTAAAAGAAGTTGCCTCAAATACACATTGCCCCTAATTAGGTTTCTTCTGCATAAAATTAATATGCTTCTCAGACTCATTGTTAAATTCAGTGCTGCTGATTCATTTTCCTGGAAAGGGAAAACATCTGTTTCATTTCAGTCTTCTGGAAGAATCACAGAAAACCACTGGTAAAACAGATTACATAGATATTGGAGTATCACATCCATGTATGAATTTGGCTTGCAAAAACCTCTGTGCAGTAAACCCCTCTTACTGTTACTCATTCTTGCTAAGGTATCTGTGTGTGCTAAGAAATTAGAAAATGTGAAACAATTCCCTTACAGTAAAATAGAACCACCTTGATCCTACAGGTGAAGTCTTACTCCTCTTGCATGAAGACCAACTGAGAGAGATTGCTCTTTGGACCCTCCCCCAGCCATCCACTGCTATGCATCATCATCTATTTAGGATGAGATTTTCCATCAGTTCTAGATACATCAAGTCAGGACAGGTGAGGTGTCACCCTTTCTCTCTTTACCCTCCTCTCTGTGTGTTCACATCACCTCTTTTTTGCCTGATTAGTGGTCATGGTTCACATGAAACAATTCAGAGAGATGTTTTGTAACTTGAATAACTAACTACAAAAAAAAAAAAAAATCCCCAAAACCACCCAAACTCAAAAACCTACACAACTCCTGGTTTGCCTGAGCAAACCCTGACTCAAGTTTCCATGCTAGCTGTGTGTCTAGAGAGCTGTTGGAAAGAGCCAGACAACTGCAGTCCAGATATCAATCAGCATATACTGCTGTGGGACTGCACCCTTAAGTACATCAGAGCATGCAAAGGAACAATTTTACACAGAATACAAGGTTAAGTTTATCTTGACGCTGGTGGCTATAATGTTTTAGACCCCATTTTTCTCCAGAGCTATTTCTCCTCTCAAAGACATATGTGTGGTCATTAATAAGGGGAAGCTTTTCCAGCAGAGAACACTGAGACCTCAGCTCTTGTATAATCCCATGTTGGTGCGTTCCTGTAGTACAGAAATTTCACACCACCAGTTGCCTCTTTGGTGTGTCATAAATGTTCCTCCCACTCTGTTATTAAAGAGTTAGAAATAGAAACTGGAAAATAAAGGGAAAGAATGAGTTGTTCTGTTCTTTTGTGTTTGCAGAGACTGACTCCAAAAAACCCCGAGTCTCATGACTTTTAGTTTTCCATTAGAAACTGATTCTGTAATCATTAGAGATCAAAGCCAGCTTTTTAACATAAAGCCATTTTTAACATTAAAAAATTCATAAAGCATGTAAAGCAAGAATGAATTTGCTTTAGCCAGGTATTGACCCTCCCTATAATCTCTTCAAAGGAATCTGGGAGTCACTTCCCAGAATAATGCCCCAAGGAAATGACAAGGGCAGTGATAGGTTGCCTTTACTTATTGTTTTGTTTTAATAAAGAAATCTGATTCAACGCTTTGCATCTCCCATGAATGTCCCCAGGGCAGATAGAGATGAAAAACATAAATTTCATTTTCTACTCATTCCAGAGATGCATTAATACGTAAAAGATGAAAACTGACTGTAATTCTGATATATATTTTTAGTACCCTCTCTTTCATCTCTCATACTAGAATGTGAGTTTTGGTTCTAACTCACACTTGGATGGGGAATACTGTGTATGCTGTAACATAACTCTGATTCTGAGCTCAATCTAAAGATGCATTTGTATCACCTTCAGGAACTGCTGAATTTCAGGACACTCCCCCTGTTATGACCCACTCGAGTCCCATTGATGCCAATGACTAGTTGTGCAGCCCCACTGTCAGTAGTCCTGCTCATTTCAAAGGTATCACTCAACATTATCTTATATAAAGCTCCAGTCTGGTGTCATCAGAGGATCTGTAACCTATGACCTTACCATAGTTTCATTTTTTCTTACAAGCAGGGATCAAGCTTAGCTATAAGTAGCTGATGCATCATGCTAATAGTCTAACTAAAATTATGATAATCAGGGGCACAAAAATCAGTCATGGGAAGTATCAAGTCCCAGAGAGCACTAATGAGCTTTAATGTCCCTGACCAGCCTCATCTGGGAGCTCCACCCACCCACATGGATCCAGGAGCTCTCTTTAAAATCACAGTTGAGGCTTTGGTCCCTGCCTGAACTATGCTGGAGGAGTGCCAGAGTCCAATTCAAAAACAACTGTCCCTGGCCAAAAAGATCCTTGATCCAGACCTCAATTTGCAGACTTTTCCTGGTTTGCCCTTAGCTCTGCCTTCTCAGCTATGGACCTGCAGCACGATCACAGATCCCACCCTGCTGTGGGATTTCCTTGGTGCCCTGCTTGCCTTCCCTGAGGGAGCAAGAAGGCAATGAAGTAGGACTACACAGTTCTTGACATGTGAGTTTTAAATAATTATTCACTAAATTGTCTAATCTCAGAAAGTCTCAGCATGTACAGCAAAGAAAGGCATCATTCTGGTTTCCAGTAATTCTGCAAGTGAACCCTGATGCAGCTTGAGGATGTGGACTTTCACCAGTTAGCATAGAAATATGCAGATTGGTAGAAGGAACAGGGCTCTAAGTGGTCCAGCTTTCACACTTGACCTGGCAATCCATCACATGTGACACTATTCTGTCAAATAGCAGCATATGTTTAAGCAAAATCTGCTCTAAAGTATGGTAAAACATCAGGAAAAGAAGTGAAAAGTCTAAATTAGCCTTGGCAGAAATAAGTGTTATATAGTGACTGCATTTAGCCGATAAGGAAGGAAAGGAAGAGGAAATAAGACAGTATATTATATTAAAGGTGATAACTCTGTATGGTACAGGAGCCTAGACCTCATCCTTATCAGCTGCTGAAAATGACAGTTGCCATGCAGAATCTGGAAGGAAATCAAGTATATGATGATTAGGAGGGGGAGTGCAATGAAAAAATCCAAAACGGAGGCAAGGGAGAGGAAAAGTGGACAGTAAGACATCCTAACCTTCCAGAGAGACTAAAGCAAGACAGCTTATGTGATGGAAGAAGTGAAGACCACAGTAAAAAAGGTTCTGGGATTACTGATGTGAAAATTAAACTAATAATTGAGGCTGAGGACAAAAGACAAGTTAAAAAGGAGAAACAGAGTGCAACCTAATATAAAATGTTGAGGACTTGCAGAGACACGGCCTACTGAAGGGCTCTCAGGATCATATACAAATTACAGCACACATAACGAGGCATCTTTGCACTCTAGTAGCAGCTGAAAAAAAAAAAAAGGCAAGCTGATGGCACTTTGCGCAAATTTCTACTAAGTGATAAAATTGCAACAAGTAGTAAAAAGTCCTAGCTCACGTATCTAAGAAGAAAGTTTCTGGAGCTCAAAGACTTAAGCAAGCTGGGAACAGAAGGGAGGAAAGTGAGAGTTGAGGTGTCAAGAAAAGCTAAGGTCAAAAAAAATACTGAGTATGATATTAGTCTGATGTTCTGCCAAGGCAGCTGGAACAACTTCAGGAAGACTTTCTCCACTCCTCTGCTCTGACCACACACCACTGAGTACACATCAGAAATGGTCATTCATAAGGTGGTTGTGGCTCCTATTTCTGTGCTATTCAGCTGCAATATAAATTACAAAACAGGAGAAACAACTCTAATGCCACAAAAATTCATAATGAAACTTATAAAAAATCCATGTAAATGGAAAACTGCAGAGGGTAAAGCTGTTCTTTGCCACAACCTTTTCTGTCCTGGAACATCCTTGCTTCCCACAACACACCTCATAACCCAGAAATAAGAAATTTGTTCCACATGGATCCTTGTCAGCTGATGTAAGAGAGGAAAATCCAAGCTTGCTTTGTTTATAAAAGCCTTACAGTGCCCACATGTTACTTTTCTTTGCTTGAGCTTGAAGAGATACTTGCTGACATCTGAGTTCTGATAAGATGAAGTCTCCAGAAGAAGGTGGACACTAAGTAGTACTGCAACGTAACACTCTCACTGGAGTCAAGAAGGCACTCAAAATGAGCCGCTTCCAAAGAAATTAGTAAAGTGACAAAAGCCAATTGCAGAAATAAGGCTAATAAGCAGAAAAAAATGCCCAGTGTGTGAAAACTGGATGTGACAGAGAGAAGGTTTCTTGGGAGCTCCTTGAAACTCCAGCTGGGTAGACAGATCACTTTTTTACTGTTGATCTAGATTGTTTCATATGGAACTGTACAATGCTGCAAGTAAAGGGGTTTTGTTTCATGGAGAGGCACTGTCAAGAAACTGAAGTTCACTCAGAGACTTTTCGTTGGAAGAGGATCAGTGCTGTCACACTTGACTCCTCAAGACCTGACAGGTCTAATTCCAGGTCCTTTGAAATACTGCATTCAGTCTAAGGAAAGGCACTCTATTGTACCCCCAATAAGAGAAATTTAATTTCCCACTGCCTCTGCATATCAAGCTAGAATGACAAACTTTTGTAGGGCACTGCACAGGTGCACTTTCAGGTATGTCCTCACAATGCTTGCTTAATGTCAACTGTGACAAATTAGACAAATATAAAATCTTTTAAAGTGCCAAATCATAGTTTTAGAACAGAAGCTTCTGGAGACTTTAGTGAAGGTCCACAAACACAGCTTAACTTCCTTGTAATAAGCACTTCTATCTCCCAGCCCTTATGGTTAGGACATGAAGTTAATGAATACAGTTTTAACTTTGTAAACTCAAGAAGGGCAGTATAAAAGTGGGAAAAGGAATTCCAGCCTTTCACAAGGCAGAACAAGACAAACTGCAGTAGGATATCTCCCACTTGGCTGTTGCAAAACAACATGGATGAATAAATAGGCTGAAGTGTGCATACATCAGGATACCAAGCAAGTTATTTGCATCTGATGAATCCAAGATGCATCTGTAAGAACGGATGGACAGGCAGATCTCTCAGGCTGCTTCCAACTCAGCTAGTCAATCTACACCATATGCAGATTACCTAAATGGCTCCAGGGATGTCTGCATCATCCAGTCGGTGCAGTCTCCATTAGAGATTTCAGCGCTAGCTGTGAGCAGGCTTGTAAGCCAATACAGCACTCAGTGAAATACTAGCTTAGGTCTTGGAAGCAATACAGATGTCTTCTTTAGCCTATATTCATTCATTTGCTTGTCTCTACCTTCTGGAGGCAGCTTCCTCCCTTAATATCTGTTCAAAACAACAACCTCCTCTCCCCAAAACAAAACAAGAAGTCCACAAGACACATCTGCAGATAACAAATTCATGTACTTTGCAGGCTGAAAAAGAAATATAGCTCTCTTAAGGGAATGGGAGTATCCCTGAACTTTTATTGCAAAATTGCAACATTTATTAAGTTTTCGTAAATGTGTGGTTGTTGTACATTCTTAAAGAGTTTGAAGCAAATGTTTTTACAATACTATTCAGTTTTTTGCTTATATAAATATACTAATTGATATTTATATTTGCTCTGGTCTATTTCTATAGGAATAGTGGAAGGTATGGCAATGCATCTACCGTTAGACAACTTTTAAATAACTATGTATATTATTTCACTCAGCCTCTCTTTGCATTCAATTCACAAACATTTGAAATTACAGTAAAGGTCAAAAAAATATAATGGATGGAAGCCATGCTGAAAACAATGTGGTGGCCAAACTAAGCTCCCCAAAGCAATCTAACGCACTGCACTGAATATCTATGCTTGTTGTAAGATGAGCAGCGTGACAAACACTACCTGCAAACTAAATCAAATCCCACCCACATTGCACCATAAAGCCTGAGAGGAAAAACAGAGGTTTGACTTGGTATTTCTAGCAGGCTAAAACAGAACCTCTCAGGAGTCATAGGTGCAGAAAGACGTGTTCCACTTGAGGTGAGGCGCGGGACCCTTCACTCTTGCTAATCCCCTGTGATTTAAATCGTGCAGTCTGACTTATTATACCAGAAGCTTACATTTAATGCCTTTATTAATTAGAAAAATTAATATGTTTAAAAATGTAAGCATTTAACAGTCTCACCAGGGTTGGCCACACCTTCCTGTCACTGTTGGGGAATGGGACAAGTTCCCATATCGCTGTTTGTTTCTGGGCGCAGCACCACATTTTTGGTTATACTGAATGGGAAATCCCTGATAGCCAGATGACGCCCTTTAGTTTGCTCTTGAGGGAAAAGGCACTGAAACCTCCTACAGACTTTTGGCATCATGCACTCAGGTAATGCAATGCAACAGCAGTCAGCCACACCTCCAGCTGCACTGTGGCTATGCTCAGTATTGATTTTCTGAAAGGCTGGGTTGGGCAAAAGAGGTGTATGAGATTGCACTGCAGAAACCAAAAGGAAACCTAGAACTTAAGGAATTTCATAGAATGGCACAAAAAAACTCAAAAGCTTAAAAAAACCCTAAATAAATAATTTTTAAATCACATTTTCGCAGCTATTATTTTGCACCACTGGAAAAACTGTGCAGGGTGATGTTTCTGCTACAAATTTTGGCATGTTTTTTTGTCCTCTCAGCTGTTTTGTTACATTCAGATATTCACACTCCCCAGTGCAAATAGTTTCGTTTTTTCCAAAGCAGCAGGCTTTGACCAGGAGTCAGCTAACCTCTCTGAGACTAGCAGCTGGAAAGTGAAATAAGTATTACTGACACCATTAGTTTGTGCATCTGGCCTTGGGGTTTTGTTGCTGTTGGGGTAGGGGGTTTTTTGTTTGTTTTGGTTTGGGTTGGTTTGTTTGGTTGGTTTTGTTTTTTTGGTTTTTGGTTTGGCTTTTTTTTTCCCTGTCCCCAGTTAGAGATTGCTAACTAGTTAGCTCTGTGCAGTTTCTTTCTCCCACTAGTCATACAGAAAATTCTCACACTGTCCTTTTGTAATCCTCTATTGACACTTGAATATGATCTGATTTCCAGGTGCTTCTGTCTGCTCCCTTCCTTCCGCTCTACATTCAGATCAGAATAAAAGCAGCCTATTTGTTGACCCCAGTTACAATGCAAAAACTCTATGGGATAGACTGAAAAAGGATGTGTCTGTTCTGACCCAAAGATAACACCTTGCAGGGAAATGTGTGCAATAAAATATACCAGTTCAAGTTTCTCTTTTCACAGTTTTTAAAAACATGCATGCCATTAATACATGTGCTCAAGATTCTCCATGGATTCTGTTAAATCACAGAGCTGGATTCAAATTCATTTCTGCTTCACCCTGGGAATTCTTTTTTGCAACCAGTATATGAACCCACTTTGGAGTCTAAAGCAGCAGGTGCCACGTTCAGAGGAGGGAGAGAGATGCATGCACTTTGTAAAAAGCCAAGTAAAAATTGCTGCCATTTAGCAGAGGGAGAATTTAAATTTAATTCCATAAAAAGCAGGGAGAACAAGCGGTGTGTGTGCACAGGCTGGCAGCAGATGCATGTGCGCTTACCTCAGCCCACTGTTTGGCTCTTCATCGGAGGAGAGGGTGCCGTTGCAGATATTGCTGAAGGAGTGGCTGGGCTTCAGCTTGGGTTCCTCACAGTCTGAGGCAGGCTCTCTTTTCTTCCTCTTGCTGAAGAGCTTCTTGAAAGGCTGGAATTTGCCTGCCTTTTTCTTGTCTGCGGATGACAAGACAGAGCAGCGCAGGGCTGAGGGACGCGGCTGGCAAGCACACGCCGCGGCAGCAGGTTCAAAGGAGGAATGAGGTCAAAGAGCAAGTCACCAGCCCGGAGCAGCCCAGCACTTTAGATGTAAATGCCGGGCTGCAACTTGCTGTTGATGCGTCATATTGACAAAGCAAAGGAAAGCGCACTAAAACATCTGTTCTTGGGTTTAAGGATCTGTTTAGAGGTGTCAGCGCAGCCGACCACTTCGATGAACAGAAGAGATAATTTTGCATAGCCAGAATGTAACACTGCAGCTCATTTTTAGACTTTACACCACAGTTTTGACCATTTTACCAAAAGAGAAGCATTGCTTTGGTTACCCCACTTTGGAAGGTGCTGGATCCTCTGCCTTGAATTAGAAGCAATTGAAACCAACCAGCTGAGTTTTAGTTGTGTGTCTTCATAACCAGACAATTTATAAATGAACAAACAAAACAGGATAAAGTTCTGTTGGTTTGCTGCTGGGTTACTTCAATAAACATCCAGCTTTATATCAGGAAAGTCAATACATTTCTCTGACTTTTTTCCCCCCAGGTGACTGAGGACAAAATTTGACCAAGCATTTCTTCCTTGAGACACTGAAATTTTCAAAGCTACACCAAAAAAGCATAGCAAAACACAAAACAGACATGAAGACAGAAACAAGAAATAAAAAACTTAACCAGGAAAAAAAAAGTAACTTTTTTTTCCACCAAAGACTGGAGAAAATAAAGGTAGCTTTCAGCTACTATCCCCACATCTATTCAGAAGAAGTACCATGATTTTCTTGTTAGCCACTGTCAAGAAAAGATTAATTTCTCAGGGCTGGGATGCATCAAAGAATATCTGAAACATAATAACATTTAAAAAGAGTTTTATTTCTTTTCTGCTTCACTTTAATTTTGCATTGAATCTACTTGGAACAAGCTAGTTTGGGGTTTTTTTAAAGAAAACCCAGCTCTTAGCCCCCTATCATAATCTAATTTGAGAAGCATCATTTTGTACTGGTGACAAATATTTTCATAAGATCTTTAAATTCCTGTATGTGCTTTTCTCACAATCTGTGTGCATATGCACTGCCTCAGCATGCTCCACTCTTCCTATGGGCTGTAGCTCAACAGAAAGCAGCGGTTTGGTTGGAAAGTATATGGAGGCCCCTGTAGGAACATTTGACCAGGAAACTTGGGCAATCTTATGTAATGCAATAGCACTCTGCAATTCCACATTAGGTTTTACACTCCACTCTGCTATACCTGAGCATGGCAAAGCCAAATCTGGGTAACACCCCTTTGTAGTTGCTGGAGGCATAGCTGCAGAGTATTCAGAGAGAGAAAATGTGCCCAAGCACATTGTGATCTGCCTGCTTCCTGTGGTAAGTTGTTTCCAAACCAGTATGGTGCCAGAGAGCCCGAGTTGAACTCAGGGTGGGATCGAACTTATACAAAGTGAATCTATCTGTACCTGATTACAGATGAGGTAGGACACGTAGACTGAAATTATGAAGTGAAAGATGCAAGACATAGTAATTCTGGATTTCCTTTAAAGATCCCTAAAAAGTTCATACAGATATAATTCCTCATCTTGGGCAGTCAAGACACACAGAATTTGTGCGACTTGGTTAAGACAACAATGCATCCCAGTAGCAGCATAAAGATAAAAAGCTGAATTATGAACCTCAGATTCAGGCCCAGCATTAGAATTTTTTGATTCAGAATCACTGACCCACAATGAGCAGATGAGAAAAACAACAAGCACTGAAGCAGCAGTTTTACCAGGGTAGAAGAAAAAGGGGTACTCAACCTCTCCCCAGCTCTGCTTTCCATAAGCTGACCAACTCACATCTCCAGCCAGACCAGCTTTTTGCTGCTGAATTCTGACTTTGGAGAAATATATTCTTACATGGAACCCCTAACAGACGGGCAGGCAGTCATGCAGAGAAATAGAGAAATTATTGCTCTTGGCCAGAGCTCATCCAACCCTTCACACGCCTCAGAAACTGACTGGAAAACCCCATAAATCAAATGGTAGAGCATACAGAAGAGAAAACATCAGTACTGGACACAACACTGGGTGAAAGACCTATTTGTCCACAGTTCCCACCTTGCCTGTTTCCTCCACCTTCTTTGAAAGGGAAGACTGTGCCATGCCCTTTCTGCTGGTTAATGCAATTTACTGCATAAATCAATTCAACTACAGCATTTTTAAAAAAAGGTTCTTACCATGTCATTCATCCCCATTAGCCTTGTCCCCTCCTCTTCTGGAGGTCTTCAGATATAACTGAATTTCCTCATTGACTCTAAATCTACTGTACTGATTCACCAACTATGAATCTACGTGTTGAACAAATATAACAGGTCAACACAGCTTTCATTTCATGAAAATGGGTGAAAGCCAACACTCCTATCTCCAGCCAAGATCTGCTTTTCTCTGTATGATTTAACATGTCCCTTAGCTGTTTCTGCTGCATACCCCATCATCACAGTTGTCACATTACTAAGCGTGAATTCTTTAAATTAGGCTTTGTGATTCATTCCAAAACCAATGAACAGCCTTCCCTGCACAGGCTGAACACACTGTTCCCCATCCTGCCAGCAGCCTGCCCTTCCAGGTATCTAAGGAAGGAATACCTGACCACTAAGACAGAGTCTGTTTACGTAAATTTTTCACAAGATTTTATGGAGGAATTTACCCCTATAGGGTAAAATGTTTCAGTAAACCAGTAAAACAAGTACAAGGAATCCAAACATCAGCAATGCAACAGACAATGCCCTGCATAAAAGCCTTTTGCATCTCTAATGCTCAAACACAGCTCCTTCCTTCCATCCATCTCTAGTGCTGAGAAAAAAAAATGGGATAGGAAACACTGAAGTTAGGACACCCAACGCTGTCAACTTGCAGCAAGGACAGTTGCTGGAAGTGCCAGGAAATAAGTCTGCTTACATGGGCCATTTGCTTTTCTCCTTAATCACTTGAATGGGAATCCTGTACATCCAGCCCCAGGAGACCAAGGGAAATTAGTAATTAAATGTTTTTTCCTGTCTGTTTGACAAGTCTATCTTGTTCAAATCACTGTAAACAGTTAACAGTAAATCAGTTTTGAATCACAGAATAACATAAGGTGTGAAGGTGACAGATAAACAAGTTTGGATACACTAGCTAGAATAACACAGCACAGATGGTATACGCTCCCGTCTCAGCTATCAGAAGACTAGCAGAACAGATCAGAATAATCTTTAACCTGTCATATAATTTGTCAGATGCATGAAGACACACAGTGCCTAACATAGAGCCAGCAGAGAGCATCAGTATCATGAAGGTAGCACATGGTCCTTCCACTCCCAGTGACAGAAGGGAGCAGCTTCTCTCATGCTCTCTCTTTCATGCTCTCCAAGAAGGATGAAGGCAGGTGCAATGGGCTTTACTGCCAGTAAATCAGTCACAGCCTTTGGACTCCAGCTGGCAAAGTCTTATCAGTGTGCCAGCTGAAAATTCCCCATAAGACATCTTGTTATTAAACTGCTCAAATGTCACCCAAATCCATTGGGATTCCTAGGCTTAATTCCTCCTTAATCCATCCCATCAAAACCAGCACAGAATCCTCAACACAAGCACAGGTCAAACAAAGACTTAACTACCACGCTTATAGAGGGAAGAAATTTAAATGACTGGAAAGAGAGTGAGCAGTGTATCCCAGAAAACAGGACCAATGCAGCGGTGAGGTTATGCCAGTGGACGGGACAGAGAAGATGCCAATGTCACTGGAAATATTTGAAAAATAATTTTCAAGCAAAGCAAGCTTCACATGAGAAACAGAAAGACTCACATAATCGCAGAAAAGACACTTAAATATTTAACAAGATGTAGATTCCTTGCTTTTCCTATTTGCTGCAGTGCTGGGGGTACTCACAGTACTGTTGATGATGAAACCTGCAGGGTGAGACCTCTCCAAGCACAGCTGACCAAGCACATGCATCAGCTGGTAGGCAGGAAGATGATTGTTGAGGGGAAAAACAAATAAAACCAGGATTCATAGTGTCAATTTAAAGTTGAAGTTACTGTGGCCAGGATTTTTCAAGCCCCAGTTTTGAAATGGGATTTGCAGAGATTTCACAGACTTTATTGCTCATTATATGAGATGCAGCATCTGTCTATAACACTTATCCCAGAATGAGATATTGCACAGGACCTCTCTCCAAAAGAATGTGTTCCTTGTTATCAAATTTAATGGCTACAAAATATGGTGTAATAAGATAGATTAATGAGAATATAAATTATTAAATTGAATTGAAATTTCTATAAATAATTTAGAGAATGAAAATCCATGTGCACGCATCATTAAGAACTGTGTGGCAGAGAGAGGGCAGAAGGATTACTGGTCTGCAGGCTCAATACAGCAGCCAAGGCAAAAAAGGGAACTAAAAGATATTAAGAGGGTAAGTTGACTGGCATCTCTAATTACATCTCTACAACAGAAAAAGGTTATGAAACAAAATGCCAGTAAAAAAAACCACCTTGATTTCAAGCTAATGATATTTCTTATTGATGTTCTTTTTAAAATAACCCAGGATGTATCCACTACAGTAAGCAGTGCCCTGCTGAGCTCTGGGTTGGCCATGCACCTGCACAAACCTGTCTGCTTTTCAGGTCCCCATCAAAAAGCCACCCTTCCCTCCCCCCTGCCCAGTCTTTTCTCACAGGGCATAGAGCTTCTCTGTGCAAACCAGGATTGACACTTGCCTCCAGCTTTCCCACCCACTCCACGACTCGGCACATCCATTTCTATGAGTCCCCGGAGATGCTCGTTACAGATATAAATTTGCAGCACTCTCTGGAGAGGTGTTTCCACTCCTCCAGGAAAGGGAAACAAATTGTTTGGGATCATGGAGTAGCCTCTGCTACACTTAACCATGTTCTCATGTTTTAAAATAGGTGTGAGCTCCTGTACCTGTTGTAGCTCATCAGATTTCACAGGGAAAATTGGTTTCTGGACATTTTCTGCCTTCATGACCTGCCCTCAGTCCATTGCCCTCTCTTCCACATGTAGCTAAAAAGAAAGCTGGGGTTGACAGATGAATATATAGATGCAGTCTAGATATACAAAGCAGAACAAACTAAAAGAGCCCAAAGAAACATCTAAGAGAACACACACAGAATAAAGATTGACATAAAGAAAGACTGACATTCAGATTCAATAATGTAACTTCCCAGCAATGAGTTCAACTCTGTGAGACATTTAGTGATAGCACATAAAACTCATAAAACGGATAGTATGCAATAGTCCCATGCCGACAGAGATGAGATGAGATGACCTGACATCAAATCAATACCTGAGAAACATTAAATAAAAACAATATTGAGAGGGATCAAGAGCATTAAGTTGGTGTAGCCACAGTAGTCTAATGAAACACACAGGCAAAGAAAAGGAAAAATAGCATGTCAATGCTTGCCTGTTTTTCCAAGAGTATCAAGTGATCTTACAGAGATACTATTTCTTGCAAACCTTGTCCCAGAGAGAGGATGAGGTATTCTTGGATTACCTGATATAAACTAGTAATACTACCTTAAGTATCCATAACACAGCAAAAACAAATCTTATTTTCCAGAAACATCTAATTTCCCTTGCCACCTGCAGACACAAAAACATTTCCATAAACAAAAGCCGATTTTTTGATTTTTCTTCCTCCCAAAGACTGTATCTTCCACAGAAACCATATGTAGCTGAGATAGTCAGCTGTTTGGAGACACATATGAATTATCATAATAGAGTCCCTTAATGTTCAAACAGCATCTAGTAAACTTTATCATCCAGAGCAGGGAAACACCTATTTCAACACTTCTCTTGATACAACAAGGAAGTAACAGGGAAAGTGAAAAGTTACGTCATTCACTTCAAGGCAAAAGGATTTAACCTCTGCTACATGAGATTTGCCTCAGTGGTCTTTACAAGCAAGAAACAAATACAAATGGAGAGGAGGAGTAAAGAACAGTTTAAAAATGTTCAGACGACATTTTAGATGACAACAGAAGAACCAGAGCTGAGTAAATACTGGTCATCTCTCCTATGAGACTAATTCTTTAGTCTCATTTACTCTGGCTAGAGTCTCACCTCCCTTCATTGCTGAGCTCCTGTTTTCCTCTTTTCCCCATCTATAAATTAAAGTCTTCCCAGCCAGACCTTCTATTTTTATCAAGTATCACAATGAGTGGTCCTTGAAGTCAGAAAGCCTCATTTACCCAAAGGTTTGTTTTAACATTAACATTCTGCTGCCTTAATCCATCCCACTGCCACCCTTGGGCAGCACCTTTGGGATGGAAAAGACACCACTCTCCAAAAAAAACAACCAGACTTAGAGCAGGTAGGTCAGTTTGGGAATGTGTGAGGTAGGCCAGGGATAGCAGGGACTCCCAACAGGGAGGATAGTATGAGAAGATCAGTATAAACTTTTTCAAGAGAAAGCCCCACTTACAGGTTACACAGTGAGTAGCCAGGGGGTTTAAAGTAGCTTGGGAGACACATCCTGAGCACAGTGACAACAGTTAGTGGAGTTCATACATAAAAGGACATTTGCAAAAGCGTTAAGTTAATGGGATAGATGTTACTGAGGTGCTGGGCTGCACTGCAGAACACATGCAATAAGATAGAACCAGCTTATTATAGCTCCTGGCTCAGTGATGCATGTGAGACTTTTAGAAAGGAATGGACCACAAAAGGTTCTGATTCACCAACAAAACATTCATTCATTATGTAACAGAAGGGAGAAAATTACTAGGGCAAGAATTATTAACTCAAGGTATTAATGACAGGAGACCCTTTTGGTATGCTGGGTTTTATCTGAGGTTTCCAGAGATGCATTAAACACCTGAGATCAATGCAGTAAAGGGATGTTGGCTTATTATTTCCTTCTCAGAGAAAAAAAAAAAAGTGTAAAACATGGGATTTCCTTAGGAAGTTAATTTCTTACATGGAACAATTCCTGTTTGGAAGCATTTAAAACCTATCCTGGCCACACTGCATATGAAAAGATAAACTCTCAAAGGCCAAGCAACTTCCCTGAGGCCCTGTCGCAGAGCAGTCCAAAGTCCAAGGAGTAAAACCTGCACTGGACAAACAGCTCCCCACTGCCCCTCCCCAGCTGCTGGCAGTCATTTATACCTCCTCAAGGCTTGTACAAGCTGCTGATAGATCAGGATTCTACATTCAAATCACTATTTCTTGCAGGGGATTGTGTTTCATGAAGTTTTTCCTGCCCCTGCAGCCCTAGAATAAGTCCTGTATTGCACTGGTCAACACTTTTGGATCCACAAAATTTCCAGTTTTCCATCAGTGACAGAAGGAGCATTTCATCCTCACAGAAACTACTGGCTTACCATAGAAAATAGAAAATGTTAATTTTCATGAGGGCAGCATGAAACTCATAGACCAAACCTCCTCAGAGATAAGGCAGAAATGCCAACAGCATGCTGGTGAATTCTATTGATAAGACAAACCTGAAAAGTATCCTGACCTCCAAGGAGAGTCAGAGTGCCATGCCAGAAGGACTGGATGGCTGGAGGACTGGGATAACAGAAATGAGAGGCAATCCTGCAGTATTATGTACAAACTCATTTGTTTAGGGCCCAGATCAGCTAGAAATGTGCAAGAAGACAGACGTCTGGCCACACCAGCTGATCACAGGATAATTATAAACCAGCAGTGTGGTGCTGCGACAAAAATTAAATGTCATCCTATGGAAGGGGCTCCTGGGGCTGACAGGGGTCGCTATCCAAGCAATGGGGTGGAGACCCAACTTACTAATAAACCACTAGGTGCTAATAAATCAAGGCTGTAAGCAAGCAGGTATATCCAATATATTTTAGATTGGGATTTGGAATTTTTCCTTCTTTTATGGTGGAAACAACAAACTAATACATTGCTGAGTCATTTTGACACAGAACAATTCTCTCTTGAACGTCACATAAAAGCAATATTAATGGATAAAAATTTCATGTCATGGTGCAAAATCAGATTTATTATTTCTGCTTTTGCTGCCTAACACAAACTGAAACCAGTAAGGACATAGATACTGTGACATACAGCAGCTGCAAGCACTAAAACTAGTAATATAAGGAACACTTTCAAGGCAGTATCCTGCTCAAAACAATAACAGCCAATAATTGAAGAAAACCAGCAGATAAAAATGGCTTTGTTTGTTGTGACTGGTGAGTATCAAAGAATGACTTCAAACTCAGTGAAATCTTTTAAAATTTTACAGTTTAGACCTATTTATAGGTATCTAAGAGATAAAAAATTTGGAATTTTTCATCCAAAGATTTTTCGTCCAATCTTTGAGAACTAACAATATTCACTTCATAGAATATTCAAATAGATGTATTTTACCATCACATTTATTTGGCTAACACTGAATATACAAACATATAACACTAATGAGTAGAAGCAGTGCTATTTTAAATGCCAGTCAAATAAGATTTCTACTACAAATAGAAATATAAAGGGCTCTTTATAAGTTCTGTAATATCAAAACAGAAAAAAACCCAAGCTACTACAGTGATGTTAAGCGAAATCTCCCCCTATCTGTTCTATTTTATGATGCTAGAATAAAATTAATTACTCATAAAGAAGCAAAATTAAAAAGAAGAAGAGAAGCAGCCATAAAGAGATGACACTCGAGCATTTATAAACTTAAACATTTAAAAAATATCTCAAATAATTCAAATATAAAATGGCCTTTTCACAAAAGAACAACTCTTTCTATCCCTGAACTAGAGAAACCAGACATTTCCTTTTAAAATATCTTTCCTTTAGGCAGTGGGAACAAAAAGAAAAAAATCTATTCCCTGTTTTCACGCTGTTTCACTTCCAGGCAAGGATTTGCCAGGCCAGGATGTGACTGATCATGCTCATCACACACCATCTCACTGAGCAGAGATTACAAAGCATTATCACCAGTAAATCAGGGACATATATCAAATTTAGCCACACAAGCTGGGCATGATTAAACTTTGCTGAGAAAGAAGATGCTGCTTTTTCTACAACATACCTGCCCACATTGGAGTTTATTTACCATGTACTATGTCCCAGAATGAAACAGAATGGAGGAGACTCAGGTGGCCAGGCAAAGCACAAGATCTTTTGTGTTAGTGCGGATGGTTAAACGTAACTACCATCAAGGGAAATTAATGATTGTAGACTGCAGGATACGACATCAAGATGGACCCTAGAGTGAAAAATATTCAAGTATGCAGTTTGTAAACCTTGGAAGGACACGGGGAGCATAGGCTGTGTCTGTTGTACTCTGAGGAACTACAGCAGCCCTGACACCCAGGGGACCAGCCAAGTGCTATAACTCACGATGCAATATCATCCCAGAAAATGTCACTTGTACAGGGTGCTTTCTGGCAGATCAGGTACCCTCCAACTGTTCCAGTACAACAGCAAGAGCAAGGAACAGAAATTCCTCTCCTGGCACTAACTAGTGCCAGAGTCTGTTTGTCAAGCAAGGATGGAAGCCGGAGTCTATTTCAGCAGCTCTGAACACTTGTTTTCCTAGGTGCTGAGGCATGTTTTGGATCCCTGCAAGCAGCTTGGTACAGGAATTGGTACCCTGCCTGTCCAGTTAAGGGAAGCTCACAGTGAGAGTCCGGGGAAGCCCATACTGACCAAACCATATTTAGCTCCCTTCCTTAACTGCTTCTTGACACCTTGCATAAACACACCTGATACCATTCCCACCCTTGTAAAATCAAGATTCAAGAGCACTTGCTGTGAAAGAAATTGCAGAGAGCAGATTTGGGAATGTGCTGGGAGCAGAGGAGAAAGGTAAAACATTCACCAAGTTTTAACCATTTTTATTTGTTTTAAATGTATTCCTATCTAGACTACAAGCATTCAGCTGAAGCAGTATTTTTCCATCTCTCTAAAGATGAGAGATGGGTTACAGCAGCACACGCAAGCTTTAAAGAACAGTAACAGTACAAATATAATAAACAAGCTGAAATAAAAGTTTACAAAAATAATCAGTTTCCATTATGTGACCAGTGGCCTCAAGAGATGCTCACATCTCTCTCACTGGCACATTTCGATGCTGAAATACTGCAAAGCACCTGAAAGCAAATTCAGGTTGCACTTCTTGAAACTTTCCTCACATGAAAGTTTCTGAAAGATTTGTCAAATATGAGTTTGGAAGCCAACAGAGCTGTTGCTTTGCTCTGTGAGCACAGAGAAGGCAAACATTAACACTTACAGCTAAAAATCCTTAATCATTCCAGTGCTCCTTGTTGGCCCTCTATCAGATCCTGAGATCCTCATCAGGTTTTCTTCTACATTGTCAGAAAAATCCTGATGCTCTAAATGACTGTGCTAATCTTGATACTTCTTTAAACAGTTGAGTTGAAGTCCAAAAGCCATATGTGCACTAACACCCACCCAGGACAGTCAGAGGAAAGAATCATTTAATTTAGGTATATGAAATCACAGCACTGTCAGTTATATGAGGGTAACTTTGCACAGTGTAAAGTTAAGCCTAGGCTTCTCCCACCCCTTTATCCCCTCTTCTTCACTTTTTAAGACTAAGTCTTACATATTACATGGAAGAAAGAAAGATGCCAGTTGTGCAGCAGAAATACATAGCACTGTGGTGATGCAGAGCAGCATTTTCTCCAGGAGGGTATGTCTCAATTACAAGAGAAACCACATTCCCTCCTTTTCATTTTCCTGCTTTTCTGCCGTGGATTACTTGAAGCCAAACCATAAAATGAATAATCACACAATATCAGAACAAAATAGGAGAGTCTCCAAATATTCTATTTTTTTAGTTTGGCTTCATTTATCATGTATGTCTCTACCTGATGGTAGAGAGATGACATATATCACAGGGTATAGGTTGTTTGTAATGTGTTTGCAGTAAACATTACTCTGAACAAATGTAATTTGATCTGATTTAGTCACAGTTAATGTTGAGTTTAAACTCAACATATATGAACAGATATTGAGTTTGAGTGTTTCAGACTGTAAACTGAAAATTATCTGATGACAACTAATCTGCAGTACCACCTGAGAATTCACTGATTTACTAATGTTAAATGAAGATGAGCAGTTCACTGATGAACCTGGAAAAAAACCCCCACCTGGACAGAACACATACAGCTACCTGGCATTATAAATATCCATATTCATTAATGGGAGGGCAGTTGCTACTTGGAAGGTGCCAGTTTGGAAACCACAGTCAAGTATGTGACTATAAAGTGTTCAAATACATGTACTTGGTTTTGGTAAACTGATTCCTATGAAGGCATCACCCATCACCTATATTGTATCCTAAAGCTTCAGTAATGGTAACACAATCCTGATAGCATTGTGTAATAGGATAACCATGTAATCAAAAAAGGGAAAATAAGAGAGCAGTGACATTTCACTACTTTGTAACAAAAATTATTTGAACAGCTTTTAAAAACACAATAATATTTTTACTAAGTTCTTCCAAAAGCAGAGGGAAGTCTTTTTCCCATTTCTTTCAGCACAAAGTGGAAGGAGACACTGGATAGGAGCTGAAATAGATTATCTATCTGTAACTGTTTGTCCTCGAGGTGCCTTGGTGACATGTACATCCGTGGAACTGAAACCTAGCTGCAAGCCTCCCCACTGTGGCAGCCCACTGCTGCATGGTCACCACGTGCACTGCACACCACTGCAGAGGAGGTCAAAAGCCTCTTAAACAAAGCATGTGAAATTAACCAGGGCCAAGGAAGAGGGAAGAAAGGATGGCTCTTAAAATACGTGCAAGACCTTACAACTCAGGAAGGATCAGAAGATGTAGCAATCTGTATTACTTCCTTGTAATATCAAATGTTTGTTTACTTTAAACATCTGCCAGAAAAACTGTCCATAGAAAAGACCTCAGAGTCCCCCGGAAACAAACTCTCTGAAAGACAGCATCACCCTTTTGCAGCCATGGTGGAAACACAGCATGCCAGAATCCCAAGCAGCGCTCCAAAGTCCTCTATGTACACAGAGCCATCACCAGCATTACTTGGCCTCTAGCAGAATAAACCCAAACTGAAGAGGGAGAGGGGTTTATTTTTCTTTGGTTTTTTTTGCTGAAAATAGTTTTTGTTCCAAGATACACACTGGGGAAAAGCAAGGCGGCTGGAGGTCCCCTGAGGTTCTGACGGGCAAGGGCAGAGTGGTCGAGGCAGCCTTACAGGGCTTTGCTCTCCTCTGCTGGAATGGGCTCCATGCCATAACGAGTAAGTTTTGAGGACCTGACCTCATTGTAAACAACTGTGTTTCTCTGCCCTGCCCTCCTGGACCATGCCATCAGACTGGTAAGGTTTGTTTGTACCTGTTCTTCAGGATATCCCAAGCACCCTCTCCAGAGTCAGCCTCTTATTATCCTCCAGCACTCAAGTTGTCAGCCGGGGCAAGTGTAGCCACAGAGCAGCTGGTCATCCCTGCTTTAGGCTATACTGTGAAATGGGACAGGCACTCTGTTCTATAGGTTAAAGAGGACACCTCATTTAGGGAAACAACATTCCAGAATAAGAATTAAATTTCTTCTGTCGTGGGAGAAAAGGAACATGAAGAGATTGTATCTTTGGAGTAAGGAGACAAGATTTTAGTCTCACTATATGATAAGAAACCAGTAAACAAGAGGACAGAAGTCAACTGTGTTGAGATATCTAATTAGTTCATGAAGCATTTTACTAGAGTATAATTTTGTATGTGTAACAAAGCAAAAGGTACTAATTAATTGCAAATCATTAAGTGCAAGCTGTTTAATAATTATGAAAAATGAATGCAGGCATGCCAAGGTTGGTACAGACAAGAATTCCATATAGCTGAGTGCTGCATTTCCAACAGCAGCCAGTCTACTCAAGAAACCAGTCTGCTCAAGTCTTTACCCATGGGGTCAACTTTTTTTCCCCAACTTTTCTGAAAGAAATCTTAAAGGACAAAGATAATGAATGCCTTCGCAACAAATGACTGGATTAGACAATTAGTGTCTGTCAGTGTCTGTCTCCACCCATGAGCAATTAAAACTTCATGTTCTATGTATAGAAAGCATTGCTATCCCATGTAGAATGCTCATGGATATATCAATCATCCATATTCATGTTCTCGTCTTTTAGAGTTCTGCTAATACTTATGCAGAATCAAGGTAAGTCAGTCATACTCATCTCTTTGTAAACAGTATGCTTCTTAGGGAATCAGAAACAAACATCGGAAGTAAGATTTTACTAGCATAATATTTTCAAAATTTGCTCTTTACCCAGGGACATTGTGCCAAGGCAGAGAGAGTTCAGAAACCACTGCATATATTAGGATAGAAAAAGACTAGAAGCAAAGGGACCACACGCAAAGTGGTTGTAGGCAAAGATTTCCTAGAACAGCAGCTTTCAGCAAAGTCTCACATGACAATGAATTGCTCATCCCCTACAACTGTCTGCTGGGGATTTTTAAGTCTTTACCATAGTACCATACAGTGATTGACCATAAAACCCAGTATAAGGCAAGACAGCGATACACCATTTTATTTGGTGGTAATTGTAGAACAAATGGTTTTCTACAAAAGCAGGCACCAAATTCTGGGAAAGTCTGGGCCTGGAATTTGCAGCTCAGTTATGGCTTAACTAATAATAGCTAACACAAGAGTAAAAGTCACATGAAAAACAGAGTTTCCTTCCCACAGTGCCACTGGTGAAGCATACAAAAGGAAAACCAAAAAAGTCTGAAAACTTCACACAAGTAAATTTTTTTCTTTGTACTGAATGGACATGCTGTACTCCCACTGCTTCACAAAGGAAGTTAAGAGCTTCTTTATATGTCAAGTCTACTCCGTTTTTCTCAACAAAATACAAATGAAAGGGCCATGTCAATTATTAACAGATGACAACAGAGAGCTAGTCAGGTATTTCAAACGCTTGTGTCTCTTCTTCCCACATGAATTCCTCAATAGTAAATGCAAACTAAGTCTTCTTACTACTTTCATCATTTAAATCCATAATTAGAGACTATTAAATAACTTGTTGAGAAGTAAAGGCTTTTTTACATTCCTTCCTCTCTCCTTTCTTTCCCTGGGAGAGCATTTGACCTGACTGTCAGTGACAGGATGACGGGGGGATTTCATGTTCTGAAGGGCACTTGATGAATCAAGTCAGAGCCTTTTCCCCTCTTAATACCTTTTCAGTACCTCAAGCTCATGTGGAAAATCATGCAATCCAGTGGAAACAGAGACACTAGGTATATAACGGGGAAATCTGAAAGCAGACTAAAACTTTAGTCATGTTATGATGTTAACCATCATCTTATGTTGAAAATAAGTCTTGTTTATTATAAACACTTTGGCCAGGCTCTCCTCCCCCATCTCCCTCCCATCCCCAAACTTCACCAACAAAGAGGTGAACAGGTCACCACCACATGAATCCAGCACCATTGCTTGACAGCATGCTTGCTATTTACACATAAGTACAAACTTAACACTGCTTCAGTCCATTCACATCATTTAACTCAAATAAATTCTAAATTTGTCAAAGAATCTCTGCAAACCCAATGTAATCAATAAAAGTGAAATCATATAACTTAGTATCAGTGCAATTGAAAGATAATTGAGAATTATCATAGGAAAACCTGTCAAGATTATAATTACCATAGTAAACTTAAAAATGGCAAACTTTTTGACAATTTTGAAAAATAATCCATATGATCCTAAGTAAGCATGTACTTTTTATTTACTTCAAAATTTAAATCCATAAATTCTAAACTTTCATCAGTTAAAAGGGCCATTTCAAATAGTATGGTAAAAGCACAGCATCTGACATAGCACAAACTGGGGGAATCAATTTTCCCACAGTGGAACAGGTAGCTCCTAGTAATGCCACAGGGAATTACCTGCAAAAACATAAACCAGAATAATCTCTTTGTTTTGGATTTGGCTGAGCTTCACACATACGCTGTTTATTCTGACGGCCATAAAAATGGACAAAAGCAGCACACACATTAGCAGCAGCTCCTGCTTAAAAACAAGAAGCACAACACATTTTCCCCTCAGCCAGCTCCCCGCTGAAAGTATTCCAGACTAAGCCACAAAAACTTAACAGTGAACTTTCGAATGACAGGACATCATGTGCTCCATCAGTCAAGTACTTACAAGGTTTCTTAAACAAATTGATCATGCCTACAATTTCAGACGAAGTCAGAAAAACTCCAGACTTGATCTTCTCTGAGGAAGAAACAAAAGCCATGAAATCACCAAAGAGAAGGGCTTGTTTGCCTTTTTTTTTTTTGTTGCTGCTTTTAAGAGAACTCTGAAGGACATATTGTAACATGATAGGAAACTTGTAGGAACAGCCTTAGAAATAAGGCTGGGCATGTACTTCAGCACCCTGTTCTTAGCGCTCTCCCTGGGGAAAATGCTAAGGGAGATTTTAACCAGCAAGAGTCAAAGTGATTTCAGATTGACAGCTAAGACATTCCAGGTGATCTTACATTTGATATATTAGTTTATGTAATTGCTTTTTGCTCAGTCTTCCCCAGCTACAAAGCCAAAAGTAGCTTACTTGTCCCACAAGGGAAATAAGGTATACTGGGGATACTGGGCAACGCTTTATAGGTGTTATGAATAACAGCAGGGGCTTTAAAAAAGTAAGAAAATTCCTGACATTATAGTATTATCCATGTTTTTACTTTTACAAGAACAATTTAATGTCAATAGCTACCATGAAATCAGGAGGCTGCATTTTCCAAGAAAATTTGTGCCAGACATTAGTATTTTCTGAAGCATCCTATAGTACCATGAAATGGAGACAAGCATTAAGCAGACTTTATTCACCATAAAAGAAGCAACAATGATGCAAATTCCTCTTAGAAAGCAATAAAATTTTGAATATAAAACCCCAAAAAGGCTTCATTATGCAGTTCTCAATCAACACCAGCTGAGTCAAAGCCTACTACAGTACTTCTCTGTGCTCTGGATAAAACTTCCCATGGATCCAGTAGCTCCACTCGCAGAGATGCCGGTCTTCTACAAACACACATTTGCAATAGGATTTAAGGGAAAATATACCCAGTAAAGATAGGCTCTCAGATCTGTAGTTTGGCATACAAATGGAGGTCTAATTTTCAATTCTCTTGGGAACCATCATGCAGTAAAATCCACAACAGGAAATTAATGTTTTAATGATGTCTTTTCAATTCTTGCATGGTGTTTGTTCAAAATCATGTCTTACAAGTTTTACCCAAAGATCAACAACAAGTGTTTATGCTTACGCTTTCACATCCTGATGGTGTTAAGACCAAAAAGTGCTTCTCAGGAAATTCAAGATCTAGAGAAAGACTATACTTTCTCAATGTGAAACAAAACTTTATGGTTTTTATCCAGTTTCAACAGAGGTCCTTGGCATTTGCATATCAATTGCAGAGACTTTTTAAGTCAGAAGATAAAGCCTTTAACAGGGGAAAATTTTAATTAATCTGTTGTACATAGTGCATTTACTAATATCAGATTTCTCAAATTTCCCTCTGTCAAGTCAATTAAAAACATGTATTTGGAAAAACATTGAACAATCTTAGGCTGCTTAGCAACCCCTTCTTTCTAAGCATTGGAAATATAGACATACAGAATAATTTGCATAAAACACAGACAAATGGGATTGAACTGTAAATGAGAGAAGATAAAATAAAAAGCTTGAGAGTTATATCCCCCCTGTTGCTTTCTCCTCTGAGGCATCTCATGGCAAGTTTTTTTTTTGGTAGATATATCAAGATTTATGTGTAATAATGACTTTAGCAACTTCTTTCTTTAGAGACATTTTATTTCACTAATGCAACATTCTCAGGAACCAAGAGAATCACTTCTGCCCAATTTCATTTTAATTAAAAAGAGCTAAAAAAAAAAAGAATAGGAAGATGAAACTACTTTGGTTTGACAAAATGCATGGTATTTTGACCCATCTATAAGGGCTGCTTATGCCACTCCAGCACCTGACAGACCAAGATTCTCTGCAGACAATAAATCACCTCACGCAGCCCCCTCAAGCCTTCCTCCCACAACACTGCACTAGATCTAGCATCCCTCCAAATAACCAGCAAGCCAGGATTAATTCAGACCATGAGAGCTCACAGAAGGGCTCGGGATCATCCGAAAGACTGCACAGGTACCTGAGCAGAAACTCTGTGGATCATAGCTGTGGTCACTTCCCTGAGCACATTCTGCAGCTGTTCAGGTCCTTTGCAGTCTTTTCGATTTGAACCCCATGACTAAGATCCACCTTGAAAACCAACAGATGGACATTACAATATGGTAATGCATAGGTGTCAAGAGGTACCTCTTACAGGGATAACATAATCTACCATCAAAGTTGGAGATGCCTGAATGACCATGAAACAGCCTCCTAGGTGGGGATAATTAGTACCATTTAATCATCACACAAGGTTATCAAAGGACTTTTCGTAGCAACAGCTGAGAAGCAGCATCACTCAGACAACAGACATGAAGATAAGTGGTGGACAATCTGGCAATGAAGAGGCAGAAACCACTCTCCCTATAACTTCCTAATATCAGCTTTATCTCAGTCACATCTGAACTGCCTGCCACCATTGCCATAGCCTTTCTCTGTTTAAGCAGGGTTGAAAATTGAAACACAAGCTTTTGTTATATGTCAAAATATTAAATGAAAGAGGGTTAAATGGTGAAGTGACAAAATTAAGCTCAATGCAAAGTTTAAAGACAAAAATAAAATGTTTTCCTTCAACTGGCTTGCCTGCAAATAGGTCTTGATAGATGAAAAGCGCAATGCAGTAGGCATTTAAAAGGTCCTAGTTATTCCCCAAACAACTCCAGTTCATGTAAAGCCCCTAAAACACATATGGTGTGTTTTGCTTTTACATTAGCAGATATTAATTACATAATTCACATACCTGAACTGGCAGAAATCCCATCCACTGATGCCAAACTAAAATTTTTGCCCCTCTGGCCAAAATTTCATTTGGACCTATTTTCAATGCAACAAGAAATGGAGGCAGTGGAACTGCTAAAAACTTGTTATATGTAATTGTAGATATGCAGGTTATTTATGCAAGTATAGGTTTGGCATAGGCACTAGACTAAACTTGGGAAACACACTTGGTCGGAAAACTTACCTGCTCAGTAAAAACCCCACAGATCACCAACTCACTCAAGTGCTCCAGAGCTAAATGCGATCAGTGGAGAATATTGAAGCTAGTATGAGAAACCAAGAGAGAGCAGCAGAAAATGAACTAGGTAAACACCACTGGAGCCAGGAAGTTTCTGATGAGTGATTAAGGATACAAAAGATGGGATCCGTTATCTAGACAAGCATGTCCCACAGGAACAACTAAGGAGGTGATAGAGAGTTCTCAAGCAACGGAGTTGCAATCTTGTCTCTCATGTGTCCCTTAAATGCTGGAGGTCTAAATGGAAAAACTTTCAAGTTAGCATATAAAAATTATCAATATATGGCATTTTCAATGGGATATGCAGTCATCCACCTCTAATCTGTCTCTTCAAAGAAATTCTACTCAGTACGACCACCAAGGCTGCCTGGAGACCACCAAGTGAACTTTGAGAAATACTTTTTCTTTTCTTTGTGAGTGGACAGGTGCCTCATTTCCAGATAAAAGTCCCAACAGCACAGTCCTCAGTGACAGCAAAAGCAGAAAGCACTGAAGGGAGCAGCGTCTCCCTGGAGATATGCACCTCTGCCCCAGAGCAAGCACTGACTGCAGAGTGCCAGTGCTCCCCAGGACATGCTCTTCTGAAGGCAGACAGGGAACGCCAATTTGCCGAAGTGTTCAACACAACACCTCTCTGAAGTTCTGACTGTGCAAGCAATGGCAAAATGATAATTTTTTAAAATGTCTTTAACAGAAGTCTTGATTGGAATGAAACATCTCTTGCATTAATCAACATCCTTGCATCAAAGTAAAATCTGGCAAGTATAGCTTCTTATTCTATTAAGCCACAAAACCTGTTTAATCTTGCTCTATTATTGTCTTATTTATGAGCAGCTAATTTCTGCCAGGTTGGCTCAACTAACCAATTTATGTTGCTATGATTCTGAAATTTTAAAAAAAATCTGTTACACAACCAGAGCAGAAATAAAAACACTCGAGCAGCTGAAAGAGCAGAGCTGAATAAAAAGTGCTACAAAAAAGGAACAGATTTAGGAATAATGAGGTCACCTCACACCTCAACACACATGAAGTTATTCTGTTCACTCAAATAACTTCACGTACAGTAATAGTCACAGCACAAAATACCACACCATTTTAAAGAGACAGAAGCATTTCCAATACTTTGGCTAATTAGAAAAAAAAATAACACAGAACAATACCATCATGTGTTCCCCTTCCAGCTTTCTCCTGGCTTTACAGATGAAGACAGAATTAAGCAGAGTGGAAAATGTTCCCTCCCTCCTCACCTCCTCTAAGTGAGAGACCCCTAATCTGGGCATGTGGTTGCATGTGGATGCTCCAGAGCATCAAGCAATAGTGGCATTTCTGGTGCATTAGAAGCATCTTGTGCCTGCTCAAGCAAGCACTCAGATGCTGCTGCGGTGGCAGCATGAAAGATCTGCTTCTCACCAGGCTTTTCAGCCTGTCTTATTCCAGGTGCCTGCAGTTTGTTCTTTACTTAGCAAGGAAAAGACATAGTATTAGCTTCCCTCCAAACTGTCAAGTCAAACAAACCAAAATTCAGAGCCATGAGGTCTGGCAATGCCAGTGTTAAGGTTCCCTGGGAGTGAGGAGGAGGGGAGGACCAGTGGGAGGCAGGAAGGGAAATAGATAGATGTTCAAGTGACCAAAAATGAATGAACAACTGACAAGTAGACAAGAAAGGAAAATGATTAAACCACTCTAACTCTTCATTGTATTGGTGATATCAGTGCAGCCAAGAGCTGGGGGTTTTGTGTTGGTTTTTTTTTGGTTTGTTTGTTTTGTTGGTTTTTTAAAAAGCAAACCTAGAGAGCATGATTTTTTCAAATAGAGAGGAGTGCAGCGGTCAATATCTAATAAAAGAAAGTTCCAGATGTCAAAATTGTTCAAAAAGCATGACTGCCTACTGAGCTAAAGCATGATATTGCTATCCCTAAAAGGGAGTTGGTATCTAAGCAAATACAGGTTGGAATCACTGACTCATCCAATCTGGGCCTTTAAGGCAAACTGATGAAAAATGAAGGGCTGACAGAAGGAAAAGAGGGGGGAGGAAAATAAGGAGGCAGAGGGAATTTGAACAAGATTAGCTACATGTGAATCCTAAATAAAGATTAAAATCAATGCCTAATGGATTTTGGGATTTCTGAAGTCAAGATAAAGAAATTAGGAGAAAACTGGCAGTTCATAAGCTTCTATGATGACTTTTATTGGGACGACTTTCAGCAGTATTTTAACCTTTAAGAGTTACAATTGCATACTTCTTCCACACTTCTGAAAAACATAAGGAGAATCTGGCATTTAGTGTAGGCATCTAAAAATCACCATTCCCATTCCATAATTAGCTCAAGTAGCTATTTTTTACAAGCAGAAAGTCTTTCCCCAATTTCTACTGTTTATACATCCTGCTGCTGCCAACAGAGTCAAGCACTCATAAGAAAGTTGAATAGCATGGGTCTATTCTGTTGCACTAATATGATAAACATCACTGATGGAATGACCTTAAATGATCTTGTTCATCTAGCTTTTAGTTAGTTGATACAGATTAAAAATCTTTAAAGCCAGAGAAAACACTTTGAACTTCTGCTTCTGTAACTAGTGCTCAACATAAGTCAGATTTCTTTGCAGATAAGAGGCATTTCAGTCTTCTCAGGGAATGTTTTATACTTTTTAGAATTAAGATTTCTGTAAGAAAGTTCATTATGTCTTCATTCATATATATTCTTACTCTCTCTCAATGGACTGAACTGTAGGCTTGTCCATTTACAACTTCATATAAACATCACAAAGGCTATATAAATTTCCTTTATGTATTTACTATTAATTACAAGTTATTAAGCTGTAGGTGATGAGGAGTGCCTTTCATTTTCATGTGACAGTCTTTTAAAATTTACTTTCTGGTCTGTTAACTTTAAAGTTGCTGAGCCAGTTCCCTTGGAAAGGTGCTAGCTTCCATGATGGCAGGCCTATTAATCACTTCAGCAGAAGTAAAATATATAGATGGTATTGTTTACACTAATGATGTCTACAACTAAGACACCAATACCCCAAATGAAGGATTCACTTTAATTTATCCTCAAGCAGCTTCCAGAACTGGAATCTAAAAGAATTTTGTTCTTTGTGATCTTATTTTCCATAATTCCTTCCTATGTTTCTATCACTGGAGATTTCCTTATTGCAGCTTTCTTTTTATACCTTAACAGAGGAAATCCTGTAAGTTTGGGAATAGAAAAGATTGTATTTTGAATCCTTAAAGATAGTTTCATCTTTCAGTACTAAACTCTGATTTTTGCTGTGAGGTTGTAGAAGAATGAAAGGAGTAGGGTTGTTTAGGAGTCTCCAAGTGTTTTCTAGGACAAACTGTTGCCAGAGAAAGTTTAGATTCAGCATCAGGGAAAGTTCCTCAATAGAGTATATTAAACAACTGGACACATACAAGAAGTGCAAAAACATTCACCTTAACAAGGTGCTCAGAAATATCAAGAAATTAACAGTCTTACACTTAAAAGAGGAAAGACAAGACAAACTAAATACTTCTGTATTGCTTCTTAGAGACAGTTTCTAGGACTCTCTTATTCACCAAATACTAGAATTAACCTGAACATTTCTACTGCTTGAAATAATGGGGGGAAAAAAAGAAAAAAAGAAAGGGAAGTAAGGAGGAAAACACTAAATCAATTCCTGATGTAAAATCCTGTAACCTAGAATCCCTACACAAATACTTGCATAGTGTTAGACCAAGCAATCAGATATGCTCCAGACCATGTAAGAAAGATACTGGGCGACCCATCGGCAGTAAGAAGGAACTGCAAGACCACCCCAGTCAAATGTACATTTTTCAGATACAAGCAGATTCCTTGCAGCAATTTATGAGGAAGGAAGTTTCCTCTGTTAATAAACTGAAAATGTGTTCTGTCTCTTTAATTTAGAACTGAAACCCCAGTTTATTTTTACAGTACCTGAATCGTCAGTAACCAGTACCTCGGAGTGAACATTTTGATTAGCATCACTTTCAGCTGCAGCCATGGTTTTTTGTGGGTGGGGGTTTTTTCGGGTTTGTTTGTTTGTTTGTTTGTTTCAAATGTTACTGAAACAAGAAGTATAGCACAATACATTTATATAACCACTGAGATTTTGAAATCAAACACGAGTTAAACTTCCTTTATCTTTAGATCGTCATTAATGCCCTAAAATGTATTACATTTTAGGCTGATTTGGAACTACGCAGTAGCACTATTGTAAAGGCACAACAGTCATTACATTACATTAAAATGGAAACAACTAATAATATTGTACATTTATTTAATAAATTCTTTAAATAATATTTTCAGCACTTCTATTTAACACAATAAACAAATAGTGTCATACATACACACTAAATTAGACAGTTTATAGTGTTAAAGACTATTATAGTAGAAGCACTGTATTAGCTATCTGCATGCTGCAGAAGCACAAGGAAATCTTTCACAGGATATTTTTTTCTTCTGACTACATTATCTAGTTGTATGTTTTCCATATTCTAAGTTTCACCAAGGAATAAACACCTACATTTATGGGCTCAATAAAATAAAAAGGCTCAATAGGCACTTTTACTGCCTATGTTACATAGGAGCATTATAATGGTGCATTATATTTTCCAGATCTAAAAATATGACAGCCATTAAAAATTACAGCATTTGTCCATCTGTAAAACATATAGTTCAGATAAAAATAACAGCTTAAAAGTTCTTAAAGAGCTTTTCTAGACAATTTGCCTATGGGTCATATATTTTTCCTACTCTTGCTTCATCTCCAGAGTCATTCTTTATTTTTGGGAAGAAGTCTCACTTTTAGAGAATACACATGTAACATAAAACCAAAGTGAAACACAAAACAGCACTGTATGACATTGTTTTATCCTGAGTTTTATCAACAAAAATTAGTCACCTCAGTAGGATCCTGTAGTGGGAAATGTTATCCAACAACAGCAGGAGAGTTCAGCTCCCCTTTTTACTTACTGATAAAAATGATGGAGTTGAAGAAGGACCTCATCTTGAAGACACCTCTGCCTACTGCCAGTTCACGATATTACAGATCTCCAAGAAGCATTTTAGAAGCTGCCTAAGTTTCTGAGCTGCATTTCAGTTGAGAGACTCATTCAGGTGGAGCAGAGGAAAGTCACAGGGAATTTTAAGTCTTTGAATACACACCAGCTAGTCAGTCCATTGGCATAACTGAATTTAACATGCCATTTCATATCATAATTTGCTCTGATATCTGTTTGGATGTCTTTTCTTTTTAGAATTTCCTGAAGAGCTTTACTTCTCTCCATCCTAGTCAGTCACTGAAGCCCAGGGTTATAGTGAGCTTTCAGCTCAAGGAAGCACTAAATCATATTAAAATTAAGCATTTGATTGTCTTTTCCTGAAATAGGGCTTCTAAGGTTATTTAGCCACCTCTGGATGCCTAAGGCAGGACATCACAAAAAAAATATTGCCTTAGCAAAGTCAAATCAGGATTTGTGTCAATTTTTCCTGTTTCAATTCTACAAACCTGAATTCCTAAATACTCTTAAGATTCAAATTTGAACTTCAAAACTGTAATGTAGGAGCAGCCATAAAAAAAACCCCATAGGGAATACTTTAATTCGCCCAGACCTGAAAGTACTAGAAGAAGCATAAGTCACCTTCTGCCCTCAGATAATTTTGCCTACGGCACACCTCACTGATATTTTCACAGAATTCAGCATGGAAGAAATAAAAAGAATGTAACCTATGGAATTACTAAATCTGGATCAATTGTATAAGCTCTTGTCATCAGTAGGACCACAAAAATAAAAATCAAACCAGAAACTAATCTAAATTTTGTAAACATGGCTCCTAACCTTGTGAAAATATTGACTTGACACAGGAAATTCTGAACATGTTGAAAAAAATTCAAGAACCATCAAGTTTCATGGTTTGGACCCCGTTTTGAGACATAAGCAGCCCCAAAAAACTGTCTTGCAAAATTATCAAGACACATTTTTCCATACTGGGCAGCTTCCTGGGGAAACAGAGCAGATACAAAAGGTAACTAGTTCTATGTTGGGAGACTTAAGGAACATGAAAACTGTGACATGACAACTTGTTTTGTTCTGTTGTTATTTATAGTTGTCACGCCATTATTTCAAAGAGAGATGATCAACTATAATCCTGTTCTTCAGCATGCCAGTATTACCTTTCAAAGGAAATTTCTGTAGAAGGAGCTTGTACCTTTTTCTTCACTCTTTCCAGGCTCTCTGAAAGATCCCAAGATTGTCAGGTATTGCTTCCACATTATAAGAGATCTATCTACTGCCCTCCCACTTCCCTGTCAATAATAAAAAAAAGCCAAACCTCTCAACTTCCAAAAGCTTACAGGTTGCCAACCTGGTAAATCTTAGGCACAGATCTCATGACTCTTAGCAAGAGAAGGACTAAGTGCCTAGACTCTAAGCTGGTAACCTCCAATTCCCTATATGATGGCCACACAGAGAAACACACATAACCAGGAGATTCCCCAAATGATACATAAAACAAGTGTTTGGTATTTACAGTTTAGTTTTCAGATCATCAAAATCTTTAGCATTTTTACAGTAATTATTGCCCCATGACAATCAGCAGATGGATGTAACCACCCCAGTTTTCAACTCCTGCTGCAGACAGTGTGATATTCTGAACTAATTCATTAATTGGATATCAGAAAATACTTTCCATTGAACTGAAAACATAATTTCAGATTGCTGCGACTCTCAGGTCATCTTTTTGTTTGTTCTACTTCAATCATGGAGGAGACAAAGACGTTGGTTCTTTCTAAGTATGATAGTGTGGAGGGCCACACAGTGGACGGACACAGCTGTGGTAAGGATAGGTGAGTTTTTTAGTAGAGTTTTCCACATCGTGCAAGGATGGAGCTATACAGCTGAGCTCTACTACCTACCCCAGGTCCCAGGCCAGCATAGCCAGACGCACCAAGTGAACACATCACAGACTGAATAAGCAGTTTTCTCTGGTGTGTGGGGTCACTCCCTCACTGGACTAGAATGAGGACACGACATTGTTCTGCACAAAAGCAAGCTAAGGCTGAGTTGCCTAAGAGCATGAAATCAGAGCCCGTTTACAGTGAAAGACTTCCTGGCTGTTTTTGTGATATTAAATTTGAGAAGACTTCCAATTCACCCACATTACTCTTAGAGGGTTAAAAAATCAAGGGCCTTTTCACATTGCCGCTTATTCTAATTGTCACTAAAATTCATTGCAAGAGTAGTCTAAAAATCTAGAAAATTAATCATGAACAAATGCTGCAATATAATGTTGACTAAACCAAGGTCTCTGTCCATCTTCTTCATTAAAATAGGAAATAGATTATTCTCATAGCTAGTTACTGAACAGTGACTTATTTCAGAAAATCCTTGCTGTTCGTACTTCCTCTGTGGTGACTTGATGTAACACAATCAAATGTATCCATAGTTATCAGTTATTGTAAGAAAGAAATCTGAACTGGATAAGCATAAAGAACAGGAGAAGCAAAATCAAGAAATTACAGAAAAAAGGGAGGGAACCAGATTTGGATGATACAAATGAAATAAAAAGAAAACTTTAATAGCATATAAAATAACAAAGGGTTTCCTGTTCTTCCACTTTTTTTTAAGAATGAAAACAAAAAGTGTGCTTTAAAGGAAAACTGAAGTCTTGGGGGAAGCAGGGTAGAGTCACCAATAAATATGATCCTGAAACCACAAGCATTTTAACCCAGAAAATGTGAAATGGTAGAATCAACTATAAAAAAATCTTGTATGTATTAGAAAAAAACCCAAAATATTAGACTTCAATAACCTTGCTCAAAAATAGACTAACGCTACATTTACAAATGATTTACAACAAAAAGAATCTTATGGATTAAGCAAAATATCTACTCATAGTGTAAATTGTTTTCTAAAAAAGTTTTGGACTTATTTCTGCAGTAAAAAGCAGAATATTCTAACAACAGGATATGTGGGTGGGTTATGAAAGAACACTGGGTACAATGTCAGAAAAGCAACCTAGCTTTAATTCTCTGGGAAGAAACATTATATGCAAATTCTAGATATACACACATGTATATCTTGCATATTTTACGTATGAAATTTGTATTAGTCAGTCTGGAGATGATCACACCTGACCACTGCCCTAGACTGCTCTTTGAATATTTGTATTTTAAGCCAATGGATATTGTATTTTACTTGGCAAAGTATAAAATGTTCTGTTTGAAAAGTGCCATATTGCTTGCTCAAACTAAGTCTGCTCAAAGGAAACAGAAGATAGTTCAGAATCTGTAATCCTCACACACAAATGGTATGGAAATATGAGGTTAGAGAGCAGGTAGGAAGCATCCTGCATTCACAGAGCATTTTCCATTGGTGGTGGCACATTTCTTATTTTCCTGCTTTGAAGAAATACGAACATATCCCACCTGTAGTACATTAAGAGACATCATCTCACAAAGAGGTATTTCACAAACACCTCTGTACCTTCAGCTGAGGTGTAGTAGGTTTTTATGGCAGAAAAATGTCAGAATTACTATGACCATCTCGAGAAAACAGAACCTTTGTTTCTTATAAGTAAGCCAATATATTTCAGCTGATCATTTCAGAAGAGTTTTTAATGATATCTGCTGGTCGTTTATTCTCTTGCCACATAACACACCAGCCAAATGTACATTTTGGCAAGACAGTCACAAGTAAGGCAGGACTTTTAGGTAACCAATAGTCTTTGTGAATTTACAGGGTGTTATGGGTTAGACAGGACAGATTCTCTAAAACCACAAAAATAACTTCAAATAACAGAATCATATTGTTTTGTGCAAAAGCAAAGACAACGTTTCTACATTAGAGAGACACCAAACCCAGATTTACAGAAATGTGGTGTAGAGTGTTTGCAAGTGACATCATTGATGAACACATTTGCCCTAGAACCACATTGCAGAATGGCTGCTATAGAAATAAGTTATTACCTATTGTTTGGAATTCCAACACTCTTCCCAGAACAAGAAAAGAAAAACGGGGGGGGAGAAAAAGAGAATCTGAATAGGAAAAAACCTCTGCTGCTGTTATTCCACTTTGAGAATGCACAGTGAAGTATGTTTTAACTGTTTTCAGCTTCTTCCGTTACCTTTTAGAACTGAAACGTCAAAGGAAGCAGAGTTGTAAATATTTTACAAATAACCAATCAATCCAAAACCTGGTAGAAAGGAAAATAGTGCAGATCTGTTCTGATAAAAGCACAAATGGTAGACTACTACTTAGCATCAACTCCCAGAGGCAACATTCTACAAACATGCTGTGTATACGCCTTGGCAAAATGAGAGTTGTATGGTGTACCAGAGACTACATAAATCTTTGCATGGCTAAAAATAACTTCAGTGCTTGAAATGAAAGATAATATTTGCTGTTTTGCACAGCATTTGTTTTCTTTTTTTTTCCAAAATACACACAAAAGCTACAAAGCAAATAGTTTTAAGATCAGAAACACAAGAATTGCATTCTTTCTTCAATAAGAAAAGGATCTTTTTTCCTAAGTTAGAACATGCAGGGTGAATAAATACTTCAGTGTACAGTTATTATCTAAATATTCACTTCCGTCTTCACCTTAATGAAATGTTAAATGAAGACAACACGGTGTTAAAGGATTAGCAGAAAAACCTTTCCTTACCTTTTTTTAAGCCGGGGTGTGGTATTCTCTACTTTCACACAGTCTTGCACTCTGTCTGAAATGGGTATTTTTCTTTAATATCAGAGATCAGAAGTCAGGATACACTGCTAGGGACCGGTGGTTAACATTCTCCTCCCAAACTACCTAGGTATAAGTGGAATAGAAAGAATTTTAGTTCAACTTTTCTAGGCTAGCCTAGGAGAGGGGTTTTTTTGTTTTCACTCTTTTGAAGGGTGCTTATAAGCTGAACAATTCCTTTCTGCCACATCTCTTGTAAATGGTTTGAGATGCTTGCAGTCTAAAAAAAAATAAGGAAGAAAGAAAAAAAAAATATTGCAACCCGAGAAATTTTCATTAGCTTTGGACTTCCCTCTGAGACTTTCATACAAAATGGTCTTTCTTTCCTTGTTCTAACTAGAGAAATAGCAACACTTTCTTATTTTTCCTTCCAAACACTCACGTCCTGCAGTTCTAAATCAATTATATCTCAAGAAAAATATAGCATTGGCTTTACTGTAGTTTGGCTGAAATAAAAATGTAGTATTTTCATTTCTCAAAATGAAAAACTAATAACTTCTAAAAGTTAAAATGTGACCTTGTCATATCTTTGATTTTCCTTCTATTAGAATGCACAAAACTGAGTTTTAACTATTTTCCTGGCAAAAAACATTAAATGCCTTTGTTTAATAAAAAAAAAAGTCTACTGCCAAAACCTGAAATTACAGTAATCTGTTTGAATACACTGCAAAATAGAAAAAATTTAAACAGACGAAAACAACTTGCAATATTAAACAAAGTAACCATTTTTCTTCTGGTTTTATTAGTTTTACCTTGAAAAATTTAACTGTAATTTTGGAATTTTGATCTTGCACAATTCAAAATATACCTCAAAAGTTTTATACTCATTTTAGGGCTTGCTGTGCTTCATTTTGCATTTAACTAGAAGTAAGTATCAGACAGGAATTTTGTAGCATCTAATCTATTCCCACACTCTATCAGTTATTAAATAGTATTTGCTATATTCATTTATCCTTACATTTTCAGGCAGCTACAAATAAGAGTATTTTGTTAGAACAATGTAATTAGTTTATTGGTTAAATCATGCTCCATTTGACAAGACAAGGATAAGCGCATGTTTGACTCTTGGTAATCAAACAGAACAGCTTGCAGACATTAAATAATGGGGTTATTAGCCCCAGTATTCAGCTTCTCCTGAAGTTCATGGGCTAGGTGTTGGTGGGTACACTCAGGCTGACAGAACAGATGATGTGGTTTTCCTAGCAAAGGCTCCTGAACAAGGCAGTCTGTTTAAGCTGAGAAATTAGCACTCAGTTGACTCTGCACCACTCATAACATTTAGAATGTCTTGAAGGTTTGAGTGAGAGATGAAAAAGCGGTATGAAAAAATCCTGAGCTTGTTAGGTCAATTCTGAAAAAAAAAAAAAAAAAAGAAAGGTACTCCTAATTCGTATGACAAAATGTGATGGTCTCAAACAACTGGTACTTGAGTCTAACTGGCAACTCCACGTGTTAGAAATCTCATATATTCTCATCAACCTCAAATCTAATTTTCACATGTAGACTCAGCACTACCCTCTTGTTTCTGGGCATAAGATGCAGCATTGACAATAGTGTGTGCTATAGTCTGAGCATGGAAAGTTTCTGGGCTGCATCAGGATATCAGGTCAATGTTGTTCTAGCACAACAGGTAGGAATGTATTCACTTTTTCACCAGAAAAATTTTCCACAAAATCAATTGTAATCAATTGCCAGTGCAAAAATCTCTGTTAATTCACAGTTGCAAATCCTGCACACAACCAAAATCCTTCTCCAACACAGACTCTCCGATTTCCTGCCCTGCAGACATCGTGCTGTTAACTGGCAGAGCAGAGAATATCTCTCAGTGTGCTAATGTCACATATTTCACTGCCCTTTCTGCACCTGAGTGACTTATGCTAATGATTGTGGCACTGCAGACACGAGGAGTTCATTGCACCTGCAATAAGGAACCTGCTGTAACTGAGAGACTTCAGGTCTGTCGTCTTGTCTGCATACCAAGGTATGCAGCATATCTGCCAGCCCATTATGGAGAGTCAGTTTTCATTTTTCTGGGTAAGGTTTTGAAGCATGGCAGCAACGGGCCAACTTCTGAATTATTTTATTATTCTTGAAAATCAGAATTCAAAGCACTTTGAGCTCCTGAGTGTAATACAGACCTTCACTGTTCAAGGTGCGAGAAAAGAAAACTTAAATCACAGACAGTGTTAACCACTAAGCTCAAGACGCATCAAGGAGATATGCCCTGGGAATAATAAACAAAGAGAAAAGGTCTTCCTTCTATTTACTAACACTCTTTTTCTTCTCAGGGAAGACGTGGAGACAGATGGATATGGAAATACTTCAGTGAAAAGGAAATTCTTGCAGACAGGCCAGCATGGAATATTTGGATCTTAAAAGATCATGTCAGGAAGTTATTTTATTTTGTACCCTTCCAACACAGCCATCAAATGCAATACAGAATCAGAAATACATATTTCCAACACAGAAAACTAAGCAGACACATACTATGCATACACTCAGGGAAAATTACTACATCCCACAGTAATAAGTAACTGACAAGCAATGATGCCAGGCTCATGAAATTCTGACCAGAATAGAAATCAGGAAATAAAAAGTTGCTTCAGTTTTTCGAGATTTTTTTGGACACAGACCTTTCTATTCTGTGTTTTATTTTTTCACATCTACCTTTTATCTCATAGTAATAGTACAAAACTTTAGAACAGAGATAGGCCACTATAAAGCAGGTCACTGAAAATACCTACCACAATGCTAGACTTACAAGTGGTAAACTGATCAACTGGTCTATTTTCAGCATCTCAGACAATAATTGTTCTTGTACATAGTCCACATGGTTGTTATTCCGTCACACAACACAAAACTAGCAGGCAATTAAGCATGACAAACTATCAAATATTTGTCCACTAAAGGACCCTGCTATATCTTCTCTCCCTGTTTATTAAGTCCCTGTTCTTCTAAATGCATGTTTCAACCTCTCAGGATAGCTGCTTAACACTACAAAAGGAAATATGCTGTTCAGCATATCACAGGTAAATATAAGCAACATTACTCACAGAATACTTCTTCTTTTATGCAGAGAAAACTCCTGATTTAAAGAAAAAATAAATTATCATCAGACAGAGAAAGCCAACATCAACAACTCCTGAAAAAAGCAAAAGAGTGTAGGGATATCTGTCAGTTAAAATACCGACAGCTGTGACTCAGTGTTTTGTATCATGAGCAAGAAGATAAACCCTCTATGACTTAAATGGTTTCCTTAGAACCTCGTAGATCACTCTGCATTAGAAACAGAGTTAATAGATTTCAAAATGTGATCCTCGGATTAATTTTGATAACATCTATAACACATTTGGTACACACATAAAAATAAGTGGAATATCAATCAAAAACTACATCTTTTCCAGACTACTTACAGATAAAAGTTTGCGACAAGTAGTTACCTATGAGTCATAAAATCACAGAATGGTTTGCATTGGAAGGGACTTTAAAGATCATCTAGTTCCAACGCCCCTGCCATGGGCAGGGACCGGTTTCACTAGACCAGGTTACTCAGAGCTCCATCCAACCTGACCTTAAACACTTCCAGGGATGGAGCATCCACAGCTTCTCTGGGCAACCTGTTTCAATGCCTCACCACACTCACAGTGAAAAATTTCTTCCTAATATGTAATCAAAACCTACCCTCTTTCATCTTACACCCGTTCCCTCTTGTCCTGTCACTACATAACCTTGTAAAAAGTCCCTCTCCAGCTCTCCTGTAGGCAGGCCCTCTTTAGGTAGTGGAAGGCTGCTCTAAAGTCTCCCTGGAGCCTTCTCTTCTCCAGGCTTAACAGCCCCAACTCTCTCATCCTGTCTTCACAGGAGAGGTGCTCTTATGAAGCAGGAAAATTAGTACTATTCAGTAAAACATTTTTGGCACAGTCAGTCTTCGGAAAGTAGTTAGTACAAGTTGTTTTGCTAGTGAGTTATAGTATATTTTGATACCAAGGTTTAGTTTTAAATTAAATCCAAACCCAAAAGAACGCTGATGCACTTCTTCGGTGGCCAATAAAACATTTCTTTCTCTGTACCAGATACTGAGCTTTTTCTGTGTTGTACATCATACAAATCCATTACTTTGGATTATTTTCTCTGCTGATGCATCATATAGTATCCACAACTGCTCAAAGCTAAGAAAATAATCTCCAGAGATCATATCAGATCAGATATTTTATCATGGTGCCAAACTTGAGTTTGATTCTCTAGCCCCTGCAGGGAGCATAATCCCCAAACATCCACATGTGTATAAGCACACACTCACACACAGAGCCTTAGAATAGCAGATTAAGTTTATCTAACATTACTTCCTTCCCAGAGGTTTGGACTGTTCAAGGGGAACAAATCCCCTCACTGCAAGGGAGGATTGCCAGGACTCATTAAGAGAAAAAGAACTATGCTATCAGATATGATCTGGCCTGCCCTTTCCTAGATACATTTCTTTACCTAAATGCACATCAGAGTGAATTTTATTTCCAAATGGGCTACCGCAACACTAATAAGTGTACATTTCCTATCCATCCACCCAAAGGAAGTGAACAAATAATTTCTTACTCTATATGCAGAAAAGAGTACCCAAACACAGTGGGCAAATAGTGTTCTCACTCCTCAGCCAAAATTAAATTCTGTTACGTTTTCTTGAGAAATGAGTAAAAATCTAAACATTTAGAACTAGCAATTAAAAGAACTGCAAATAACAGAAAATGTAGAAATCATTTTTAATAAATAATATCACATAATGTAGCACAGGAATCCTGGGATAAGGAAAGCTTTGGTAAATTAGCACACCTATTAACATTGACATATATTCTGCCCCAAAACTCTAGGATATCACAAAAGTCAATTCATAAAGCTGCTTGGTGCTTCATGGAAAAACAAGTAGTAAAAATGTTCAGCTCCTAGTTTTCAGAGGTAGGAGTGGCAGAGGTAGGAGTAAAGACTTCTCCCAGATTTCCTTATATTGTTATTTTCAGCCATACCTTGCAAGGAATCCTCTTCTGAGGTGTAAAACCAAGTTAGAAAATGAAGAAGAAAAAAATTTGTTGCATGAAAGGGCATGCAATAAGGCAAAAAGATGTAAAGGGTGCAAAGAAGGCCACACTCTTCCCAGTTATATACAGTGACACCACAAGGGGTAATGGGTCAACACTGAAACTCAGGAGGTTCCCTCTGAACATCAGGAAACATTTTTAACTGTAAGAGTGACTAAGCACTGACACAGGCTGCCCAGAGAGGTTGTGGAGCTGTGGTGGGTTGACCTTGGCTGGACACCAGGTGTCCACCCAGCCACTCTATCACTCCATTTCCCAGCCGGACAGGGGAGAGAGTAAGATGGAAACAACCCATGGGTTGGGATAAGGCAGTTTATTAAAGCAAAAACAAAGCAAAAGCAAAGCAAAGCTTGGGCATGCAAAAGCAAAGTGAAAGATAGCAGGGTTTATTCCCTGCTTCCCATGAAGCAGGGCTCCAGTACGTGTGATGGTTTCTCAGCAGGCAGCCATTGGAGACAATGAGTGCCCGCCCTCCTGCTCCTTGCCTCAGCTTTTGTATCTGAGCTGACGTCATATGGTATGGAATATTCCTTTGGTCAGTTTGGGTCAGCTGGCCTACTTGTGTCCCCTCCCAGGATCTTGCCCTCGATTGAGGAAGGAATGTTACAGTGTTGGTGCTGTGCTCAGCAGCAGCCAAAACGCTGGTGTGTTATCAACACCCTTCTAGCCACCAATGCAAAGCACAGCACTGAGGGGGCTACTATGGGGAAATGAACTCCAGCTCAGCCAGACCCAATAAAGGAGTCTACATCCTTTGGAGGTGTTCAGAACCCAAATGGACTGAGTCCTGGACAACGAGACCTAGGTGACTATGCTTTAGCAGGTGGGTTGGATGAGATGGCCTCCAGAAGTGCCTCCCAACCTCAACCAGCCTGTGATTCTGTGAAAACAGGCGGGAAAAAATAGGAAAGTAATTGCCATAATCAGGAAACAAACAATTAAAAACTTTTTTTTTTTAAATACAACCCTAGTTATCACAAGCCAAACAACAGCATGAGTAAACAGGATAAAACTGGAGTAACAGACCTGCAGAACTATTGCTGTTGACACTGTAATTTCCCTGGGTCATGCTGACACCATTAAGAAGTCATTTCTCCAGTCAAAGTTATATAGATAAAATCCAAATGCATGCAAAAGACTTAGTAAGAAGAAAGCTTTGATCTCCCAAACTACAAGCTAGGAATATTTTCCTCAGAAAAACCTGCCAGGTCTTAATATGAAAAATGTAGGTTTTGCAGGGCCAACCACCCCCTGCCCTGCAGCTGTGTCCCTTGTTCACCTCTGCACTCCCTCTCTTTCCTCCAGCACAGCCAGAGGTAGCAAAGGTAATTATATTTGCATAGGTCAGCGGCAAAGCTGCATTAAAAGACACTGGGAGACATACAGATGGGTAAATGAGACTGTTTAACCTGTATAATATTACTGCTGATGAGGAATGGAAAAGGGAAAACTCACTTGGGCTCAGGGGAGCTTGATGGCATTGCAGTAGGAAGATGGGAGTATTTTGCAATGCACTAGTGCACCACCGTCCTGCAGCACAGCCAGAGCATGCTGTAGTTTTACCTTCACTTATGTTGAACAGCAACTAAATCAAACTAAAACTGTAGTCCTCCCTGTGTTGTAAGATGTTAAGAGAGAACTTCTCTATCAGGCTATTCAATCCAGCTCTCCAATCACGCTCAGCTAACCTCAACCCACCCTAGCCACAGGGAGCTTGCCCAAGTGTGAATCAAAGTACATGTTATTGCAGTTTAGTTATACTTACTAAACTTACATTGCAGTTTAGTACATGTTATTGCAGTTTAGTTATACTTACACCGGCAGAATATAAGTGTAAAATGCCAAGGAATAAATGGGAACCCAGTCTCTCTCTGTACTTTGGTTTCTTTTCCACACACTTTATATGTGTGCCATAAGAAGACTTTTTTTTTCTTTTAAAAAATAATGTAATGTTCTTTCTCAAGTACCATAAACATCTTCAATTAGAAATGCTTCTAATACACTCTAAAAGATTAAAATGTGAAATATTACAATTTCTTCATTTCACTAACAAAATATATGTTTTTCTTCTCTGTTTACTGTGCCAAGTATAACCTCTAACACCCAGGAAAAGAAAAATGATAAGGCAGGTCATCAACCACTGCAAGATTATTTTATGATGGCACAGTCCTCTGGTTACTTTCTGTTCACTAAAAGTGCAATTAAAAACAGTGTTCTATGGTTATGTATCATTCCTGACTATATAACCACACTATTTCCGAGCACAGCTAGAAAAATTATCTACAATATTATGTGACCAGTTGCCACTCCCTTTACTTGATCTAAATTTAATTCTGTGCTACAGGCTGACTTAAATGAGGCTCTAAAGTTGTTTGTGGAGCAGGATTCTGCTCTACAAGAGTAAAAGTTTGAAAAAACCCAAAAACCCTCTGTCAAAAAAACTTCAAAGAAAAAGAAAAAAGGAGACAAAAAGCCTGAGAAACTCCTATTTGAGGAATATCATATCACAAATTGCACAGACAGCACAAGCCTCATTGAATAATGATACTTAACTCTAGTGTATATACAAGTAAGGAGAGGAAAGAGATTTTCTTGTACCAGCTCCTCAGTCTGTGGAGAAGTCAGTAATAGTTTGTTTCAGGTACTCGCTCATGCAGAGATAAATTTGCCAGCTGCCTTGGAAGCTCTCTGAAGAAAGGCACTATATAAACATAAATCATTAATGAAACCAGTGACCTCATCCTTGGGTAACTAGAGAAGCATAAAACCAACATGCTGTAGAGGTAGAAAGCTTTCTAGTCAGCAGTACCATACACCAGCGGGCAGTAAACACAAGAGTATCCATCCTGATGCCATAGCAGATTCCTTTTGACAGGCTTTGTGTTTTTATCTCAACCACCACAGGTCATAGGTGGCAAAAAGCAGAAGTTTCTGAAGACAAATGAGGTCATAGTTCAATAATTAAGAGAGGGAACTCTGCCCAATCTTTTCATCTCATCCAAGGCTTTCCTGAAGTGAAACATTTAACAGACGTAAAATATATTTTGTTAACTTTAAAAACATGAGAAGAATCATTGTGCCAAGGTCCAACCTGTGGCATGCAGCAACACCCTGGGGAAGATGGGGACCAAATGTGCAAAAAGAAACTCAGCTTTAGTAACCACCCAGCTCTTTCAGCCTCACAGGGTGACAGAAACTACCCCCATATGCAAAGCAGTGGGAGCAGTCCAGCTTTTTGGGGCTCTGTCTTTCTTAGCCCAGCTCCTTCACCTTTCAGTGCCTATGACTGCAGCTGCTCCAGCCAAACTCAATCCCTGTCCCATGGGCATGGTAGCAGCATAGAAGTCACACGAGGCAAAGGCTGCCAACAAAAAGGCAGGACAAAGGGCAGCTGCTGGCACGAAGTCAGACAAGAAAAATGCTTTTGCACAAGAGTGAAGCTGCTACTACGTGATGTAATGAGTGAGCATAGATCCAAAGTACCCAGATCCAAGTCCTGTGAGTTCCAGGTTGTGGCGTTTGACAGGGACTTTCACAGTCCATAGAAAAAAAATTCAGTTACTCCAAATTTTTCCAATAATTACAGGTGTCTTAATGGCATCATGAGGACAGCAGTCCTTTAAAGAGAATTTAAATGAGACAGGATGATGACTGCAAGACCTTTTAAGGAGGTTGTTTGATATACAAACATCACCACGGAGGGAAAACAAAAAAATGAAAAACCTACTGTGGAGAAAAAAAAAAAGAAAGAGGTTTATCCTCTGTCAGAGAAGAAGAGATGTTGTCTCTGGTAAATTTAGCCAAATGAACCCATGCTTCACTGTATGTTTCTTTGGGTCCAGCAGCTTTGTGACTGACATGCTATTTTTTTTTCTTTTCCATAGAGATGGCGTCTTCATCTTGCTAACACGGCAAGAGAACTCAGCTGAGTGTCATGCCAGCTGCATGTGGTGATTTTAGCTGACAACTGGCCTAAGCTGCCTTTGCTGTACATGTGATAACTTGTTTTCCAACTAGCTGCACAAGCAACTCAAGCATTGTATTTTTCCAGCTTCTTCCAGATAGTTTTTCAGCCTCTTCTTGTACTACAATTTGTCTCTGAAACCATGGCCGATGGTTACTGGCAGGCCAGTACCTTTGTCCTGACAGCTTTTGGTGATTGTCACGTGAAGTTCACATCTACCTCTCTCATACTGATGTATCGTTGCTTAAAGAGCAGAAAATGGCACAGAAGGGTTTGTACTTTCTCCTCTCTGGAAATTAAGTGAGATTGCACAGACTTGGTACTCTTTCCCTGCAAGAAATCTATATGCAAAAAGCCACACTGTCCATACAAGAGTAATATTACTTAGTTATAAATCAATAGTTCCATGCCTGAAGAGATTGTAACCTTCTAAATTTTTTTCCTCACATATAAAAAGAGAGAAGGGAAAAAATAGAGTGATGGCAACCAACAGTTTACCTAATTGTTTCTAATTATCCTAAGGATAGAAAATATGAGCTGTACTAATCTCAAAAGACAGGAAGGGATGATAATAAAGGAAATAATTTGCTGTATGCAAGTTTGACAGTCTTCTATCAAATACAAAGATATATATTTTCTTTTTTAGGACTCTCAATGTTTGTTGTGTTCATTTAATAAAGCACTTCATGTAGTGAAAGACAGAAATTGCAGGGGTATTTGTGAGAAAACGGTTCTGTAAAACTGTAATAAAATCAAAAGGCTCAAAGGAATTAAAAAAAAAAATTACTTAAATCATGACTCTCTAGTTTACTCTCCATTTGAAATAACCCACACCAAGTACCATGGAACAATTTTTCTTTCAATTCCATGACACTTCCATGGACAAAGTATATAACTTCTCCAGAAAGCACATTAATACCTGTCCACTTGACAGGGAGAACTGGCCCTTAATAGCACCAAAGCTCCCAAGCTTTCACTAGTGGTGATAAAAAACACCCACTGTAAAATATATATGTGTACAAAAATATATATATTCCCCCCTTAGGCATACACGCACAACCAGTCTTCAAGTTTTTATAACATATTAAAAAAAGTTCAAAGAACTTATTTGCCTTTCACAACATACTCTTACCTGAAAATAAATACAAAGTCCCCAACATTAGTCAGCAGAATTAAATAAAACAGCTAATAGGGTAAGAGACCCTTTATGCAGCTTAAAACCAATTAATATCTATTTAAATATCAAATGTTGACTTTAAAGAAATGACATCTCTTTTAGAAATTCTGTCTTTTTTTCCCATGTCATCTGTTCAGGGGGCATATCTTGGAACATATTTGGAAAATGCCAATTTAGCATTTGTTGTTTTGCTGAATTAAACAATCAAATGAACAAGAAATAATTTTAAAAGCTTCTTCTCCCTCCTCCCCAAACTGTAAGGCCTTCCTGCTAGGTTTTTTTTTAATCTCAAGGAAATGCATGCAGAATTTTGTATAGTTATTCAAAAAGTCATCTTCTGAAAACTGTAGTGGGCTACAACTCCAGTTCCTAGAAAAGATGAATGTGTGCTACTAATTATTCAGTGTTATGCTGTTTCTTCACTTAAATAGCTCCATCTCCCAGCAAAGTGAAGCAAGAGATGAATATCTCTACTGTGTTTATTTTCAAATAGGAAAATGCATTTTTTTGCAGAAGGTTTTATTACAAAAAGATATATTATATATATATTATTGTAAAGTGAGTTCATTATTAGGAATTTATTAATAAGATCTATATCCTAACATTTAATGGATTCTTATTGGATGCTTTTTCTAGTCGTAAATTATCAGAAAAAAGTCCACTGGATTAAGTTTGTTGTGCACACCACACATTCTATCAAGCCAGTGGCATTTTAAAGCAGTTCAGATATCCCTTTTCTGGCATGGCTGGCTGTGCCATTACCACACAATGTGACAGACAGAAAATGTATGAAGAGTGAAAGAAACATAGCTGTGAAAGTACAGCATAGCAACAGCAGTATCTGTTTGCCTTCTGCATTTTGGGACACTTGAATAAGTGTTCACCCCTGCAGGTAATTTTGTTCACCTGGAAACCTTCATGTTTTCTCTCTCCACATGAAAAGAAGTATGGATTAGGAAGCCTTCTTATTTTTTCTTAATTTTCTAGGCTATTGCTGCTATAATTATATTGTTTGCATGTTCTTTTGGATAAGCACTGTGTCTTTTTCTAAGTTTGAGAAGCATCCAACGTGTTTCTGAAACTGCTGCTATCCCAGAAGTGAGAAGTTCTGACAAGCCTACAGATCAGTTCTGTTTCTCATACTTTTCCACACAACCTTAGAAGGACACCCCTACCAATGAGATGGTAAAAGGTAAATATGTCAACTGCCAGTAGCAGAGGCACTTAAATCCACTCACTTGCTTGCCATGAGAAAGCATTGGGAGCTGGAAAATGGGCAGAAATTTTAAAGAAAACCCATTCAAGTAGCATGCCCTGAAGGGAGAGGAAGGGAAATGGGAACAAAGGCTGCAGTGATATTTCATGGACACGTGTGTCCTACCTGGCATTTCCAGCAACAAACTGAGACTGCAGCTTCTCTGGAGAAGCAGGTTCTCTCACTGCCAAGGAAATATTCCAAGTGTAGATTCACTTTTAGTTGTGCCCTTTTAAACTCAGAGATTCCAGCTCTCTCTCATAAGACTTTCACTGCACTGATCCTGTATTTGTTTCTATCTTCATTCCCCCCTTTTCTGAGAGATAGGTAAGTATAACAAAATGAAAGTGATATTAGGCACCAAAAAGGACCCGATTACAAACCATTTCTCCAAATGCTTAGAAATAGTTTGAAGTTTGGCACTTGTGATAGTGGTAGGTTGTCACAACAAAAAAATGAAAACTGTTGCAATTGCTTTCTGCATTATTTCACTTCAGTATTTCAGGCTATTGCCCAATAGTAAATAAATAATTTCTCAGTGGTCCTGGAATGACCACGATGGTCACTAGGAATTAAGAAATCCAGCTGATGAAAGTAGTTGGATTTGAGAGAACCCTATAGGAAATAAAAACTTAGAGGAGTTGTTCAAACAAATGAGCAGGGAGGCAAAACTAAAGAGACTTGAATACCAGCTACAGAAGCTGCATGCATATACCAACAGCAGGAAGCATGGGAATCTGCTATGGAAACAAGAGCAGGTGAGCAGATAGAGTAGCAGTGCCAGTACTCACTGCAAGCAGATGAATCATTTGGCTATAATTGGGAATGTTCTTTTCAACATCTATTTTTAAATAAAATGTCGAAGAAGCTTTCACAAGATTTTGCATGCTCTATTTCAGTTTCCAAGAAGTACCAAAATACTACCAGAAATTTTGGTCCCAGAATACTGCCTCAAGGATCTTAGAATAGAATTCCCCAAATTTTACATAAAAGCATGAAGTGAATGTTCCCATCTTGTTCCATCTTTGTTTTAGGTTCAATGAGCCTAAACAGCCAGTCTAGCATGCACGCCTAAGGCAAATGCATCTTCAAATCTTTGCTAAGTCCATCTGCCCTTAATATTAAGAAAAAATATTCCCTAAGCTGGAAAGAGTAAACGTTGGAAAATACTCAAAATGTCATCAAAAGACAGCTTGAGGGGGATAAAAGTTCATTCATTTCAAACAAAACAAAATAAAAATCTGAGAAATCCTAAATTTTGATAGCAACAGAGCTAGTTTAAAGAAAAGCTATGACCACAAGTAACAAAAGTATGGTTTACCCTGACTGTCAGTGTGGCTGTTTTCCATTTAAAAGTAAAAGCCTAAGAATTTGTCCACAGCTTACTGTACACTAAACCAGGTATATCAGGAAAAAAAGTCAAACTCTTAGTTTACATGAAAGGCTTTATACATTCTTATTGACAAATGCCACAGTCTGTCTCATACCAAAACTAAAGCTTACAGAATTCTATTCATCCAATCTAATTTGCTGCATTAATTTTCTTTGGAGTTAAATTACTTCATGTTACATTCTGCTACATTGTGTAAAACTGCAATAATATTTCCATGGTTTGGTTTTAATGGAAGCAGTGGATTTGCTTTAGTGTGCTAGTCATGGACAGGAATGGCACACTCGGCTTGCTTGGTCTAAATGTAATCATCACACTTCCCTTTACAAGTCTCATTTGGAGTTAATATGTGAAAGCTATGTTTATACCTTAATAGCATGAGTGCTTAGTTTTAGCCTTTTGTTGGTCAAAAAAAAAAGCCTAAAAAGCAATCCTTCACACGCTTTCTGAAATTGTTATAAGAGAGAAATCATTCAAAATGTTCACATAAGCAAGGTACACAGTTGTACCTTTTAACTGAGTGAGAAACTGTTCCCTTAGGTGTCTTTAATTTATAAATTGCAACCTCCTGGTTGTATAGTCTCTTGGTATGAAGTTATTAATAGAGACAGAACTTTGAAGAAATGTTTTAAAAAGCTTCTCTGCCCCTGGAGACTTGTCCTGAGGGATTACACCAACCAAATGAATTAAGGAACCAGTCATGTACTTTCCAAATGCAACCTGCATGTTTCCAAATAATTCAATTGCAGCCAGGCTATTTTAGCTCAAGTTCCTTGTGCCAGAAGAGCTTTGTCTCCTTGCCAGAATTAGCCACCTAATTTGGAAAGTTCACCACAAAAACAAAGGAAACCTGTGAAACTACAAAGGAAACCTGTGAAACTACAAAGGAGGTGTTATCACCTCTATTCAACATATATCCCTTCTTGCCAAATTGCTGTAGCTTTGCACAGAATTTTAATTTTGAGGCAGCTATTGGGTTCTATGGGCAAGTATGATTTAGATCTGTAAATCTATGAAACTCTGAACAATTGTCAAATGTCAGCAAGCTACAAAGAAACAGCCTTTCTTGACTAAGGCACGTCTTGTTAGATTTTTAAATTATTTTATCTTGCTAAAATGCAAATTATAAGTGCCTTCTAAAGTGCAATGAAATAACTCTGAACAAGGGTAGTCATACTTGAGCAAATAGTTGCAACTCCTAAACCTAAGTTGTTACAATGTAGGCCAATTATCTAATTATTACCTATTTTGGCAAATGGTAATTGTTCAATCTTCTTTTCTTTCCTTCAGTTAGTGAGTCCATCCTCTTCTCCCTCAGAAGCTGCTCACTTCAACCTTGGCAGATTTAATGCCTCTCTTTCACTGGAGTATGATCACAAAGGTAGACAACCTTCAGCACAATGATGGCCACAGGCCATGGGACAGGATAGAGCCCAGAGAGGAAACTAAGAACATTCAATATTTTTAAAATGCTTTCCTGCCTTGCCTCCAAATCAGTAACCATAGCACATACAAGGCAAATCAAACAACTCTTATTTCTTAGCAGACAAGTGAGGCAAATAAATGTGCTGTTCCATGGACACAATTTAGGGTTTGATGTCTGAAAAGGACAGAAAGGAGCCTTACATCTAGGCACTGAAAATCTCTATGGAGGAGCAGTACTGTCCAGAGCTACACTGCACAAATCCTCTAGTGACCTGACTAAAGTAGGGCTCTAACATCAAGAGTTCTTGTTTTAAAAGTGTTTTCATTTTTTTCTCATTATTCAGCACGGCACTCACGTGTAACTCACTACACAGAATCCACTCTGCAGAGAATTATTAAATTTTCCAGATCCACTTGTTCTGAATGTTTGCTTGCCCTCAGAGCTGTCCTCACAAAACCCATTATTCTTGAACAGTTAACATGAGAATAACATTTTAACTATGGCCTTGGTAGCAAAACACCGTAAAATATTTTCTATATTAACGACAGTCTGAAAAAGGTCTGGAAGATGTAGGAAGCACATCTGAATGCCAAAATATAAAGCAATATTGGGAGAAAGCTCTGCTGATGCCTCCTTGCTCCAGTGTAGCCTGTACACAGATCCACTCAGACATCATGAGAAGTTTGAGGAGGCAACTACTGATGTTCTCTCTGGAGAATATCACAAGCACTGTCTAGTAAATCCTAAATGAATGTGCACAAACTGTGATCTGCAGACATGGAAAGGGAATGAGGCTCTCAGTAGGTTTTTTTGTGAGGGCAGTAGAAAGAGCCATGACATCACATCATGTCTCTTACTACATTTGAAATTCTGACTCTAGAGCATGTAGGTTTTCCTACCTGTTACCTAGATTTAATTCCCCAAAAGTGAGAAGTCAATTTCTTCTGAAACACTTCATAATAATCCTCAGGACAAAACAGGTTGGGTGAAAAATGTCAACAAAGGCAAGCAAAGTTGTACAAAACTTTCTTGTCATGACAATAACTGCAGATCTACCAGGAGAGAAGCAGCTAAACTTCTGGGAGGACACAAAACCTTTGTACACAACGCTCAGACAAAATTCAGCCATAATAACCAAGTTCTGCAGTGACCCTTCTTTATTCTGATTTGGAGAAGAGCTAATGTTAGGACAGGTTTTTATTTTGTACATGGCTTTTTTTTTTTTTAAACACTGCAACTTAGATCTCTATTTCATTCTGTCAGACTCCTGCAAACTGGTGGGGAGGGAAGGTCAAGGGGATGGAAGAAGACACTAGAGATAAAAGTTTCTGTATCTGCCCATAGTAGATGAACTGTTCTCTGCTTTCTGAGTCAAATATTTTCCAAAATACCATTGCTAAAATACCTACTACTCAGCTATTTTCATAAGCGTTTTAAGTTTGACTTAGTTTCAGTTCTAAGAAAGAGTAATTAAATTTTTCATACAAAACACTTCCCAAGAGTTTCCACTGCCTTCAGCTCCAGAGATTACAATCTCACCTTGGCAGGCAGGAGATATTATCAATGTTCCCTGTTTATGCCAGTAGCAAGATACTTCTGTCAACTCATCTTGAATTAATTTTGGCTATCATGATAGGGGTACCTGGAAACAGCTCTTCAGACAGAAATCCCCAAATGCACTCACAATGGGAAGGATTTAGCACAAGCATGTTCATCTTCATTACTGGAAACATAATAGGAACTGCAGCACTTAAAGACAATACGTAAGGGTATTTAAACAAGAATAACTCCTGTGTGCAATAAATACTTCATGCTCACATGAGCCGTATGCCTACAAATCAGCTGCGGCCCACTGAACCATCTGCTTTCACAATAGCTTCCAGCCTGCATTTCTCACTGCAGTGCAGTGTGGGTTGTGCTGCTCCCAGAAAGGATTTGGGTTGAGCTAGATCAGATAAGGAGAGCCCTTAGTGGCTGGTACACCTAAAACTGTTTCTAAATTGCATGTCAAATACTTGTCAAATTACTATGTCCTGTAATTGGAATTACCGAAGTGGAAAAGATAGCGGGCAAATGGTTAGGATAGTATTTGTAGGTTCCTCTAAAGCTTACTTCTGATGATAAAGTCAGTTCTTCCTGCAACTGAAATAAACTGTCCTTGTCTCTTCATTCCTGACGTGATCTTGCACAGCTCAGACAAGAACAGGGTCTTTATTCCACCACATCTGAGATAACACTGCAGGAAATGTGACACAGAAGCATCTTTGTGCCGAGCTAACTTGTGTGCTGTGTCAGATGTAGGGAGCATCCAGCTGCTTTCAGCTTCCATGGAGCCTAGCAGAGGGCTAACCAGACTTTGCTACACTGCAAGGCACTCACATGATTTGCCTAAGAGGGTCATGGCCAAGAATTTTCCCCAAATCCTGTGCCATGACACTGGCAACTGGTGCAAAAGGCTGTTTAATAGGTGACAAGATCACCTAGGAAGCTGTGTGAGAACAGGGACTAACCTTCTGCCCATCTCAGTGGCTCCTCTGGACGAGAGGTGTAACACTGCTAGCGTGAGATGCCGAACAGTAACAGCAGGATACAGCAGGACCTAAGAGGATCAGGGCATGTGTCATGTCAGAGGCAGGAAGGTAGGACAGCAGTAAAGGCAGAAAAAAAAGAAAGCATATGGATAAAAGTATTTTAGTTCTCAATATCCAGCTAAGTATTATGGGAATTTCGGTACTGCCCCAAAACTTTTTGCAGTCAGAAAAGTTCTGGAAATTTGTTTCAGATGAGTTTATCTAAGCATCTAAAACATCTAAATAATATCTAAAATATCACAAATAATTGCTCAAACCTAATTACAACTTAAATATTATTACAAACTAGATACTGCCCTTCACTATATGCTGAACTGCCTTGTAGTGAAGTTGCTGGACTTCTGGTGGGTATAGACCTCAGCCTGTTATTTCTCCTCTCTTAATACTCCAGACACTCTGTGGTGTCTGAAGGATCTGTTATCAAGACAGAATTAGACCAACAAACTTGACCCTTTAACATTAAAAATTAAAAAGGTAATAGAATATCACCTTAGATGCCTTCAGTGCTATAAATAGATTATTTTGTGCAAGAAAGCCTAGACATTTCAAAAATAAACCATTTCTAGAGGCATCTATATTTTCTTCTGCCATATTAACTGTCACCAAAGATTCAGGACCTCCTCCCAGGTGAAATCAAATCCTTTATATGAGCCAGAAAACTGCAATTCTACCAGAGCATAATGCAAATAAGACCATAGCAGATACTATTAATGGTTCCATTTCAGTGCACAACAGATAAAATAGTATTTTTCATCAAGTTACTGAATTTTGGATTATATCTATGCTACAAAGTTTGCCACTTCTAAGAAAAAAAAGAATAACACCTCCTTCTCTAGGCTGTAAAACCATACAGACAAAGCCTTGCTTCTCTGTAATACTAATGCTGGAGAAAGAGTGGGACAAAAACCATATTTCCCAGTAGTTCCATCCAGTATTTTCCAAACACCTACATATTGTTTGTTGTTAGGAAAATAAATGCAAAGATCTGTTACTCTCAAAGACTCTAAACTACCCGGATGGCTAACAACCAGCAAACTGAACACTGGGAAAATAAGACTTCAAAATGGGAAAGTCTTTTCAGAATATTGAACAGGTTCTTAATGCTTGCCCAAAAGATATCTAAAGAAACCTTGCACTCCTTGAAAACTAGCATACAACCTTCTGCCAACAGTAAGGAGAATATTACATTTTAGTTGCCATATTGTTTTTATACATTATTCCATTTCTATACCAACACCTAGCAAATGTCTGTACTTATGTACCTATCTTCATCTTGAGTCACTTATTAAACATGTCCTTTCTTAAGACAGATCAGTGGCCCCAAACAGTGATCCCTGAGCAATAGCCTTCTGATGGTGTCTGTGGCCAAAGAAAGTTGATGACAGCAAGTAAAAGAATGTAAAGCATGTTTAGCAATACTGAGCCTCTTTGCTCACAAGCCAATGAACCACAAGGCTTATGTCTGTGTCAGCACTTCAGATTTTTCAATGAAACAGTTGTTTTTTGACAATATTAACATTTTTCCCCTGCATAAATAATTTTAAACATGAAATGTCCCTAACTGTCCTGATTACATGACTCGTTACAGCCTGCTGGACACAAGGACATATTATTTAGCATTCAATGACAGTACCTTAGAATACCCTGTTTTAGCTCTCTCACTTTTTAAAATTCTTTAAAAATTGTTTCAATAGTAAGTCTTTGTATAACAGTATGTGACTCTGATGTGACAGATCTATGTTTTTCTACATAAAACAATTTACTATGCTGCTGAGAAAAAACAAGTCAGCCTTTTCTGAGCCATCCAAGCCTTTTGAGGTCTGAGGGCTTGGTATACCACAGTTGGGTAAATAGCAATAAGGTAACTTTACATTAAAGTTCAGATAAAAACCCTATGCAATTTTTCAAGCAGAGAGGTGGTTATACAGATCTATTTGTTTTTCATGCATCCAATTCCATTCTCATTTGCTCTCTTGAGTAAATAGATTCTGCATATTACCTGTGCTATGTGTAAAGTCTCTGAGCAAACAAAGCTGAACCTACATCTGGTACAATGAACATGCTTTAAAAGCATTATGTATCTCCATTTAATATTGGGATTCTAAATATCATGAGGTTAGCATATTTGGTGTATTTCTGCTCTACATATGAATGAACTCCAGGAAATTTTCAACTATTCAGCTACATCTACTGAGGGAAGAGACTGAACACCCCAAGCTGAGGGAGGTTTGAGGGACTGGGATCCAGAAACCGAGGATGAATGAAAACTTGGATCAAACTTCACCTCCCTCTTAAGCAGGTCCTTTTAGTTGAGATAGTTTCTTTTGTGTTAACCTGTGTTGAAACAGCCATTGACAGGACACCTTCACAAGTGACAGACACTATATTTTAAAAGAGAAAGAAATAAAAACCAAATGCCAGAGGAACAGATTCCTTGCTGAGTGGGTGGCAGCACACAAGCAGCACAAGCCACTGCTTTGGAAGAGAACGGAGTGATCTTGTGGTAGCTAAAGATGTTCTGCTTACATATGTTGTCATGAGCAGTGAGAACATACAGGATTTATCTGCAAATTTCAGTGCCGCTTTAACTACCGTGTGCTCCCAGCTGTAACCACTGCTCAGCACATCCATCTCAGCAGTCCAGAGTCAGTTATGAAACTCCAACCTGGCCACACCACTAATCTTTAAATTGCAGGAAAGGATTACTAACCATGATGTAGTTAAGCATTTAAAAGGTGATGCAGCAAGAAAGGAAGCAAATCTAATCCTCATATTAGCAGCCTAATTATTTTTAGGAGAACACATCCTTATGCTTATCCTATCCATGTAGGAGGTGTCTCCTACATGGAGCCACTCTCTTACATCCTAAAAGGAGGTATATTAGCATGACCATATGCTTTGAGGAAGACTTGTCAGCTGAGACACAGAAGTGCTGCTTTTGGTTCTGGAGTGGGATAGCTCCACGCCAGCCAAAATCTTTGTGTATGTATCTGTTCTGCAACACACAGTGGGACAACAGCACAGAAACTCCAGATTCTGTAGTGTGGTGAAACTAGAGCAAACAGAGAATGGCAGAGAGGTTCTAGAAACACAGCAGAGAGGTAAATGCCATAAGAGAAAAGTTAATTTAAGATAATGGGCAGCTTGAATGAGAACCAATATCTATCCACTGATCATGAGGAAAAAAACAAAACCGCAAAACTTCCCTCCACCCCCACCCCCCAACATACAAAACTGTAAGAATCTGGAAAAAACTCACACAATGTATGGAAGCAAAAAGTTGGTGACCAGTTTCGAAGCTAGAGTGTGATGAGTTCATGACAGCAATGCATGACATTATTGCCCATCACATGAGTGGACTGCAACTCAAAGGCTAAGGAAGGCAAAATGCCAAATTAATTCTACACAGCACCATGCAAGCTGTGTATTGAAAACATACCAAAACTGAACAAAAAAACCAACAAACCAATGAGACAATAAAAGTATAAACACTCTTTAGTCGGAGCTACAATTTGAGCAGCGTTCTAAATGAACCACTGGTAATCCCAAGTATATTGAATAAACACATACTATTTTCTTGGCAAGCACTCTAAAACTGGCAAAGTAGTGTCTCACAGTGCCAGTACTATAGTTAGGCAAAAGGCTGAAACTTCTCTGTATGTGTCAGCCAAGCACCTTCCTGAGTAGCAAGAGAAACCCTTCTCCAGTTGACCACTTTGCCTTTATTCTTTTACCATTCACTGTCTAACACTAATACAAATCATATTCTGCACGAACATAATGCATTGTAAGATGTTTAAGGCTTAACCTTGTTCTGACACTTATTTTGAGCCTTGAAGTAACTTATTCAGACAGTTTTTCTGTTCTTCTATTACCACCTAGGCTAAGCAACAGGATTCTTAGCTCCTCCTGCAGAACTGGCTCAGGCAAAAGGAGGCTCTTCCCATCTCCTGGGGCTCTATATCAAGCCAGCATATCATTCCCTGTAACATTCTGTTATTTGCTGTAATAACATGAAAGGGAAAAAATGCATACAGGGGAAAGAATTTCACAGAGTACAGTCATCACATGCAAATTCTATATTCTTTTCTAGTTGTTTGAAGGCTAGAAAGGCAAGCTATTTTAAAGTGATAATTGACTACTATTTCAGCACTGTAAAGAAAAGAAATGTCATCCACTATGAGTAATTAATTGCATTACATATTCACATACACCCACATTCGTTTGGAGCAAGAAAATACAACTCTCTGACAGTTACACTGTCCTAAAAAATAAAACCCCCACAGATATATTTAGAGATTTTAGATCATCCAAAGGAAACTAGACTCTAATTTTAATGACTAATACTGGCAGTAATAACCTTTAACTAACAGTTTTCTTTCTAGATATTTATTGATGGGCACAAACCAGTATTTGCTTCTCACTTCATAGAGCTCAGTCCTTCTGACTGGACTTCAATCCACTGTTTTAGGGGATTGCCATCTCCAGTTCATTTGAAAGAACTACTCAGGAGAAGACCAGAACAGAGATTTTCACATCCATAGTGAAGCAGCTCTAAACATTTCTTATGGTTAGAAAAGAAGGGTTGGAAACAGAAATATCAGTTAAAGCATAAGTAAATAATCAAGAATGTCAGCTGTTGTTACAAAGCTAAATTAATTCCATGTCCTCTTCATCTTTCTTATTTTTCTAGAACGGGATAAATTGGCAAATTGGTATTAAACTGGTAAATTTTAAGAGAGAAGAATTGGTAAAATATCTGCAGCTTGGATTTCTTACAAGACTTTCTATATTATTGCATTAGATTCTGAGACTCCTGGCATTAACTTTATATTGACTATGTTTTTCCCTTTTTTTCTGAAACAGCTACCACAAAAGGAAGTTAACTACAGTTGCAAAGGAAGAGTAGAGGCCCTACCTGCTCCCTCTAACAAGCTGCCATCTCTTCAGACTCACATAACTTTCTGTGATCTCCACAGCACACTGAACTACTATGCCATCATGCACAGGATAAATCTGTGTCTGTAGAATCAACACTCTGAGCAGCATCTTACCTGCTAAGGAGCAAGGAATTTAAATACTCTTAGTTTATCATTAAAAATAAGGCAAAACACAATTATACCAAATTCCACCTTTTAACAACACAGGCAATTTATTTTTGAAATGCTTATTTTTAGAATTCTCAGCCTTGGTCAGTTCTCCACTGTTTGCAGGCACTGAGGCATGAAGGCCAATCCTTGCTTCTGCTTAGGAGTAGATGTTGCCACCATTTTCCTTTTCTCTGGGTGGAGGGTAAGAGCATCTTTTTCCAGGTCCCTAATTTTCCAAGTCCAACTATTTCCTTTTGACCCATGACACACTTAGAAAGATACCCTGACTAAATATCATTTAAAGGGACTGTTAATTTATCACATTGAAACATAAGTAAAAATCTGGTTCTCAAGGCAGCCTGTGCAAAATACATGATGCTGCACAGCTCTTTCTACCCTGCCTTCACACCATGATGCTGTCCAGTGGAACCAGCTCCAAAGGGGAGGACTTGGAAAAGGCCACAGCTCTGGAAGCAGTCATACATGGCAGTCCCTGTCCTCCTCCTCGTTGTTTACCACTTCCTCCAAGAGTCTTAGGTTCCTGGAAGTACAAGAAGAAGCTAATTTGGCTGATGAATAGCAGAAGAGCAAAAAGGCACTAAATCTTCAAGGCTACTTCTCTCTACTTTGTGCACAGACCCAGTCCATGAATTCTTCTCTTTCTGTGGGTCAGTGGCAAACACCTGCAGATTATCCCTGGCCACAGTTGTAGGCACCCAAAACATGCTGAAGGATTTGTATGGACAAGTAGTAGTGTCCAAATTTAGTTCTAAGTTCTTTAGAAGTTTTTCCTTCTATAAATCAAGAAAATCTGGGATTTCTTATTTGAAGAAAAATATTACTGCTAAAAATCAAGCTAAAATTTCATACAACAAATCAATCTTTCCTTCAAGGAAAGCCATACAGTCTCTAATCTCATCATTCCCGCAGCCAGACCTCAGAGGGCATCATGGATCCAGATGGCATTCTTCAGTATGGCAGAGCTGGACCACATCCTGGGCAATATGAATGCATACATAACTTCTTGCTGCCCAGCCTCTCTTTCACTGAACCTCTGTACTGCATTTCCCAAGTCTGCTGTGGCACAGATCATGCTTTGTTTGCCTGCCTAAAGAAGTCTCTCATGCCAGCAGACACATAGAGAGCCCCTTCTCTAATTCTTGGAAGTCTATAGAACATTTGATGAGAATGCTCATATATTAAGAATAAGAAAGACAGCAAAATCCGATGAGGATTGAGGCCCAAATAAGAGATGCAGGTGTATGTTGCTGCTCAGAGAGATCATTGCTTTGGGGAAATCATAACACAAAAAAGAGGCTCAGCATTCAACACAGAGTATAGCACAGTTTGGAACAATTACCTCAAGAAACTGGAAAGGAACCTGTCACCAAGATAGATGCATTTATAAGATGCACTTATAAAATGCATCTCAGGAGACAGATTTATGCAGATTGAAAGTGTCAGATTTGAGTCAAAAGTGTCAGAACTGAACAGAAGCCCAACACGAGTTGAAGTGATACTTGTTCACTCATCTATGTATTATTTTATGTTTTTTTGCTACTGAAATGAATTGCTAAGCTTCCATCAGAGCAGAACTGGATAAAAGCTCTAAGGCATTCTAAGATAAAATAACCAGGACCAAAGCATCACATTTAGAGATGCAATGATTGTCACTTGCCTAGAATCATCTGAGGGTGTAGCCTTGTGAGCAAATAAATGCTTGCCAGCAATACAAAAGGGAAACAGGGAATGTTTAGGATTCATTTAGCTGCTGGCCATATTTGCTTTATGATGCCTTTTATATAATCCCAGAAATTGTAAAAACAGAGCTACAGGAAGGCTTAATCTTTATTTGTCTATTTCCATATTTAAGAAAAAGAGACATTTCATATCTATTTAAATACCTGGTTAATTACTGCTATACAATGTCCCCAGCCAAATGCAGCCCCATTTAGACAAATTTTTTTTTTTTTTTTGTTCATAATATTCCTTTTAAGTAGCAGTCATTTCCATTCAGTCTCAGCCTAAACAGCTTCTCTGGAAGACAGCCCAATTAAGGAGATTTTCTTATTAAGCATACCCCAATTAAGTGATGTACATCACTATTGGCTCAGATACTATATGACTTTTACATACTGAGTAGAACACAAGAAAGTACATGTTCACGTTATTTTTAACAAAACAATATTAAAGGTATGAAGGCTACCCTACTAGGAAGACTTTTACATAGGGCTGTGGAGTTTTGTGAAGAAACCACCCAATCTTCCTTTTAAATATTATTGAATAAGTCTCTGAAGAGAAACTGACTCCTGGCATCCCAGTGCTCTCTGCAGTGCATCTCTATCAAGGTGGAAATGGGCTCTCTTTCCCTGGGTATCTGGAAATCCACTTTATAATTCACTCTGTGCTCCAGCACTACATAAGCCATTTTAATATTAAATTTAATTAAGTTTAATTAAGTTTAATTAATTACTTTATTTTTTTTCCTGTGGGGAAGAGAGATTCAATGACGGCCCCATAGTAATTTCCTAAGGTTATATTTCTGATACTTGGAAAGGAACCTGAAACAAGCGTTGGACATGTGTCCTACTTTCACAAGATGATGACACTTGAAATCAACAACTCTGGTACATATATTAGATTAGATACCAGTCCTTCTGCGGCAATGAAATTAAAAATAAATGCTGAAAAGATAATCTAATTAAAAGCGGTCACATGCTTTAAAGAGTGCTTAGTTGTGCGCTGAGTATTACTCAATACTGACCTTAAGTCCTTACGTGTTGTTTCAGTACAAAATATGACTTTCTAAATCCAGTCAAGCAACTGGCATCATTTTGGACATCTTTTGGAAATGCTAAATAAGTCATGCCACAAAAAAATTTTCTGACTTGATTTTTTCATCAACTGCAAGTTACATGGTACCAAGGAGGAAAACCTGACTGGCACTGTGTATTGTCATTTTTTTTTTGGTAGGAGGAAGTAATAATTTCCAATTTAATATCATTATGTGACTATGTTAGTCGAGTTTTCTCATTTTATTGTAATAGTTCAAGCTTTAAGTCCAAACATTATTCTCTAGTTTGAAAAGATGCAGCCCTTGGGCCAAAAAGTTAAATGAATTACTTTTGTACCATCAGAGGTTGAAACACAACCATCTGGTCCACTAAAATTGCTCCAAATTTTTCAGTATTCTTTAAATGGCACATGCTGAGAAAAAGCCTGGTCCAACTGAAGTGAGTGGCACAATGCCCACAAATTTATATAAAGCCAGAATTTCATCCAGCATACACCAGTGAGAACATTTTGCATTTCTGGACTATGCACAGGTTTTGTACTGGCTACAACTCTGTTGGTTGGGTGAGAGATTTTTTTCTTTCCACAGAAACAATAAAACCAATTTGTGAAGAAATACTCAAGGTGGACAGAAACAAACACTGGCAAGCAGCAGATTTTCTTGCTGGTGTTTGAATAGCAGGAGATGGAAGATTGTTCCCCTGAAGGTACAGGGAAAGGAATAAACATTTTTCCATTTTGTCAAGTCCAAAGGATTGGCAAAATACTGAGAAAAATCTTTTCCCAGTGTAATATAACCTCACATTGGGTGTCAGCGTGGATTTCAAGTTTCCTGAACTGGACAACTAATATACTGTACTGCTGGTAACATACTTCTTCTAAAACATACACACCAAGATGCACATCTCACAGGAGGATCACAGTTTATGAAAGCAAATTATATATTTTAGAGTAAGGCAGCGATATTTTCACAAGAAATACTCCGCTAAAGAATACTGCTTGCAGTTGTTTCAGGTAATTTAATTTGGCTTTATTTACAGAAAAAATTCTCTAATTCAGATAGCAAAATGTTAAATGAGCAATGGCTTCTCATGCAGTGCCACCACTTCCAGAGACTTTATCCTATGCTTCACAGCAACGGGACAAAGTCAGGCAGCCAAGCTAGCACAAAATTCTTTTTGTGGAGTCACAATAAACAGATAAAGACAGAAACTTGTGCTTTCCATGGTCAGTTGTGGTTTATTGGCCAAATACATAGGCTATTTCAAGATTACTTATGTTATTGCTTGCACCAGAAATAAGGTAGCAACTGCTTAGATGCATATAAGTATGCCTGTGCACATATTTAGTTGTATATTTACACAAGTGGGATTGCTTTGTAAATAAGGTTACTCTGAATATTTTTAGATGCAAATCAATTCTATTTTCCACTCTACCAGTAGGATTAAATTTCTGACATTGATGAAATCCAAAGACACTAAGTTTAACTTGGTGATTTGAGAATGATTCATAATGAAACCCTTATTTTTTCATAGCAGTGGGATGCCACCTATTTCATTCTGTTTTATTCTGAAGATAGGAATTAGAGGGTACCCATGATGAGTGGTAATAACAGTCAGATTTTAGTAAGCCTACCAGATACTGATACTTCAGCCATGCTCTGGGGGAGGTGGAGAGGCTAAAATTGGGAGCCACAGCATTCCACATCTATTGCAGAAGTACAACATGAAAGAGCTTATTTTTACAAGCATACCTTTTTGCCATTGACAATTTATAAAAAAATATATCTGTGAGTTTTTCAGTGAAGAGAAAAATAAATATCAGGTCTGTATGCTTTAAAGAACTACTGAATAATAATTTCCTTTGAGGATAAAAAAATTAAAGAAGAGTTGAGTTTGGAGGAGTAATCTGGCTTTTTCTTACAGTATTTTTTTAAATGAAGATTTCTAGTTCCTGTTACAGGTCAAAAATTCCAAACATGTATTTAACATAGTGTCATAAGTCTGTAGGCATTGGTGAAGTGTCTCTTAATGAATATGCCTACTATTGCCTAGAAAGTAAAGATTGTGAACTGTCCATATGTCATCAACAAACACATGAAGCTGTTAATTGTATTAATTTTCTGTTATCACATTTTACAGCTTTTAATTTGGGGGGGTTATGTATTAGGATTAAACATTTATTGGAATTTTTACTTTACTGCTAAAGATTAAAACCAAGTGAATTTTCCTCAACAAGACAGATAAAGGCTGTGTCAAGCTGCTTTCCTTGAGGGAAAAAGTTGAAATCAAGTCAAACAGAGATATTTCCGTAAACTTATTTTTAAATAAAATAGCTAACAGTTATTTTTCCTTCTAGTTTTAAATTTGAGCAGTATTATACTTCTTTGCAGACAGTTGTCTTCATACAGAATCACAGAATCATAAATATGCTGAGTTAGAAGGGACTCATGAGGATCACCAGGTCCAGCTTCTGACCCTGCACACATAGCTTAGCTGATGTTGATACCAGAAAATTCAGCCTGTAATCATGGAAACTAAGGGTTTCCAGTCCTCCCTCAGTAGTTGCATCATATAAAGAGAATTTACATTAATTTATAACTGACATAAATGTACATATATATACATATATAAAATCATATAAATATATATATATATGTATCTCACACTCCTTTCTTAGGATCTAGAGTTCTACAAATGAACGCAAACTATACTAGACCAGTTTCCTATGCTTAATCAAGATATACAAGAATATCTTCCCATGTAAAATATATGGTAGCCCTGAATAATTTAAAAAGGCTCAAATGCTCTGCTCTCTGATATCTAGATCTAGAGGAAAATACAAAGAATATGTCTTCTCCTCTTTGAAAAAAATAATAAAAGAAGTATCTTTAGTGGAACTTGAGTTTTATTTAGACCACATACAAGCAATTTGAGGGAGAGAGGAAAGGAGGAGTTGCTCAGGCATGTTATGATTATTCCCAGAACAAATATTATGCTCCCAGAATTTTAAAATAGGAGAGATCTTTAGTAATGGTCCAGCCGCATTAGGACAAAGATACTGATAAGTCTACCCTGCAATGACATAGTAGCAGAAAAATTAAGATGTATTTAAATAATACTTATTTACAGTATTGCACAGTATTCTATCCATTTCATGGTTTTCACTTAAATCTCAATGTCTAGATTTTTCTTCCATCTACTGATACAATTTTTCATACCCAAAGATCATTAGTATTTTAAATGTTAATTATTTGAGAGTGCATTACACTTGCAAAAGTAATTTGTAAAATAATTTATGGTTTATTGAAAGTCAATAGCTCGTCATCCTCCTACCCAAAAAAGTTCAGACCCTGAAAAGACAAGAACAATTCTAAAGGAAGGGATTTAAGCGATCTTGAAATACCATCACCTTCAAACCCGTTTTCCTCTATTAGTCTTCATCTTATTTGCAAATTAAAATGGCAAAGCAGGATTGAAGACAATTTGGTTCCAATTATTTTTTTTTACCATGATGAAGCAAAGGGAATCTAGTCAAGAGTTATGATGAGCCTGAAACAGAAGTGGAAGCAATCAGGGATGTAGTGCCAGGAGATGCCATATACTGTTTCATTTGACTTTTTTCATGTAGACAGTGAGCTGTTTGAAGCATTAGGTTAACAAGATCAATACATTTGTACTCTTAAAAAAATAGTGGTTTTGAGTCACCAGTGTAAACAGAATGTCCTGGTTCTGGCCAGGATGACATGAGGAGGTGTAGAACAACCTCTATGCCCTTAGCCATGTCCCCTCCCGGCTATTGCAAAAAATTAACCCTGTCCTGGCCAGAACCAGGACACAGAATCATCCAATCATAGAACACTTTGGGTTGGAAGTGACTTTAAGGATCATCTAGTTCCAACTCCCCTGCCTTGGGTAGGGACAGCTTTCTCTAGACCAGGTTACTCAGAGCCCCATCCAACCTGTTCTTGAACAGGGATGAGGCAGCCACAACTTCCCTAGGTAACCTGTTCCAGTGCCTCACCACCTCACACTAAAGAATTTCTCCCTCATATCCAATCTAAACCTACCCTCTCTCAGTTTAAAGCTTTGTAGTATCACTACATGCTGAATCATCGCTACATACAGAACTATTTGTATTATTCAGTTTTTCACTAGGAGATTTTTTAAAATAATTCAGTATTTTTATGTCTCTTGCCCTTCATAGGTTGATATATAACATTCAGGAACAGTACATAATAAACTAGAATAATAATGAATAAATGGCTCTTAAATGAAACATTTAATTACAGCTTAAAAAGGCAAAAGAGAAAACATTGTTACTGGCTTAAAAAAAAAAAAAAAAAGCCAGATTTATTCCCAGAAGAGCTGACAAAGTACTCTCAATTACTGGTGGTTTGTTTTGAAATAGAAAATCTTAGAAGAATATCAATCTTACACTGAAAGAATATTAAAGTTCAACTTCAGGATGAGAAACTGGGCAAGTGTTGTGACAAGGCAGGTTCAGACAATCTTTAAAACCAATTACAGCATCATCTTCGTAAGCCTTTTCATCATTGAATCATCATATTTCTCATAGATAAAAAGGCAACAAACCCTTTGATACACATTTGTTGATAGTCAATGGAGATGTCTTAAGGAAAAGAAAACATGTTGAAAAGGAGAAACGCACAAAAAGAAAAAATCACATCCCCCCCATAGGTCTGAAGCTTTCTGCAACATATTCCGGTGTTAATAGGTTGTCCACATTCATTACATTGGGCCTTTTAGGACTGGAGGGAACCCAAAAACCAGAACTACATTTCTGCTTCTTACAATAAACGTCTACCACGGAGTGTGATGCCAGTAACTTCAGAACAGTGCCCTGCATCAACAGCATCCCCACATAACCTCAACTTCAGAGGAAGTAGGAGGTAACTTCAACAGCAGAGGAACACAACCCATCATTTCCTTTCAGGTGCTAACAGACCTGGTCAAAGCCAGCTATTGGTCCAACAGCAGTTCCAGAACTGTAAGGAAAATGCTATGTACAAGCAGAAGCAAAGGTCACTTATTTGTAACTGTTTTCAAGCTTAATATTTTTAAGCATTTCAGCACTAAATATGCCCAAGCAAACACAACCCGGACTAACACACCACTTAAACCTCGTCTCTGAGTGGCAGTCTCACACTCCCTGCTGACCTCACAAGCTCCTTTCCCACCTTGCCCCCAGCAGACAGCTGATAAGAGTGCAGGCAGCCACACAGCTCGGGTGCTCCTGTGCTCCCAGCTCTGCAGGCACTGACCCCATCAACTACAAGGCAGAAGTCAACATTTCCCAAGAACGGACTCTTGTGTTGCCTGCGGGGATAATAATCCAAGGGGAGCCATAACAGACATCATCTCTTAGGCTATCCTACTCCAGCTGGGTTGGCTCTCAGGTTCCCACAGGCTTCTGGAAAACTGTCACAGATTAAAAATGAGAGTGCTGGTTCTTAAAAACACTACAGGATGCTGCCCCACCTAGTGGGAGCATCAGTGTCCTCCCCTCTGCCTCCCAAGCAGACCAGAAGAATTTCCTATAAGGACACATTGTGTATTTCTAGCAGAGTTTGTAAAAGTTTTTAAAATTACCTGAGAAACAGATGTGGGAAGAATTCTACATGTGGTTTAAATTAAAACATACTGAAATCCTAAAAGCTTAGAAAAGCCTTTGCTGGAGGGGAAAACATTAAATAAATGCTTCCTACATCTCAAATATTTTCATGTGCAAATACTAACTTGTTGTCTATTACATTATGTTAAGCAGATGTAATTGGAGAGGGAACCTGCAGCATAAAAAGATAAACTTTCTATCTTTAATGCAGTAATTATTTCATATTTATTGGCTAGAAGCCAGATGCACTCATGTTTATTACAAATTCATGTTGAAAATATCTTATTTAGCTATTTGAGTTGCTAATATTTGCCTGCTCCAAGCTTTCATAAATTTTGTAAGTCCTGCTGAAAACACAAGACCAAAACTTTGTCAGTTCTGTGTAAGTAATAAAGAGGTAAATATATGTGACTCCAGTCTCTCATTTTCTACCATACCTCCCAGCTGTATCCAATGCCAAATCTACTACCTGCATGGCTACACTCTCGGAGAGTGTGAACTGGGTATTTTTCCCCCACATTTTATATTTTTCTTTCCGAAAAACATAAACCCTCCATCATTGTTTATGAGTGAAAGACAAAACTAATAGCTATTTTTATGTAAAAATTTCACTAACCATTCTACCTGGCATAGTGGAGCCGGAACCTCATTCACTTCAACTGCTAATATCCTAATATCCTGCACGCAGAGCCTGAACAGAAGTTAAGTCTGTGTCCAGTCATGTCTTTTTGGACCCTTTCAATTTACCTACTGTATTCTTCAAAACCTACACAGGCTTTTATTTTAAGAGTCAATCTTAGGAACATCCTAAAAATTAATGAATTTTGGAACTTTGCAAAGCAAGTCCTTAATGGTCTGTCTTACCCTCCCAGAATGGCAGTGCAGCAGATAGAGGGACATCACCTGTCTCAGATGCTCAAAGCATGATAGGTCTCTGATGCAATCTTCCACCAAAAGAAATCTTCTCAAAAAAAGTGAGAATCCAGCCTTTTGGCTCCAGCGTCTCAGTTCTAAAAGTCCACTGATCAAAAAGCTACATCAAAGAATATTAAGCTTACTTAAGTTTACCTGAACAGCTAAATGCAATTTAATTACTTAACTCCCAGGGTTGTCTGACAGCTTAACTGAAGCAATTTAATTAAAAGCAACGGCTTTCAAAAGAAGATGCTATGAAAGTTCAAGCTTTTCTCACCCAGACTAACAAAAGTAGTAAGTATTTCTCCTCAAGACAAGATTGGTCTCTGCTCAGTGTTTTGGTCAGCTTGCCCCATCAATGACCTACTCAGTGTATGGCTGGCATAATAAAACATTGGTGTTATCTCTCCTAGACTCCCCAGCCATGGTGGTAGACAGCTGACCCTAAATGACTAAATGGATATTCCACATCATATGACATCTGATCTGATGTAAAAGCTAAGAGAAAGGAGGGGGGTATTTGTTATTTACAAAAAAGTTTGTCTTTTGGAGCAACTACTACGTATATTGAAGCCCTGTTTCCTGGGAAGTGGCTGGACATCTTTTGTTGATGGGAAGTAGAGAATAAATCTTTTGTTTTCCTTTTCTTGCACATACTGCCTTTACTTTGGTTTATTAAACTCTCCATGAGATTTTTTCCATCTTATTTTCTCCCTTGCCTTGTCCTGCTGAGGAGGCAGCTGACAGAGCAGCTAGGTGGGCACTTGGCATCCAGCCAAGGTCAATCCACCACAGTCCTTTTTAGCACCCAACGTCCGGTATGAGGAATTTGAGATAAGGAGTGAGGAGTCCTACTCCTGCAGACGAAGGAGCGGCAGTGTCAGTGAGTGAAGAACTAACCTTAGCCCCGATTCTGTGTCCCCCTGTGCCTCCGGAGGGGAGGAGGTAGAGATTTGGGAGAGAAGTTAAGCTCTGGAAGAATGAAGGGGTGAGGGGAAGGTGTTTTAACATTTAGTTTTTATTTTCTCACTAACCTACTCTGATTTGATTGGTAATAAATTAAACGAATTTTCATAGAGTCAAGTCTGTTTTGCCTGTGACAGTAACTCCTGAGTGATATCTCCCTGACCTTACCTTGACCCACGAGCCTTTCATTATGCTTTCTCTCCCCTGTCCAGCAGCAGAGTAATAGAGAAGCTTTGGTGAGCATATGGTGTCCAGTGTCCAGCCAGGGTCAACCCACCATAGGAGAAGCAAAGGAGAAGTAAGGAGCCCTGAGCTGAGGGCAAGCACAGACAAAATATAATGACTATCTTTACAGCTCTGACTGCTAATGACATCCAGAAACTTGCTGTTAGAGTAAAAGTACTGAGAATTGTCTAACTAACCAGTAGCTATACAGGAACTAGAGGGGAAAAAACTTAGTCCCCTGGGGCAACCATTACAGCAGTTGCAGCACATCTGAACCACAGAGGAAAGGAACTGCTTATCCCCTCTCATGGCATTGGCAACATAGAGTTCAGCTCTTGAAGAGCACACGGAAGACCTTTTAACACTGAAGGTGAAGTAAAAAAAAAAATGCTCTCTTGTTTGCTCTTTTTGATCAGTATTCCAAACAATATATGCTTTGTGCAAGAGCAACAGAGGATTGAGAAGGCACCTGAACATAGAACAGACCTAGATGGAAAATCTGCTTCAATTTATAGGACTAGCTTGGATGATCCTCTCAGCTTTTTTGTGAAGAGCTAAACTCTCAGCGTGCTGCTCCCAACACAGTGTCCCAGAACATGAGCCAGCGCACCAAGCTGACAAACTGTGAAGCAGAACAGAGCAGTGTGGCCTGGAAATACAGTGATTTGGAAAGGGCACCTGCAGATACTTGTGGTACATTTTGTAGGTTGTCTCTTAGCAGTGCCCAGCTGCAGGTCAAAATCAATAAGGATGAACATGTGACAGCTCACTTCATCCAAAGCCAAGGGTAAATACCTGTATTCCAGAAAGCTGAATGGCTGCCAGGAAAGAGGAGACCTTCACATACTAAGTATAACAGATAGCCACCAGCAAAAGACAGTCACGTTAAGTTTGACATTATGATACCAAGGTGTGGTATATTGTCAATTCTCGCAGTGACAGAGCCCCCCATCAGGCCCAGCTTTGCCATGGCAGAGCATGTAGAGACCTTGCACCGTTTCCAACAGGAAGATGCTTTATAGAAATGACAGTTATTCAAGCTATAATAAATAAACTATTTTATGTATTAAAATAAGACTAGTCTAGTAGATGGGAGGCAAGGCATTGATAGAATAATAAAATTTGACCAAAGTGAACTCAAAAAAGAGCCAGATAAATTTGTTGAAGCATCTGCATGGAATGCCAGATCTCAGGAAAAATTCAGAGCCGGTCTACTGGCACCTGACACACAGCAAGTAAATGAAACCACACCACTTCATTTTGCTCCACAAAGGACTTTCCCTTTTTTGTCAGAGAAGCCATTAAGGCAAGCATTGCTTTTGCCTCTGCATTTTCAAGTTACTGAGATCTTAAGACATTTTTCTTTCACTAAGCATTCCAAACAGACAGACAAATTTCTGAAACCAGAGCCTATTTACCTGACCTACATGGAGACTGGAAAACCACACAGCACAGAAATCTTAGAACTTCTAAGATCTTGTCATCACCAGAGCACAGACTCTCCCAGGACTGGGCTGTCAGTAGGTGTAGGAATCGCCAGCTCCAAATAAAAATCACCGAAGCTCTCTGATCTCCAAAGCACGCTCTGGCAACCAGCTGGCTGTAAGGATCTCAGTCCCCCAGAGCTATGTTTGCAGACTTGTGTAGGACCTAGTGGGTTACAGCTGCTGTGTTAGCTTGGTCCTCCATAATGGGAGAAATGGCAGGCTCGACCTGTCCCTCTCTACTAGCAAAGAAAGCCAGCAGCAGGTGGAGTTACATACTGCTCCGGGATGGGAAAGGAAAACAGAGAAACATGGAAAGAATGGCACTCTGGGCAAAACTTTAGAGAGAAGTGCATAACTTGGATCCTGTAAGCAGGAATATGAAACCATCCAAAGACTGTCACCAAGTAGGATTTGCAGATAGGCTTTTCTAGGGCCTCCAGTTACTCTCCTGACAACTGATAATTATATTATAAAAGACACTTGACTGCACACCTTGCTCAGCTGCATGAACTGCATCTCCCTTTACAGTCACCATTCTTTAACTGAAGGCAGACATTTGTGGGAAAGACAAGGCAATGTTAACTGTTTGTGAGCATGCAAACAACCTTCAGATTAAAACCTTGGATTATGGTCCAATAGGTTGTTTTATTTATATTCTGCATTTTCTACAAAGAAAGGATAATTTCTTCAAGCTGAATAGATTTCTGGACTGTTAACTGATCTTCCTGTAATCATTACTGTTAAGTTTCTGCTTTCTGAAAAGGGAACAACACTGCAACTCTAAAACATTTCAAAGTATAAACAGATTTCCATACATCCAGTGTAATAGCACCTCAGAATCACTTAACCTGTGAGCTTCCAGATCTGTTCTGCATCCTACACAGTGTACACAGAAATGAAGACTGATGTTGCAGGTAATTGAAACTAACAGGATGACACCATCAGGTAACATGACATCCTTTATATATTTAGTACCTTGGTGAGGACCCATCACTCTAGTAAATACATTTCACATTTGGGTAAGAAATCAGATATGACTTGGTATAAGATGATAATGACTTATAAAGACAGTGAACAAAATAATCTGCTTTTTCTAATCCAAAAGATGAAAATAAAACACAGTACTTGTTTAAATAAAGGATTTCCTACTCAGGACTGTTTGCATTTACGAGGACATAGTGCAATAATCAAAGGCAAAGAAGAGGCAAGAAGAATGACTAGCACAGAACAAGATAAAATACTTCTGCTGCATGTTTGTATTCTTTAAGGAGGTTTTAAAGTTTTTATAAATTTTCAATCGTTTACTATACTGGAGGAGCATAATTCTGACTCTTTGATTAACAAAATCAGAATAAACCAAAATACTCCTTTAAGGATTTATTGTGGTTGTTGTTTTATCATGCATTCAAAAATCTTCTATATGCACAGATGGTATTACCGGGAGTTAGTACACCCTAGCATCCTCAAGCATAAGAAAAAGCAAGAAGTTGTTTCAAGAACAGTTCTAGATTTGGAAGTAGACATAACCTAAGTGTAGACATTGCCTATTAATTATTAAACTTACTGAACACCTTTATTGTAAACTCTTCCACAGTGGACATGTGAACTCTGAAAACAACTCGCTGCTTACAGAAAGGAAGACACAGATATATGCAGCAATATTTAGCAAGAGCATCTCAAAGTATATGAAACCTGTCTGGAAAAGGACTTTCATGTCCTGATTGAACCACTAGCTGCCTAATGACAATAGACAAGTCTTATTTTTTGTTATTCCCCCTCATTTTCACTGATAGCTATGCAGATAAAAGTATTCATGATGAAACATTCCCACCCACGATAATATATTAAGGACACATTACTTATCACTTACATAACACCAGGATTATTTTTTTTAAAGAGGATTGTGTAATACAAAGGATTACCATTCTTCAAAACAGAAAGTACATGCAGTACAACAGCAGTTAGAGGAAGACTGATCAAATGCTTCTTCTGGCTAAAGTACCATCACTTAAACCCAGTCAGCACTGAGTAAGCTGGGACTAAAGGAAAATGCATGAGGCAACTGCTATGAAAGGCTGAAAATCTACTTGATCTACTAAAATACACATTTAAATATCAACAATAATAATAAATTAATGAAACCTTTAAACTGTTGCATTTTTTTTGACCTACCACTGATGCCACCAAATATTCTGCTGTGGAAATGGGGTTTGGTTAATAAAACAATATAAATTTACCTGTCCCATCATGTTGTGCATTGTTATTTCAACATTCTTCCTCTTTGCTGGGGCAGCTGGCAGCTCTGTGTCGGTGGCTTGCTGGGACTTCAGGAATTTAAGCTGACAGAGAGCATTACAGTGAACAAGGCCTCTCTGAATTCTTCCACTTTCTAGCAAAAGCTTTGCACTCACCCACCTTTATTTTTGTCACAGTTGCTAGGATGCCTTGGCAACAGACACTAGAAATATCTATGATTTGGAGACAAAGCTGGAGGCAGGTGTAATCTACACCAGACCAAAATGAGGGCAGGAGGCTCATGCCAATGATCACTGCACTAGCACAGATTCCTTGCAGCAGTGTAAGTGCTACCTGGGATGGAGCAAATCCACTTACTGCCATTTCAGCCTCTTTGCATCTCACCTGCCTCGCTGGCTGGACACAAAAAACAGATCTCAGCCTCCCACCACTGGGGAGGAAGGAAAAGTGCCTCTCAACCTGAGAACTCACCTCAGCTAACAGCACTGGATATATTCCGCAGTAAAAATAGATACTGCACCTTTACTGCTCGGAGCTGTGCTAAATTCAACTGCAAAATTCGCCTCCTGCATGGGATGTTGCAATCAGACACTGTAAGTCTTTATAGAGGAGCAGAGGTGGCCAGAATCAGCTTCCAAACACCCCAGCAACGCTTTCTTGGTGAAGCTCACACAGATGCTGGCAGAGACTGTGCTAGAAACAAAGCACAAACGATGTATGCACTTGTTTAAAAAGCACATACAAAGAGGGCTTTTTCTTTTAAATGTTGCTCATAGACTTCTGCATTTTAAAAGGCAATCACAGTAAGGCAATTATTTAGAGTAAAATATCATTTTTCTGGGTGATAAATGAAAATAGTTTCATTAAGTATTAAACATCCGTTTTGAAGGAACTGCCTCTTATTTACACAAAATCTGTGTGTCATTCTACAAAATGAATGCTTTCTCTGCTAACAGTGTTGTGGAGGAAAAGCTTTATGGCATTGGATTCATACAAGCAACCTTACTTGTTTCACTTTCTTATTGAAAAAAGTTTCATTGCCAGACTGACTATAGTAGGAAAATTACAATGTAATGCTACAGTACAGTTAAAAATCCTTTTGGCCTCTAATGTTAGATGAAAGAATTGTTCTGAGAATAAAAGAACAGATGCTGACAACCATAGCAATTCTTGATGCTCATACCAGTGAGCCATATTTACTTGAAAAGGCTATTCATAACATGAACAGTGCTTCATCTGAAGAGAACTCTCTCATACGAGCCAGTATATACTTGTAGCAAAAGGGACCCCCAACACACCCCCCCATTGATCTTTTTCCCTTATCCAGATTTACTTGTTTTACAACCTCTTTTTGTTACATTATCTGCTTTACTGCTCTGAACACTTCTTGTTTACACATAGCCTAAAACAAAAACCACTAAGTAATTCGTAATATAAACTGGGAAAATTTATTAGCAGACCAGTATAAGAAGCCACAAAATATTACATTTTAGAAGATAAAATTCCAATAAATCTGATCTATATATTCTTTTATGATCTAGTTCTCCCCCTAAAAGCATCCACTCATGAGTGAGAGAGCTGCACCACACTCATGGCTAAATTAACCACTGAGAAAGGACTCCAGTGTATAAAGCACTAACAACTTCATAAGGGCTGACTAATGGCAGCTGAAACGGAATTAAAACACATATTTGAAAGAAAGTAATGTCATGTTAAAGTGACATTTTCAAAAAGACTCACATATAGGAACTGAGCTGAAACGTATGGGATATTAAAAATTCACACACAAAATCTTTCTTTCACCTTCTCCAATAACTCTACATTTCCTTCTTTACTTCCACACATAACTTCTCTTTAGCAATTGCTTTAAACCTTTTGACATCTATAATGTAACTTATAGAATTAGCTCTTATGCTATAGTATACAGAAAAGAAAAACCTCATTTTTAAAATTTAAGTTTAGAACTTATGTTCCAAATAACTATCAGTGAACAGGCTCCTGAATTAACCAGAAGTGTATACCTGTGCTTGATTCATTTCTTCTACTTCCTGTGTTTAAAAATCACTAGAAGATCTTAAATGCACAGAATAACCTAATTGAATCTTTGTTTCTCTGAAACTGCTGAAGATTTCTATTCAACTCCTTCTGTAAATACATAGAAAAACTTATTAGAAGGATTTTCCCTGAGAGAAGTAAAGCTTTTTTTGTAAACATTTGTTATTTTCTTGGATTTTTATGTCTGTTTCACTGCACATAAACGGTGCAATATCAATGTTCTGGTTTTAAGAAGATTAGATAAGATTAGATTAGAATTTGGCCTTAAAATTTGACTACCAGCAACACGTCATGAGTCTAGTCCATCCCATCACATGTGTAATACTCTGTTCTGATACAGGTATGATGAAAGAAGGAACTAAAATAGGGTTTGCAGCCCCATCATAAAACTGTCATAACACTACGTGGCTCTATGAAACAAATTCTAAAAAGCTGGGAACTTCCACATGTGCTGAAGCATGTTACTGCTAGAATAACACTTCACAGATATTTTATTTGCAATATGGGTATTGCCTCACCATGTCCCTACTGAAGGCTGGTAGCTTGGCAATCAAGGACACAAAAGCAATTTTCTTTTCCTACTCCTGTTCTCATCCTAATCTTAAATTTGACTACCAGTATGCAAATTAACCATGCTGAACTCAAGGCTGCAAAGAAACATGTATCTTTGAAGTATCTAGTTCATGATAAATTCAGTTTCATACATGGTGACAATTATAAAAAGATGAGAACATTCCCCTATCCTCTATCACATAACCATTTTCTACTGGTCTGAGATACCATATTCACTGCAAACCAGGCAGCATGCTTCCTTTTTCACTTTTTTTGTTGAAAAGCAGTTCTTAGAGCCTATTAATCTGCACCTGCTTGTAGCATTTTAGAAAGAACTGGAGAAAATTGTCTCATATCTATCTGGACAGAAAACTGACAATATTGATAAATTGCTGAGTAAGGCTGATCACCTCATAAAAATCTCAGGCTAACATAAGGTTTGAACAGCTTAATTGCGCACCAAGAACAAAACAATCATTTTTATATGGCACGTTTGATGTAACACTCAAGCCCGCCGTCCCTATAAATGGCACAGTGACTTTGTCCTTGGGGTGACAGAATGCATTTATTTAGATTCTAGTTTGTCATACAACATAGTCTCATGCCCCAGAGTGGCTTGATTTATTCTGTTTTGTAACATAGCACAATAGCTGCTTTCAACAACAACACTGTTTTCTGACATTATATTTTACTAACTCCATTTGCAAAGAGCCAACTTGAAATTATTGCTGTGGATGGAACGTACAAGTGGCAAACGGGGTCTGCTTGAACAGCAAGTCTCCCTTTGAGAGCATAGTCATACAACCACTGCCAAATTTTGTAGTTTGTCACATCTAATCTGTAATGTGCACAGCAAATCACTTAAGCACAAAAAATGTCATAAAACCAGTAATGGCTTATGATGCAAGTTACAAAGTCTACAATGTTTTGAAAGCTCTTCATTCACAATGGGCAGCTGACTCTGCTTGTTTGTCATCTTGCATAAATTTTTTTCATAACTTTGTCTTATTCATTACATGCATTAGATGGTTGTCTCAGGCAATAAAAAGCAGAACAGTGTTTCACCAGTCCAGCAACATAAGACGCATCATATCTGTGAAAACATACTCTTTATACTAGAGGGCATCACTGCTCCATGGAAGTCCCAGGGACCATTGCAAACCATTTCAGAGTAGAAACAAATTAGAGGACTGGGCAATCACCAACCACAGGAAGTTCAATAAGGGAAAGTGCTGAATTCTGCACCTGAGATGGGGCAACCCTGGATGTATGGACAGACTGGGGAATGAGATGCTGGAAAGCAGTGCTGTGAAAAGGAACCTGGGGGTCCTGGTCACAAAACAAGTTGAATATGAGCCAGCAGTGCCCCAGCAGCCAGGAGGGCCAACTGTGTCCTGGGGGGCATCAGGCAAAGCATCATCAGCTAGTCAAGGGAGGAGATTGTCCCACTCTGCTCTGCACTGGTGTGGCCTCATCTTGAATATTGTGTGCAGTTTTGGGCACCACAATATAAGAAAGATGTTAAGCTATTAAAGAGTGTCCAAAAGAGGGCAACAAAGATGGTGAAGGGCCTTGAAGGGAAGCCATATGAGGAGCAGCTGAGGGCACTTGGTCTGTTCAGCCTGGAGAAGAGGAGACTGTACAACTTCCTCATGAGAGGAAGAGGAAGGGCAGGCACTGATCTCTTCTCTGTGGTGACCAGTGATAGGACCCAAGGGAATGGCCTGAAGTTGTGTCAGGGGAGGATTAGGTTGGATAGTAGAAAAAAAGTTCTTCACCCAGAGGGTGGTTGGGCACTGGAACAGGCTCCCCAGGGAAGTGGTCACAGCACTAAGCCTGACAGAGTTCAAGAAGTATTTGGACAACACTCTCAGGCACATGGTATGACTCTTCAGGATGGTCCCATGAAGGGCTAAGGGTTGAACTAGATGATCCTTGTGGGTCCCTTCCAACTGTGATTCTGTGAAGCATTTAGAAAGAGGTCTTCAGAAATCAGGCTAAAGCACAGATGTTTGAATTAATCTTTCAAACCCTGGAAATTCTTGAGTGAAAAATAAATAAATCACTGTTACTACCGATAAGAATCCAAGGGCAAGACTCACTGATCCTTAAAGTGGGATGCTATGTACAGGCAGGAAAATATACCAGGTTTGTTATGAAGATAGGAAGAGGGGATGCCTGTTTCCACACAGAAATTACTAAGAGAGATAGGGATTAATGTTCACGAATTCTGATGCACTTCTGAGTTTGAGGCCAAAAGTTAGTGCTTCAAGTTTTCTGCCTTAATACAGATTTGCTCAGTCAACACCTGAAACCTTCAGCAGGACAACAGAACAGTTTCTAGAAAGGTGTCTTCTTTTCCGCTTCCTCTTCTTAGAGACAAAGTCAGCTTGAGGTCAGCATAACTAAGACTGACTTCTTGCTCCCAGGCATATCACTGTGACCTCTTTTTTGTTTTAGACAGTAAATGTAACATCTGGTGTAGACTGTCATAACTAAGTCATCACTTCTTGAAAGTCCTAGCAAGTATCAGATCCCTCTTCATCTACAAACCCAGAATTCCTGTCAGGGTCAAGCTTTGTTATCCCCCATACTGATCACAGAAACTTGTATTTTACTGGTCTGGCACAATGTAGTTTCAGCCTATTGCTATTAGTGGTGATGCTCGTAAATTGGACACTATCAGAACTCATCTGTAATGCATAAAAAACACATGCACACACAGACATAAACAAACATATAACCCAAGATGCAAGAACATCTTCAGGATCCCCTCTGCTTTTACACATGCTTTCAAGAGAAATTTAACTCCAGTTATGCACCACCAACAGATCACTTTGGTTGAGAAGCACAAAGGCATTAAACAATCAAATTGTTGAGTTACCAGATGAAGCAGCACAGATGTTGCTGCATATATTTTCACAGATAGTCAAGCAGAACAGTTGTTAATGGCTTAGTCTAAAATTACACATGTTAAAGTCAAAACTACAAAAAAGGCATTTGACTCTAAACCAGTTCTGTATTAGTCCGTCTTTCGTCATGGTCAACCTCCTATTTGCCATCCCCCACTGAGCATTAAGTCAATTGCATTGCTTTTCTTGAATCTACACATAGATAAGCTTTGTCTGCATGAAAACAAAAAATGCTATAAACAGTTTATGGACTTTAATTTTGAGGTAACCTAGATCAGTTACAAAAGAATATCAATTAAAAAAAAAAAACAGAAAAAATATTCCTGATATCTTTCAATTTAATCAGATTTAAAATATCACCTCAGATCAAACTGCCACCCACTTTTCTGAAAGCCTTTTCCTAAAGCAGAAGATCAATCTCTGTGAACATTATTCTTCAGCAATTACTAGGTGTAGAAAAAAATACAGCTCTTGCCTGAGACAGCAGATCTATTTCATATGATAACCATCTCACTTTTCCTTTTTTGACAAGAATTTAGCTTTTTCAAGGAGCCCACAGCTCTCTCACTGATAAAAATCTAGTCTTTCTGGTTACGTCAACAAGGAGAAAAAAAGGGTAATGTTTACAAAACAGCTGGTTATGCACACACACACACTAGGACAGGAGGGCTCCAGCTCTTCTGTTTATGGTATATCATAGAGTTCTATACCATTCTGTATTTTCTGATGCACTGGAAACCTCTTTTCTTGATTCCAGATGTCAACAATCTCCACAAATAGTCTTCCTTACTCCAGTAACTGAATCCCAGGCTCTTACCACCGGGAGATCTGCCAGTTGAGATAAATCAGAGTGCTGCCTTACAAACATAAGGAAAAAGAGGTACATGCTTTTCAGTAATTGGGCACACAGTGTGACCAGATCTCCCCTGCCAACTAAATGTCCATTCCTTTGAGTCTGGAGGAGGTTAGGTACAAAAAAGGACATACACACTTATAAAACTAAATGGCTGTTTCTGGGTTAAACTTTTGATACAAGAAGAAAGACTGCCATTTGTCAGTGGATATCAGCCTTCATACAAACATTAAAGGCAACTCCAATAACTCAGTAAAGGACATGAGATTGTGGCTAGGAGGCTGGAGAGCCTAACTACTGGACACAAAGCACCCTTCACACTGCCACAGTCACACTGTCCAGGCATCAGATAAGCAGAGAAAGGTTCTCTTTTTCAGATAGCCCATTGTATTTGCTGTATTTTCTCTGCAGAATAAAGGTCTTCAATCAAAATTATTTTTATTGGGCAGTATGAATGACAAGGGTCATAACTGCCTGTGAGTAGAGGCTGACCCCCACCTTGCTACAGTCTCCTTTCAGGTAGTTGTAGAGAGTGATAAGGTTTCCCCTGAGCCTCCTTCTCTCCAGGATGAACAGCCCCATCTCCCTCAGCTGCTCCTCGTAAGACTTACGCACCACAGCCTTCACCAGCTTCATTGCTCTTCTCTAGGCAAAGCACTCAGAAAGACTCTAAAGCAGCCATGCAACTTTTGGAGTGAATTTTGGGGGTTTTCTTGGTGTTCTGCCAACTTGGAAACAGCTAGAGCTCACATTTACCTACAAGAAACTGCAAATAATCTGAAAGGTTTAATTATTGTGGCCCTTTTGCTAGCAACAAAAACATAGTTTATATTGCAGGGGGAAATATTCCTATATTGTTTCTTACCAAGCATGATGACAATAACTGGCATGACACTATTGCTATATTAAACTGTTCATGATTAAAAACAGACACAGATGTAGGAAGAAGATTCGCAGAGCAAAAAACCATCTGTTACTTTTAGGAAAAAAGGAGTAGAATCTGATTAGGTACAGTCTACTTGATTTTTGAAGGAAGTTTATGAACCTTTTCAGAAAAGGTTTTCATATATTACAAAAGAAAAAAAGCTTCAAGCAACAGATGTGCCAAAACAGATATGTGTGTATTTATATATGTATTTTACAAGACATAGTAATAGTGTAGGTGATTAGGAAACTATTTGCAGAAAGCAATGGTGACTAGTGCCTTTGGTGGACAGATCTATTATAGTTTATACGTCTATTATCCTGACAATTATCCAAGACTACTAAATATATTTGCCTTAGGCACTAAATATACTTTATACCATATGAAGCAAAGGAACAAATAACTTGCAGAGTGAAAACATTTCATTTCATACCACATTTTGCATTCCTCCTCTAGATGTGTTGTATACAAAATGAAGAGAAAGTATCCACTTTGTAAACACATGTATATTTCTATTGGCCTTGATCCTTACTGTGAAGTCTGCTGTGAGGCACAGTACTTATTTACACTCTAAAGCACCAGGAAGAACCTGAGTTTCACTGTCAGTCCCAGGGTTACCTCAATCAGAAAAATAATTTGGTTTTAGACCAACCCATCTCCCCAGGCATAAAACCAATGTACACATCAACAATACAAAATAGTAATTAATAGGTTTTTATGGCAGAATTAATGACTGTTGATGAACAATAGTTCTTCAGATATTTAGAAAATAAAGAATATTTTGCAAGGCAAATGAGGGACTGTTACTTGTCTATTGCTAAATAAAAAAAAAAAGTTAATAATATTGAACATTATGACACTGAGATCCCAGGGAAGATGCAAAATATTAGTGCAGCTTGTAGAAGATAAAAGAAAAACATGAATACCAATTGTTTTTTGAGAAAACTCAAAGAATGAAAGTATCATTGTCGGTCAGGGAAGACAACATATGTGGCTGACAAGAAGATAAATCTATGTGCAGCACAGTGCTGCTTCTCCTTTTAATCTTTTATAAACTTAGCAGAGCGTTTTGCAGGGAGGATAAAAGCCACTGACCGGTGGAGACATCCCAGCAGTGGCATTCCCCGTGCTCGGCAGGGCTTTACTGCCTTTCTATCAGCTGGAGTACTGGGGAACAGGGCCAGCAGCTGCCTGCGCCAGGATCGGGGCACCTATGCAAGAACAGAAATGTGTCCCATACTCTATACTTATATCAGAATTGTTGCCATTTAAGGGAGAAAGATATCATGGCTTTTATTGCTCACTGCATGCATTTTGCCCATATGTAAAGTAAATATACCCTTTATCGGGGGGATCCAGGTTCAACAGTACAGACCAAGATCTTACCTTGAGAATCACCTGAAGTGGCAAACTGCTGCTTTAAAGCCCAGTCCCTGTGCCTTCACACTTCTTTCTGCCCAGCCTGACCACACATAGCAAATTAAAATGGCTATCAATTGAATGAGAAGCCCACATAATTCTCTGTCTGTGGGAAAGATGAAGGGCCAGACAGATCATGCAAAATTTATAGCCTCTCTCATGCTAACCTTATAGCCTCTCACTTTGTGCAGTGAGGTTGTCCTCCCTGTTTTTTAAACCTACTAACCACTTGCAAGTTAATTTGGTGAAGGATAAAAAAGCCCAACAAAAAATACCTAGGAGTCAGACCTCTACCCAAGCACAAAATGCCCCTCTAACCAGGTTCATGAGGCTCTTGACAATGAGTAAAATGAAAGGTCAAAGTTGCTGCCCTATCATTCATATCTAGGGTGTATACATGCAAGTTGTTGTATTTCACACCAGTATCGGCTCTAATAGGTGATTTATACGAAAGTAACTAAGAAAGAATAAAACACTACCATAACTAACACAGGAGGGAAAAAATCAATACATGACTTATGAGACATTAAAAATCTCCTTAGGAAAGGATGAAAGGGCCAAAATGCAAGCTGGAAAGCAATGTTAAAATAAGCAAGAAACTGGCTGGTTTGAGTATTCATATATTCTTAAGAGTATTCTGCAAAATGAATATGACTCAAACTATCCTCCTAGCAGTGGCACTGACAGTAAGTGACAGTAGTGTTTTGCTTTCCTGAAGCTCAAAGTTGCCACAAGATTTTAATTCTTCTACTAAATCCAAAAACTCACAAAGCCAGAAAATGCAGTCACTTAACCTATGGATTCACCATATAGGTATTTCAACATATCAGAGTTATTCCATTCCTGCTCTAAAAGCCTTCATCAGAAGTCAAGAGCTGACTACCAGACACCTGTAGTTGTTTCCAGCCATCTGTATCTGCTTCCCATTTCACAGGGGATCTCTGGTAGCGTTTAACAGAAATATCTAACGTAAACATCACAGGAATGTTTTTGGAGGGCAACCTTTGAACAGTAAAAGAAGAAAAGAGCTCACTTTCTTCATTTACCAACTCCAGAAGATTACAAGGTGCCAGCACATGGTGTAATCAGTCTGTATTTTCTTGGTTTAAATCACCAGATGAAAAGCCTGAAAACAGCCATTGAGCTTTTCATTCCTCATTTTTTTAATTGAAACAGAATGCTTCCCAACACCCTATATCGAGATGTTAAAAAAAATATTAATAGAAGTTTCTCAAAGAAATTAATGTCTTCAGCTTCTTACTTCCCAAGAAAAAGTCACTTATTTGCTTACCCATACCATGTGAACCATCACATGATTCTAATCAATGCAGCATATTGCTTATCATGCAACGCTACTAAATACTTTGGTTTATTATTAATACTATAAATAATTGCAAATTTAGAGCTTATTTATTGATATTTTGTAGGTTAATTATTTAAATTTGCAAACTCATTATAATGAGTTTCTTCTGCAACTTTAAAAGATGTTTTAGAAAAAAAGCCCAAGCTGCCTCTTTTCTACTGGCTCAAACCAAGAATGCAAGGTCTTACAAATGTAATTAATGGGGCTTTAAAAAAAAAAAATCACACGTGCACTTCAGAAAGGGCATAAAACAGAAATCCAAGTGTCCTCTTTGTTTGCAGACTGACAATTTAACAAAAACTTCTGAGCTTAAAATCACAGGAGAGAGCTGAAACTTGTAAGCAATAAGAGAATAATGAGTAATTGCAATTAATTGCAGAGAAGAGCAAAGCTGGCACTGCGGTCCCTGCAGGCATGAGGAGCAAAGCAGAATTCAGCATGAGCTCCAGCCATGGAGCACAGAGACCAAAGCAAACACATACCAAACAGCACACGTGAAGGTCACCAGATAACAGTCTGAATGACAAAACACTACTGGAGACCTTCCCCACCACTCCCCAAGCGCCATTTGGCTTGCTACCATTTGTAAGTCTTACTTGTGATGGTACAAATACCTATTTCTTTAAATTTTGGCACCAGCCACCTTCCCCACTGGACCAAATCTCTCAGATATGAGACCACAGACGCTCTTCAAAAAACAGCAATAAACATGTACATAGAAGGGTAGCTCATGGTTCCCCAGAGACCAAGCTGACTCCACCACCTCTTCGCAGACCTCACTTTTGAAGTATGTAATAGAAACACATACTCCTTTTGCCTCTTTCCTCAAGCAAATCCAGCACCGCTCCAGTGAACATCAAGTGAAACCTTTCATGTGCTGCCTCTGCTCCCCTGCTGCCATGTATGTCTCCCTGCTGAAATCCCAGCACTAGCATTCTGGGATGGCAGTACAGTGAGGTGGCTCTTTAAGCAGATGCTTTAAGGCTGATATTTGCACAGGGACTGCAGAAATGAGATTAGGCAGGTTAGTGCTGGTCCATGAAATTATGATCCATGAAGTGATTTCCCTAATTTGTTATTTGGGATAATAATTAATTATACTATCTATTACATTACATTTAACAACATACTTGTGTATTTATACATACACACATCTTTACTGTGTTATAATATTTTAATAAATACATTATTCTATGCTTCGATAGCTCCTAATAACTAGAACCACAGATGTAGAATGGAAAAATACTATTATAGTGCTAGAATTCTTTCTGTACTTGTATCTTTGTTGAAGGAAAAAAGAAAAAAAAAAAGGCAGGATTCTTTGTGGAGTGAGGGTTATTTGTTCATTTGTAAGAGAGGATTGAAGGAAATTAAACTGATTCACTAAATGACAAAAAGGAAGCCAAGTCAAAGAGTTTCCTAAGTTGCTTCCCCTATTATTCCCCTATTATTTTCCTTCTGTTTCATCGTGGATAAAGCAACTTCACAGTCTGAAAATGCTGAATTTACAATTATGAACTCAGTATTGTATTCTAAATGATACAGCGTTGCCAAGCTGGAGTAAATATTTTAAAAAAGCCTTGTCAACAGAGTTTTTTTGTTTATTTTCTTTACTTCTTTGCCTACTAGAAAACAGAGCTGAGATTTGGGGTTTAAGAAATATTTTTTCTTTAGGAATCAAGTCCAATTTCCTTCAAATTCAGTTAAGGTTTTCTAAAATTTTAAAAAACCTCTTATTTTAAAATGAAGTTTTTCTGTAAATCCTAAATGTCTCAATTTGGGTATTTAGAACATCAATTGTCTTTCAAAAACAAGTGTATTCATATTTTGGCCAACTCATTCTAAAGCTTGAAGCCTTTTGACAGGACAAGAAGACACAGCCTCAAGCTGCGCCAGGGTGGACACCAGGATGAATTTCTTTGCTCAGAGGGTGGTCAAGCATTGGAATGGGCTGTCCAGAGAGGTGGTGGAGTCACCATCCCTGGAGATGTTCAAGAAATAACTGGATGTGACAGTGTAATGTTCGGCCAAAGGCTGGACTCAATGATCTTGGAGGTCTTTTCCAACCTTAATGATTCTATGATTCTACAGCCCAGGTAAAGCAAACGCATTAGATGAAGAGTAAAGTGAATTATGGGAAGCAGCTATAAGGACCATAAGACATCCACTTGACAGCATCTAACCAAACAAAGCAAATAACGCCACAGATTGATCCAATGCTAGACAAACAAACAAAATATTGCAACCAAAACATTACTTAAATTACTATTATTCAAGAGATACGAACTAACAGGTTAGAGAATGGAAAACTGAAGCTGACTTAATGGGTAGTTAGGCAACATTTTTTCTTTTTATTTAGAAACAAAGGCTTGATTTGCCACACAGCAGTTCTGCTCTGCAGACTGAGTGATTCATTTCCTCATAAACCTTTCTGGTGCACTGAGTATTGTATCATCAGTATGCTGCACATGGGCTATAGCCATGCAGATCTAGACATAGATCTACAGCATAAAAATACTTAGAATTTATGGAACATATCTTTCTATATATAGAAAAATTTCTAAATTATGCTCATTATTGTAGCTCTGCAACTGAAGTAGGGTCAAGCTTAAGAATGACACCTTCCAACAGCTACGTAACATGAAAAGACCCAACAGTGCTACTAATGTGGGGAAGTTACATTAGCAATTTGCATGTAGTAAAAGTAATTAATGGAAATTCGTAAAAGCTACACAATAATCATAATCATAATCAACAGCAGAGCCCATGATACCATCTGTAAAGAACTGATGGCATATACATAATGAAGAAACATTGCTTAGGCTTTTGTGGATTTACTGCAGGACACTTGGAACTCTGTCTAGCATTACAGAATACTGTTATGCTTGCCACAGGCAATAAATTTCTGCAAAAAGAAATGTGCATGACAAATTTGATATGCAACTCAGTTGTATCTCTGGGCAAAATTGAGTGAATCTGATCCGTGGGAGAAGTCAGACTGGATACCTATGGTCAATTGTGCTCTGTGCCACAAGTGAGTAGCAATACTAAAGAGTATAAACCTCAGAGAGCCAAAGGTTCCCTAAGAAAATGGCCAGTGAGACTGGCTGGACACAGGGACAAAAAAAACCTTGAAAGGAAGAGTCAACACTGCAGAGCACCCTGTAGGCAAGGAGGATGTTTTTGGCCCATGTGGCAGAAGTAAAGCCACATATGAAATTATATCAAAAATGTAGACACCAATTTTTAGTGTCCAAATTAAAATACCTATGCTTGCTTTTTTCAGACTACTTAATTCTATGTAGTACTGACACCTTTAAAACACAACTGTTGACTGTAGTCAGTTATAATGTTCAGTAATTCTATTAATTGGATTTAACTAAAATTATTAAAATTAGTTGAAACTCCTAATTGAGGCATACACAAAATGAAAAACATGGAATTTAGGACCTCATGTGAACAGGTTATTTCAAGGGATGCAGAGGTACACAGAAAATTCATGGAGAAGGAACATCACCTAGCAGTAATTGGAGTTTCTTCAAGATATAGTGTTTTATATGCACATTCACATACTCAGTGTACATATCATAGAACCACAGAATGGCTTGCATTGGAAGGGACCTTAAAGATCATCTAGTTCCAACCCCCAAGTGGCTTCCTGGGCTACAAGTGCACATTGCTGGGTCATGTCCAGCCTCTCATCCACCAGCACCCCCAAGTCCTTCTCGGCAGGGCTGCTCTTGATCTGTTCATCCCCCAGCCTTGACTGTTACCATGGGTTGCACTGACCCAGGTGCACAACCTCGCACTTGTTCTTGTTAAACTTCATGAGATTTCCATGGACCACTTCTCAGGCATGACCAGGTCCCTCTGGATGGCATCACATCCTTCATATGTGTCAACCACACCACTCAGCTTGGTGTCATCTGCAAATTTTCTAAGAACGCGTTCAACCCTACTGTGTCATTAATAAAGATATTAAATAGCACTGCTTCCAGTATGGACCCCTGAGGGACACTTCTTGCCACTGATGTTCATCAGGACTCCAAGCTGTTGAGTACTACCTTCTGGATGAGAGCATTCAATCAATGCCTTATCCACCTAACAGTCCATCCATCAAATCCATCTCTCAAAGGATGTTGTGGGGGACCATGTCAAAGGCTTTACAGAAGTCCGTATATATAAACAAACCCTTCAGTAAAAAAAACCCTTTGACTCCAGCATTGAAGGTTGCAGGAGACCAGAGGAATGATTGACTGGCTCAAAACAACCAGGTGGGTTTTTCTTTCTTTTTCTTCTCCTAACTTCTTCTTGGAATATATTATAAGTCAGACTAAAAAATTCCAGTCAATGCCTTAGTAAGCACCTTGTTGTGTCTAAATAAGTTAAAGCTAAGTCAAATTTTGCTAAAGTTTGTGAAGTGCCTTGCTTTATATAGATGTTGTTTTAAAATTTGCCAAGTACCTTATTCTACCTTAATGTTCTAAAGTTAGCAAGTAAAAGTTTGTTATTGAGCCTCCTGAGAATTTTTTTTTTTCTCCTGTGCACTGCCCAGAGTGAATCAAATTATCTTCCCCTACAACCACAAGCAGGCTGGGGCATTACAAAGGTGATTGTAAACCAATTTTACAAATATTTACAATATTTTACAAATATTTACAAATAAGCACACTGCAGATAAAATGAGGTAAAATATGGTCTAGCAGCTAATGCCACTGTCACCCTTCTGTTTGACAAACAAAGGCATTCGGTGTCTTGACAGAGTCACAAATGGGTCTTCGTCTTCTCTTTCACTCTGACAATGTAGAAAACACCTGGGCTGAGAAAAAATTACTTCAATGACCCTTCTGGCTTACAGCCCATCTACCTCTTACTGATGAAGTCCCTGTTTGGAAAAGCTCCTGAAGAATACCAGGAGCAGTGAATTTTAAGGCAGCAGGAATCCAACCTTTAACTGCTAGAAAGGGTGTTCCAGCAGGCAGGTAATGTAACTCTGAACCAAATGGAGTACTCGCTCCACATCTGAAGAAATGTTTGGTGCTCCGAAGCTTAATGACTTTTTTTTCCAGCATCTTATCCAAGGAAACACAATCACCCGAAGCACGCAGTTTGTCAGATATCAGGTGTTGATATCCGGCTACCAGATCCCAGTAACTTGTGACAGTGTTCAGCAGGCTGTGTGGGTGGATGAAAGATTAATCTACTTGGCAGAAAAAACATAGCAGGCTCCCTAGTACCACCCACCCTTGCACTGTCAACAGAGGATGTTGGAACAGGGTGGTTAGGAAGAACATCAAAACCCACATGTATGAGCTGAGGGTGCCTGTCCTTCCTCCAAACACAAGCAGCAGATGAACCAATAACTGCCAAGGATTTGAGACTGAGAGCAGTATGGCACTGTTCAACATTATAGCCCCCAGATGGGCCAGCGTAGGCTACTGCAAAAGCTTGGAACAGGATTCAGAAAGGACAAGAAAAATCAGCCTAATTTTTTTCTTAGCAACTTATGTACTCTGACAGCTCCATAAAGTCTGAGTACAACATTTCTCTTCAAGAAGGGCATACAAAAGGACCTTGTTATGAAAGTGTTTTAATTGCTGCTAGAAGCAGAAAGGGGAAAGCCCTTATCTTTTTATCTTTTTCCCATAAGAGGCAGCTGCTTTTCGTGTTGTTTACAAAGGTTGGGGAAGCACTAACCCTTCATACTGGGCTAGGTGGGAAATAAGACCTGACTTTTTATGAACATTTTTGCAGGTTTTGGCTGGGGTAGTGTTAATTTTTGTTACAATAACTGGTATGAGACTCTGTTTCGGATTTGTGCTGAAAACAGAGTTGATGACACAGGGAGTTTTATAGTCATTGATGAGCATCACTTACAGAGAGTAAAGGCCTTTTCTGCTCCTCACCCCACCCCACCAGCGAGGAGCACAAGGAGTTAGGAAGGGACACAGCCAGGACAGTTGACCCTAACTGCCCAAAGCAATATTCCATACCATATGGCATCATGCTCAGCATACAGAGCTGGGGAAAGAAAGATCCAAGGAGGAATGTTTGGAGTGATGGTGTTTGTCTTACCAAGTCACTGCTACACATGATGGGACCCTGCTTTCCTGGAGATGGCTGAACAGTTACCTGTCCATGGGAAGCATTGAATTAATTCCTTGTTTTGTTTTTGTGCACCTTTACCTATTACACTGTCTTTATCTCAACCTATGAGTTTTCTCACTCTTCTCATTTCTTCCCCATCTCACTGGGAGGGAGTGAACAAGAGGTGGGGTGGGGCTGAGCTGACAGCTGGAGTTAAACCACCACCACAACACCATTACCTACTGAAGCAAAAAACCCAAATATTTTTAAAAGTCAGAATTGCAATAGGGAGAATTAATTAGTTTTTGTTGCCATTAGCTTTTCTTTTGAGTGCATGAAAACAGTTTTAATTAAAGCCTCCTTCTGCCTCAATTTCTCCAGATATCTTCCTGCTTCTGCAAAAAATGCCACAGATGCCAGAGACCACAGCTTCCTTCAGTACACATCTGTGATTCACACTGAGGACAGATCCATTCTGTGCACTCAGTAAAGCTTGCCTTACATGAGCAGAAGAAAATTCAGTAATATTGTTATATCAGTATTCAATTAAAATAAATACATGCAAAAAGGCTAAATCTTTACAAGGCAACTTTAGTTCTAGCACTTCCTTTCTTTCACTTGCAAACTTGCCAATCTCCCTTGTAAAAAAAAAAAAAAAAGTGAAAAATGCTTTTTTACATTTTTTATTTTGCTCACCCTCCCAAGAGCAGTATGGTACAGAATAGTCTCTACATCCCCAGTGCGGATCTCTAGTACCTTATTGCAGTCACAGATGGTCAATCTCCACTTTAAAAGACCAAGAAATCACTTATGATGTGTCTCCCAAAGCACAAATGCTAAGACACAATCGGGGGCTCTCAGCTAAGATTTAGAAGATCACGTAATCTTGAGAGACTAGACTCTGCCATTTTCTTCCAGCCTTTAATTACTTCCCATAGTCTCCCACATAACTTTCCCAGTCGTGCGATTTCATCTCCGTCAGCTCTTTGTCATCTTCTCCTTACTTTCGCAATCCCACTTTGCACTTGTCACAGCTTCTATACTGGGAGTCTCTGCCAGCAACCTGACTTTCCACCTACCAGCTTACTCTATATCCTACTCTTTACCAAGTCCCAGTCACCTGTCCCAAAGACTTAGCTCTCCTTCACATTTGTCATTTCCCATGTTCAGGTACTATTCTATTAGCTCAGTTTTTTGTGAAATCTGTACCCTTGCTCTGCAATCCTGTTCTTTCCTATGTCAGTTGGCTTTCAGGCTCCTCCTAAGATCACATGGCCCTTTGTGATCCCTCATACTGTCAGCCCAAGCACCAACAGAGGAATCACTCTGAAAGGACAGAGGAGTGGATATCAGAGTTGGTCCGAATCAAGAGATTTCAGCAAAAGCTCTGAACTGCTCCACTCACACACCTGCTCCCTTTGGAGACATTGCATTCAGGCAATCCTGCCAGACACAGCACTTGTGAGGGGACAAGGTACAATCTGGTTAACACCAGGGAGCATAGATGTTGAGGATTCAGAAAGCTAGAAGGGAGCTCAAAGAGTAATCTGTTCCACCATGTTGCTCCAGAAAGAATTCAACTATATTTATGTTGTTCCTGACTAACATTCAAACAACTTTTAATGATGCTAAAATAATGAAAATCCAAATTCAGGAATCTATTCTACTGCTGCAACTTCATTAATGCTGAACCCATTACACATCATCTGGTTGACCATAGGTATGGACAACATTGCTTCACAACAGCTTTGTGACATTAGAAAGTTATCGTGTCTTGTTCATCCTGACACTCTTCATTCATTTGAGCTGAAACAACTTCAGACACTTCAAGATTCCTTCATAGGCCATATTTGCTAAATCTTTTAAATATTTTCATTCTTCTCCTCTGTATACTCTCCAATTCATATACATCTTTCTTGAAGTGTGCAGCTCGATCGGGCATGGAGTTAGAGCTGAGGAGGATTTCTCATGCCTTCCATGGTGTCATCCTATCTATACATCACAATACAACATTTGTCTTTACTGCAGCAACTCCTCAAGTAATCTACCATAAAGCACAGCTCTTCCAAAGAATCACCACCCAATCCCTTCCTTATACAGTTGATAACTACAGTATCTTTGTACTGTCAAACAACTTAATTCTGTCTCCAGTATAGTCACAGTCCCTCTCTGACTGGTGCTGCAGATGTAGCAAGGACTACTGAGGTAACTGTTAAAAATACACTGTAGTACTGGGCATTGAATGAACATTGAAAAAATATTTGCTAAACTTTTCACAGGTGAATGGATGAAAACTTCAAAATTTAGAAGACGTAAGACAGAAAATTTGGGCAGGCTTTCATGAAGACATTAAAAATGCAGATCTTTGACAAAAGGACACTGCCTCAGCAGGACCTAGAATCCAGCTAAAAACCAGAATGACAATACCATGTTTCTGAAATATCTTAGGAATTTTTTTTCTTTAACAAGGAAAATCAACTAGTCTAATTCTCAATTAATTAAAAGAAAAATTAGCCTGAGTCATAAAGACAGGTGATGAACTATAGATTATATGGCTAAAATTTGCCAAAGTTATGAGAAACAGAAAAAAGGTTCTACAGCGGGAAAAATAATTCAATTTTGTTGGCAGATGACGCCACTCAACCTAACTATCTCATGTGTGCTCCAACAGACACCCATAGATACCGCAGATTCACAGGGCTTTCTGTCACTATTTTTCTCTTCTAACCCGAACTGTTCCACAGATCACCACAATTGTACTTTTTTTCTTTTTTTTTCCTGTGCTAAAGAGTTTCAAAGGGGCTTTCTTAAAGGCTACAGAGAAAGAGAGCATGTTACTTTGAAGAAAATCAACTTTCTTTGAAGAACAACATGAAAGTCAGAATCTTGTATGGTTCATTTCACTTTAATTCTTTCCATCACACTCCCTCCACATTTCAACTTAACAATAAACATAATCTTTTATGTGCAGCATCCTCCTACGGAAACCTCACCACAAATCACTAGGCTGAGCTGCTTTATGAAGCTGCTCAAGTCTGAAGGCTGATTTTCAAAACATGCTGAGTAATGAAAAAGATGGCCAAGCAGGTCAGCAGCGTGCACAGTATTTTGTACTCCCAAACACTGAATTGTGAGGAAAGCTTTTACTTATTTGGATAATTTTCACACTGTTTTTCTGAAGGCAATAATGGTGAAGAAAATAAAACTTCCACACGTGTTATAATTAAAAAAACTATAAGCTTAACAATTTCGAAGCATCTTTGGGTTGTGAAGCAATTGACTTAACTGATTTGACTGCATGTGTTGGTGATCACAAATGAAGGTAGTTAGCAGAAAAGTCATTAACTACCCTTACTGAACTACATCACCCAGTCCCATGAACTAAAATCAGCTGCATATGATGGTATTTTCTTAAACAGCCTTATTAGAGGCACAAAACTTTTATTCCTGTAATTTGGCACACAACATGCATATACAAAGGAGAAACTGAACTATGTTTAAAAATGTATTGATGTACTTTACACTTTTTTAGTAGCATCTGAATAATCTTCACTCAATGTGTGGCACAACAGCAGTATCAGCCACTTGCCCAGGATAATAAGCATCAAGATCTTTACATTTTAATTCCCATGAAATTTAATTATCAAATCACAGGGATTTAGCCCATGTGACACACTGGCTCTTGACCAGTATTAATTAAAAATTATTTGTTACAAGTCAGTTATATTTCTTTGTAAGGCTTCACCATTTTAACCCTAATGCTGAATGTAAAGCAATGGTAGATGCTGCATGCTTCTACAAAATATATTTTACCTCTTAAAGAGAGAAAGCCTATGATATGCAATGCATAGAATCAAAAGGAATGAAAGTCCCTTCAGGAAGTGATGAGAAACAATAAATGTAAGATCTACACAACAACTCACTGTTTCCTAAAGACAGAAATCATGGAGTCTCCACGGAAATAAACACAATTTTATCCATCAGTAATTGATTTAAATAATAGATAAAAAATAGAATTTGGTCCCTCCAGTGGAAGCACTAATGTAATTAAAGTTAACCCTGTAACTTCAGGTTGCCTTCTATCACATTATTCAACACCAATTGATTCCACTTTAACATGCACTTTATACAACTTTATTCTTTTTCAAATTCATCGGAACAATGACAATATGCAGATGTTTAGAGCATCTCACCATTTAAATCATGCTGATGGAGCTATTATGTAACTACAATGCCCTAAGTCTGTTGACTCCAAAGAAATTGACTGAACTTTTTTAACACAAAATTAGTAGGCTTATCCATTTTTGCTACAGCTCTCTTATTTAGGCCTTTATAGAATAAAGACTGTGCATTGATCTTGTGGAAAGGGGAAAAAAAATCCCTCAACAATCAGAATCAGTGATTTTCAAACACGAATAATTCAGAATATAAAAAAAAAAAGGTACTCTCTTGGTTTGTGAGGAAAAAAGTCAAACCATAGTCATTCAAGCTTACACTGTCTATATAAAAATTCTGTTTATGTTAGACTTCATTGTAAAACAACAACCAAACATATTCATATTCACAAACTCATCATCACATTTCAGTCAACTCTTATTATGTCATGTGTTTCTTATTTAAAAAGAGCTTATCTGACACATCTACAGTACGAATATTGAAATAACCCTAAACTACATTACTCACACAAACACATCCATTTTCATGACAGAGATACCTGGCAAAACAATAATCAGAGTGACTAAGAGCTGAAGCAGAAGAAACTACAAAAGTTATTCTTACTGCTGTAATCATACGTGTGAAACCAAACAGGGTTGCATTTCAGTACCTGCATTTAAAGTGAAATCTTATGGCCAAACAGTACTTTTTAATAGTAAATAAATTTTGATTCAGTATTCAGGAACTGTATGTTAAAAAAAATATTTTACTGAATGCATTTCCAGTTCACAACTGCTACTACCTGCATAATCTCACAAGGAAACTGATGAAAATAAGATCTATAAGGAACAAACTTGGGGGGGGAAGAAGGAAGGAAGTTAACATTTTAGCACAGGACCCAGCAAGTCAGTCATGCTTCAAACCAACTGTGTTTGTTACCGGTGCACTTCTAAAAACCCCGTTACATGGCATATAGGAAAAAAATAATAATTGCTTATAAGTCTCAAGTAATTCTCTCTAAAATATAGGGTTGCCCAAATGGATATTACAACAGGATGCTCTGAGACACATTTTCTTATTGGAGAAGAAAGACCCAATACCAATCAGCAGCAATCTCTTTACTACATGCCATATTTATTAAAAAATATTTCAAGGTAGTTCTTGTAATTATCATCCAACTAGAACATAAATAAATATACAAATCACTTTCATATAAAGTTTTAATACACCTTATAGTGTTAAATTCAAGCTCATTGTTGCAATGAAATATTCAACCACAAACACAAACTGTAATCTGATAGCAGCCAAGGAAGAGTTGAATTTGTCCATTAGATGAATTTCTGACCTGGATTCAAACCACCTAAAAGAAGTTACGTATAGAACTGCTAACTACTCCCTATATTAAAATACATCAATGGTTTTGTTAAAGAAACTCACAATAATATTTATGCCCGCTGATTAATGTTTTGGTACAGTTAGAAGACTTAATTGTCTATGCAAGGTGCAATTAAAGTTATTTTGGATGGTAATTTCTTGAGAGTGCATTACTAAATACCAAATAAAAGTCAGTTCTGACTAATTTTTCATCTTTACTCTGTTAAAACATAGAACCTGCTACATGTTACTGCTATCAGCTAGATTATATAGCTCAGAGTCTTAAGAAAAGACCTCTTTTCATACAATTGCTATACAATGTTTAAGGTATGTACAGAAAATCTGTTTGGGAATATAACAAATTAGCTTATCTATGTATCTATTATCGACAGAATATCTATTATTAGGCCTGTGGTTGAAAATTACTCTTCTCTTTCTCCGTGGCCCCATCCCCCAGCAGCAGATCGTTTTCAGTGCCATTATTGTCACACATATTAAATTTTCAGGATGCAGAGTTGTGGTTTCCAGATCTCTACTTACCCCTTGAACTGTCTTTTTACAGGGCATTTTTACACTTAAAATGACAGAGCAGAGGCATAGTAATGTTTTACGTACTACAGGTAAAGAGAACCAGATTTGTAACTGACTTGCGGCAATCCCAGCAAAATTAATTTAAAAAAAAAAAACAAAAAAAAAAACAAAAAACCCCCAAACCTAACCAACCAACCAACCAACCAAAAAAAAACCAACAAAAAACTCAAACCGTCGTTCATTAAAAATGTCTCCATGAAATAGAAAAGATGTGTGTTACACATACTTCTGTCCCTGAAATAGTCGTTTTCTAACTGACGAGATCCAGCAAGAAAACGATTTCCCATGTGAAAGGGTATTACCTCCAGCTTACCGGCTCCAGCTGCTGGGAAAGACTAAGGAAGAGGGACGCGGCCCCGCTGCCTGCCAGCCGCGGAACGCAGCCGGCTCGGTACAGCGGCGCGGCGGCACTTGTGTGACAAATGGCTTACGGGAGCTCGAACAAAGCGATGCTGCTCTGGAGAAGCATCGCCGTGAACAAAGTCATCTCTCTGACAGCTCCTGCTTTTCAGCGAAGCTGAAACAATACAGGACTCCCTGGGAAAACGCGAACAAAGGGAAAGCAGAAAGAATTGGAGAGAACCAGCCCAGCCATTGAATTCCGCGGCAGCAACGAAGTGACACCTTCCGAAAATCACCCGCACGCCTCCTTGCACCTTCCACCGAACAAAGGCAGCACAACAACGGCAGGGAACTACTCACGGGGGGGTTTTCTGGCCGTCCTCCCGGCACAGCCTCCTGCCCCTCGCCCGCTCGCCTCTTGCATCGCCGAGTGACAGGGAACAAGCAGCACAAAGCGGCAGGGACACTCCCGCACGGCCCCGCACAGCAGCGGGCGACCCCGCACGGCGAGCGCTCCCGAGGCGCGGCCGGGGCAAAGCGCAGCCACCGACGCTGGAGCGGCGAGGTCGGGATGCGGAGCCCCGAGGGGGACGCGGAGCCTCGGGGGGGGATGCGGAGCCCCGTGCTGCGGCGAGGCTCCCTCCCGCTGTCGGCACCGCAGCGGCCCTTGCGCAGGGGGGAAGGGGTGGGGCGGCAGGGTCCTTCCTACCTGTGCTCCCTCTCCCTGCTGCCAGAAGGGAAGAGCCGGTGGCTGCTGCGGGCGCCGGTGCCGCCGCCCAGCCCGTCGGATGCCGCCCCCGCGGCGGCCGCCCCATGGCAGCGCGGCCGCCGCCGCTCACAGGCGCCCCGCAGCGCCGCGCCCCTGCCGCTCCCGCATCCCTGCCCTCGAACTGGCAGCGTTCGGCTTCTCTTGTGCGGAAGGAAGGGGTAAGGCTGGATTTACCTGGATTCACCGAGACCCAGAACCGTTGCACTGCCCGAAGAGGAGAGTAGCTCCGGAGGAGAGGAGATCCACAGCTGCGGCTGCCTCCCGGCTCTGAAATCCCATTTGTTTTCTTCTCACAGCAAGACTGAAGTCTGAATCCAGCGTCTGGCTACTGCTATAGCTACACAAATATTTATCCCCTTCCTTTCCTAAAAAATAGGAGAAACTACAAGAAATAAAACAAAAATCAGCTGCTCCCTAACACAGCAGTAGAGAAAGCAGCCTCCCTTCTTTCTCATATCCTTAAATCCCGTATTTGTATCAGCTCTTCTGGGGCCCAACTCTTCCAATTCAGGTATCAACAGCAAGATTTTACCAGTGCAGGACACCTGTTTCCTGAGTTTCCCAAAGAGAACATGGTAAAAGCAGATGCTGCATTTAGTTCCATCCAGACTCTTCTTCCACTTTTTGAACCAAAATGTGGATCATGTGATTCATGATCTTCCACTGCTGAGAAAGATGTATTTTGCCAACCACCTCTCCAGATTCAGATGCTCCCTGGAGAATAAGGCCTTACAGCTTTGGATTTTGCCTGTTTTACAGTTTTGTGGCCCAATCAGAAGTGGTCCTTCTGGTATTCTTAAAAAGAACTAAGTCTTACCTGAAAATGACAGCCAGGCTGGGTTGGACCAAAGAGCTATCTCATACTTTTTTTTGTCTCTGACTGTGCCCAGTAACAGATGCTCTGAAGGAAGAATATAACTTTAGGCAGGCATTTACTGATACTCTCCCCCTCCTTAGCGATTTGTAGCTCAGTGAATTCCTGAGTCAAAGTGATACTTGTGAAAGAAACTAGTCTATGACTGAAATAAGTATCAATTGCTAGGAATCACTTTTTCACCTGCAAGCTTCTAGAGATGACTAGTCATACAAGGCCTGGGAGGTGCAGTCCATTCCGTTTTCAGTCCCTTCACAACTAAAGCTATAGCATACAGGGCACAGATAACTCAGAATTTTAAGCTCATGTACCAGCTCTAGTATTTAGGTGGCTGTTAAGTATATTGAATGCTATCTTTACATTAGCAAGAGCATATATATATATATATATATATATCCAAAATATATGGATACAAAGCACCTCAATTACCAGAGCTGAATTTGGTAACACTCCTCCAAAAGATTCAGGGGTTTTGCTGTGTTTTGCCTTGTTGCTATTGCAGCACTTACAGATTTTTAAGAGGTAGAATTGGATGGTACAGAGAGAAAACTTAATAAGTAGCCACCAGGAAAGCGGTGAATCCAGCCTTTGCCAGTTCCTTCAGATCAGTCAAATTGCTCAGTTACATGAGACCTTTCTTGGCAAAGGTCTCCTTCTTACTTGTCTGGAGCAGAAAATAAGTTAAAATGAGATTTATTTTTTTTTTTTCCCTTGAGAACTGACCATTTCTGTAAAGTAATGCAGTCACAAACCTCAGTGGTAAAGTGATAAATGGGCTTAAGGCAGACGTAGCTTTATTAGAAATTTTTTCACTTTGGGTTTAGTAGATTTTATTACTGAAATATTAGAAATCTAGGATTTCTATGGAGAAACCCAAACCTGTCTAGGATGTGCCATGATTGCTTGAAAAGACCGAAGTCCACTAGGTGGCACAAAAACACCATGTAAAAGCCAGGAGCAAGCCAGGGGTGCCTACCTCCCACTCAACATCTTTATGCATTTATCCAGAGCAAATGGGTACTGGTAAAGATTGCAGACATAGCTATAGTCCAGCAACCCACCCAACTCTTTTCAAATAAAAACAAGCTCAGATGCCAACATGTTCCTTTGGACTTAGAAGCTCAAAGAACTCAAAGAACATCTCTCTCAAAAGCAGTATCTGCTCCTGCAGACCTTGACTGACTCACAGCTGACTAATCACACTGAAATTAATTTCTGTGTTTTTGTTCATGAAAATACAGCTGTCTCTGCCCAGGAGTACTAAAACTGAGAAGAAGCCACTGACATTCTCATTTTTCCCACTTTCTTCAAATTGCTATTTTGCCATTTTAGTTAGTTTAACTCCTGCACCATCACCTTGAAATGGTAAAGGACACACCCCTGACAATGCTGGTGAGGCAGCTCTGCTTGGGTGATGTTGAGCTAGCAGCAGACACAGGTGGGATAGGCAACTACTGTAATAAATTCCAAAACTCACTTGAGCTCTGTTGTAGATAAATCTAAATATGGAGATAAAACAATGGTAATTATTTTTATACTTGTAATTTTTCAAAAGTCAAATATCATAATATAGATAATAAGAGTCAATGTCACCACAGCCGGATAAGTACATACCTGATCCCATTGCTGTGTGGAACTGTAGGAAAGTTTCCCACAGTCACAAAATTGTTGCCCCTCTGAAGACTGCCTAGTCCAACCCTTGCTCAAAGAAGGGTCATCTGCAGCAGGCTGTCCAGGACTGCCCCTCAGTGGGTTTTGAATACCTCTGTGGATGGAGACTCCACAACCACTCTGGGCAGCGTGTTGCACTGTTTGACCACCCTCACGGGACAAAAATATTTCTTATGCTTAAATGGAATTCCCTGTATTTCGATTTGTGCCCATTGTCTTGTAACTCCCCTGAGTACAATTGAGAAGAGACTTTTTATTCCCACTCCTACCCACAGTTATTTATGTATATGGAGATGTTCCTTCCCTCAATATTTCTTTTCTCAAGGCTGAGTAACCCCAGCTTGCTCAGACCCTTCTCTTGTGAGAGATGCTCCAATCCCTTATCATCTTTGGGGCTCTTTGCTGGACTTGCAAGAATGTCCATGTCCACATTGTATTGGGAGCTTTATGGAAGACATCGTGTGTTGGGGTTACCTTGGCCACGCCATGTCTGCTGTCCATATGCTGGAATGGGCTGCCACTGTGCAGGGAACCTGCCAGAGTGTCCCATGCTGGTTCTGCTGTGTGTTGGTGGGTGTTGTGGCAGAGGTAACATTGCAGCCTGACAGAAGACAGATGAGTTCTTTGCCTTTGTGGCTGAAACACTGCATTAATACACCAGCCACTGATAATACTCCAGTGTTTCAGCTATTGCTGATCAGTGCTTGCACAGCATCAAGGCTTCCTCTCCCCCTTATCATTTACACTGGAGGATGAATGGTCCAGGAATTAATACTGCTGCAGCTATTATGATCTTTGTGTGACCCATGAAGGGTCAGAGGATGAAATGAAACTGCAATATCTGTATACACAAAATTATAAGACCAGGGTACCAAAACCACATACCACTGGTTTCTTACGCTGTTAAAAAAGAAAAAGTATAAAGTTCTGTGCCAAGGAATGATTTAAAAAAAAAAAAACCAAAACAAAAGTCTGCAGTCCTATACAGTCATTTAGGAATAATAGCTTTTGTTTAATTGAGCAATTTAGGTTTTCATACATTGAAAAAACCTGTCCTTTTATTATCTCTAGTTGCCCCTGCTTCTGACAATAGACTTTGTTTTGTAGAAAAACAGCCCCAATGATTATTAGTTCACCTTTATTATTTTTCTGAAGTTATTTTCCCCCCCTCCCTAGCTGCAGATAACAAAAGACAGATAACTTGAGTATACAGTTTTCCCTTAATTTCATGTCTGCCACACTCTCAACTCACCCCATCTGAGGACTACAACAGTTCATTAGGCTCCCTTTGTGCTTTTGATCTTCCAGAAAGTGAGGACTGCACAGAAGCTTTTTGGAGCAGAGTCCAGAGAGTCACATGAACATCCTGACTCACATAAGGCTTGTTTCATACATGACATATACAGCAGTTCACGGATTTAAATCTTCTCCAAATTTGTGCTTGTTTTCTACTTCATGAAATGAAATACTTGATGTTAAAGCAAGGTTGTATAAAATTTACTTTTGTTTTCTTCTAGTTGCTTACATGTATATAAAATAATAGTAACAAGAAGGCAAAATGACAGCTATACTACACTCTGAATATTAGTAACGTTTTAATATTAGAAATCTGCACAGGCTTTGGTCACCAAAATGATACCATTTTTATTATAATAGCTGTGCAATTCTTCATAATTTATATCCATGTAGGAATTACTATTAATTGAAGTGTTATGGTTTTAATTGTAATGTCAAAATATACATTTTTTGGTAAGATGAAATATACTGTTTTCAATACAATGGAACACTTGCTTTTTTAATAACTCAGATTCCAGTTTAAGAGGGTTTATATACAAAATAAGATATTTAAAAGTCACCACTGAAGACATTAAGAGCAGAACATGAGTTTTCTCCTTCTTACTGAACCACTTCAGCCTGAATAATTAACGCCAATTAGCATCAGTGGCAACTACTGACTTAATTACAAACAGTATTCGTACATAAGTAACATTTAGAGATGACAAATTCCCCATTCCTGTAACTGGCAAATGAAAGACCTAGAAAATAAAATGTATGAGATGGACTCACTATGAATATATAGTTCCTTCCATGGCTCAGAAACCTAAAGCAATACAAGTATTTTCAGGTATTTCTGAACGGGTGTTCTACGTTGGCTTTAAGTAATAAAATTTAATATATATGACACAATATTTCCAGTTAACACAACATTCTTCATAATTTCTAAGTGTAACAATTTTAGTGCAAAATAGACAAAATCTAAGAGCAAAAAAAGGATTTTTTTCCATGTTATTTAATATGTGGCTTACACTTCAGAGATGCTTGTAATGTTAGCTGGTAACCACAGTTTTTTATTGAACATGAGGCAAGCAGAACACTACCTGTTGGCCAGTACAAGGATGTGCAGCAATGCATCCTCCCATTTCTAGTCCTCTCTATAAGTCCTATGAATACACAACATGTCAAGCTGATGGTGTGTAATTATTAGAAAACAATATTAGATACAATATACAATTATTTGCATAGATGGACGCTAAGAATATATCCTAAGATTGTGATCACTAATCGCATCTTACTTCAAAGCCCAAGTTTGAAATGCTCCCCTGCTAAATACACCAGATATTTTAAAGATTAGTTCTCACTTCATTTACCTAATATGTATGTCACAACATAAAGTCCTGTGTCACCTCTCCAACAGCTTGAGCTTAACTGTGCAAAGGATTCCAGGTGTCGCTCTGAACTTTTAAAACTAACATTTGAAAAATATCAGCAGGTACGATTCAAAAGTTTGAATATAAAATACTTTAGAATTTTATAATATTTAAAGTATTTCAATACGTCTTTAAGATGTAATTTTTCTCTTCACTTTTTACTTAATATGGGGATATTTAAAATGCAATTTCACACAAAGATGAAACAAAAGGAGACAAATTAGTTGACAAAAAGTAATAGAGGCTTAATATTTTTATTAAGAAAAAGTAAACAAAATACATTCACAAAATAGATAATCAATACTTTTAAATACCATGAAGTATGATCTGTAAACAGAAAACACTTGTTAGAAGCTTAAATATAGGAATTCATCACGGGTATAAAACATACACTGGCTCAGCACTTGTAAGACAATTGTGGATGTTATTCTGTTAGCTCATATTAAGATGAATGAAGTTCTGCAATCACATGAGATAAGCAAACAAATAAAACAGTAAAATAAAAACAAGAGATTGTCAAATCAAGTACTCATTTCCTTCTTATAATTATTATGTTTCCAAAGTTGTAACAAAACTTAGTCAGGCTTGATACAAAACCTGTCAAACAGCCAGCAAAAAACATCCCCGCCAGTTGGGAAAGCAGAATTTTGCAAAGTTGATTATTTCACCCTTTCTCAGAGATTTCAAAGGTAATCACTGATTTGAAAAAAACAGAGGTAGAATACAAGATAGTCTTCATAATTAAAAAAAAAAAAAGTCTTTATAACAAGGTAATGCTTCAGTTGCTTAAGTACTGGTTATTCCTTGAAGCTCACATTTCTGGTGGAGAAAGAAAAAATGTCAAAATAAAGTTAACTACTTTATTTTACTAATTAATATTAGGATAAATTGTAACAATTAGTTTTAGCTTCCTCATATTCTCTTCTGTTATTCCTAAATATCAACTATTATCATATTATCTAAAACTCTGCATTCAGTTCATTGATTCATTTCTCAAAGCAGAAGGGAGACAAGGAGGAAGAGAAAATTTCTTGAGAAGATGAAATCAGATTAGAGAAAGAGACAGTTGTAACACAACAGAACAGTAATTACAAAATACACTTTACTGTGGTAAGCTCCCAAGAAGAAATAACTAAGCAGGATGAAAGATGGTGACAGTACTGTTGAGATCATTCTACCGTAATGACCCACTGATAGATTTAAAAGGTAAGACATACATAACAACTGCATGTGAATTCAGTTGTTAAAAACCACTTTCTTTAAATATATATACTTAATGAAAATGGGATATTTTCTGATAAGATATGGTACAGAGCTGTCATTGTTAAAGTTAAGAATGCCAATATTAGGACAAAAATAGTGCACTACATTGTATTCTTCAAGTACAGCAACTGGACTTTTTATTGCTCTCAGGACTCACTATAACACAAGGAAGACTACAGACAACTCTTTACTGATGATACTCTTTCTCAAAAATATATTATCTGTCATCATCTCAGTTAAAATGTTGATTTGCAACATTACAGGGTGCACCTAACGGCTCACCAGTAAACCAAGAGTCGTAACTGCTGTTTCATCCCCACTGACAACATCACTTTTGCTAGTTTGCATTTTTTGCTTTGCCCAAAAACTCACAGAAGAGAAAAAATGCTGACAATGTGGGTTTATGCCATGCTGACCTCAGTTCTCAAGAAACCTGTGTTTTTGTTAACAAAAGTAAGCTCATGAACAAGCCATATGTATTTATCAACAAAAATAAACTTCAAAATCTGTCTGATTCATGAGCTGTTACAGCACATCTATTTCTTACAACAATAACTGTTTACCTCTCCCTGTCCTTCCTCTTCACTGCAATTTATTATGCAATATAGGACAGGCAGGATATAACACCAATAACCAGGCCTGTAAAATAAAACTGACAAAATCTAAAACAACGACCTCTAAAAGAACAAAAATGTCAGTGAAAATGAACAGGTGAGAGGCTGATTTTGATTTCCTTTTTATGGACTCTAGTAATCACGATCTTAGACATTCATAGATTCAAGCACTAACAATGCATTCATTATTTTTATGCACTTGTTTTGGAAATAGTTTTATCTAATGCATAATGTTCAAATGCATTTTAGTTGGACTCTCTTCTGTGGAGTGTTTGTCCCTCATTGCTGTACTTGAATTTCACAACTTTTCTCTCAATACAAACCATTTATTCTTTGGAGATAACTGTTAAGAATAATAAACTGGCAAAATATATTTGGATATAAGTAATGGCAACAATAAGCAGGCAATACAAGCAGCTGTCAGCTTGTGCAAGACCATTAACAGGAATAGGAATGAGAATCCATTTATTATATGGTCTTTGGAGAGTACTTTGCATCTACTGTTTTTAATCAACTTTTTATAGTAGGAGAGACAGCAAAAGCAGAACTTAGAAACACTTGAAGTACATAACAATTTCAAATCATTAGAATGGTTTTATTTAGAAACAATTTAAACTTAACTCTTAAACTGAACCAATCTGCTAAAATCAAATCACTTACTTCTCAGCTGATGCCTGCTCAGTTGTCCTTACAACGCTCCGTTCAGGAGAACGTGAGGGAGACCTGAACGTTGAACTGAGAGGAGGCGAAGCGCGTAACGATGATGTAGAGAGACCGTGTCGGCGCATTTCCTGAATTGCACGTTCTCTGCCAACAAACAGCAATTTTAGTTACACAGCACTTAGGGACTGCACCATGTTAAAAGCAAGGAAACGTAACTTTTCTCTGTATTTTTACTTGGTGATTTTTCGCAATACTTTACAGTAAGTTTTGTTTTCTTGTAAAGTTACTCAATTTTATTCTTGTTTTCATGAGAAGGAATTGTTTTACTTTTAAAGGCAGTGGTTAACATAAAATTTACAAGAAAATTCAGAAACTGTATAAGATTTTTCTTTTTAATTAAGCAGTTTTCAAGATGAGCATATTACATTTTGCACAGCAAGAGGAATAGAGTCTTCCATAAAAGTTTCTCACTATTGAAAAAAAACAAGTTCTAAAAGTGAGAAAGAAAAAATGAGAAGAGTCAACTCACTGAAAAAGCAGCATCTTACCGTTCAAATCGCTCAGTTGTCAGTTGTCTTTTTAAAACATCACAGTCAGTCTGCAGCTGTGCAGCTTTACTTCGAAGCATGGAAACCTCTCTATTATGGCTGCTTCTAAAAAAAAAAAAAATCACGAGAAGCAACAAAGTTTTCTTTGAACACCATCAGCTAGGAGCTTAGACAATTTAGAGCAAGATAAAACAAAACCAGATACTAAACATGTTGCTTCACACAGACCAAATCAAAGACAAATTAGAAGCAAGAAAGCAAGAACCAAGTGAATGTAACACAATGTTTCCAGAAGAAGTAAGGTGAGAATGAAGTGAGAAGCTGTCACTACATCCTAACTACATTGTGTTCTTTTTCAGACAAAGGTAAACACAGACATATTTTATAAAAACAGACAAAACAATTAAAACATTAATTTATTGATTCACTACCCTCTTTTGCATGTGAGATGATCTTTACGTGTACATTTAAAAAAAAAAGGAAGAAAAAAGCAGTAAGTATCCACATAAAATACAAATGTAACAGTAAAAATTATATCAAGTAGATTGGAACTATCTGGCTAGCAGTGAAAACTACTGAATCAAATCTACATAAAAAATATATTAATGCAAATATCAGACCAGCACAACCCAGAGTCTCATGGCTTGTCAACTATAACCTTGGTATTTGGGTCCAGCTGTTTCAACTGCAAGAATCAAAATGAAAAGCAACCTTGAAAATCTTAACTAACATAATTAAGCCTTGAAAATCTTAGCTAACATAATTAAGCCTTGAAAATCTTAACTAACATAATTAAGCATACATCTTAGTAAATCATCAGCTTGACCAACGCAATGCTTGGTTGCAAAATACTATTAATTCTTTATAAAGGAAGAAAAAAAATCATTGAGTGTAAAATAAGTTGTCTAAATGAGAACCGAGACAGCTGTGTTATTCCATACAGTCTTCAAAGCCAGTATGAGGTGGAGTGCTCAAAAGTCACTTCTGGAGAAGTAAAGTTGTACTAGTTTATTGTTAAAGCACTGGACTGGAATTCTGAAAAGCAATTTCCACTCCTAGGTCAGTCATAGACTTCCTGTCTGGCACCTGCTGGTCTTTGACTCCAGGAAGATGCAAACTACTCAAGAGATTTGTTCCAAAAAGAACCGCAGAATATTTTTTCCCATGTTCCCTATTCATCAGTAAAATTCCTAGAATGGTATCTTGATCCAGTATGTTGAGAACAGATGCAGAAGACAAGAGATCTTGATGATATCTTATTCTAAGTCCTTCAGAGACAGGCATATGCTTTCAGGATGGAGGTAAGAATTCAGGGCCCAGTATCATTATTGTAAAATAAGAAAAGAAAGTGAACACTTTGTGAGTTCTCAGGTTATTCCATGTCAATGACAATTAAAATTAAGAGCATGAAGTAAATAACTCAAAATTTAGAAATATTTTAATTTGAAACCCTTATGCACAGTAATCATAATTTAAGTTTACATGATTATACACAATTTTCACAGGAAATCTGTCTCTTTCCCAGCTACAGATAGCTCTCAGTAAGTAGTGTAGCTATTTCATATTCTTTATGAAATAAAGAATACTTTATTCACTCTAGAGCCTCAAGATCTCATTCACTGTACTATCACACAAATAGCACTCCAAGTAATGCAACTACTCACTCTACAGAGCTCATAATTACAGCACTGGAGAATTCCACAAGTTAAATTTAATTCTGAGAATCCTGAAGTCAGAGGTTGTGGCCAAGCCAAATGAATTTTTGTATTTTACAATTTTTGTATTAGACACAACCTAATTGTCACCTACTTCAGTCACAGCTGTGAGCATTTAAACTTCCTGTTCTTTCGAGTACAACTACTACAAACCAGTAGAAGAAAACAAGGTATATACAACTAGTTCTCACATGTGAACATTTGCCTAGCAACATGCAGAACCTTTGAGATAAACAGAGGAAAACAATTCAACAGAATAGCCACTCTTCCGTCAAGACAATGTTTTCCGTCTTCCTGCAGTATCGCATACTACTAACAATGCAAGTACTGACATTTACAGCAAACAAGAAGTGAACCCTACAATGTGTGCAGAAGAAAAATAGTGAAAAAATAACTATGTTAGTTGAATAGAATTTTATAATGTTTGCACACAAAGTAGTTAAATTTAATTTAAGTTAAAACCTCCTTCTTTCCTGTTTTTTGGGGGTTTCTGTTGGTTTGTGTTTTTATTAACTTTCGCATTTAACTTCATAATTGGGACATTGCATTAGCTTATGTTCATTGTATGCAACTAACATTTTTCCCCCAAAGTAAACCAAAATCAGCAGTACTAAAACAGGAAGCAATTAGTTGCACAAGGGTGATTAATATCATTGTCATCTACAGATCCACAGAGACTGCTGCTACTTGAGGTGGACCATCATCAGCCCTAAGCTGTAGCCTCTATGTAAATCAATCAAAAGCATTTTTCTTGCACATCTGTGTCACCAAGTCACAGACAGCTTTTACCTGTTTAAGGTCGCTATATTCGATATCTCATAAGGAGCATCATCTGTCCTATTACCTTCCATACATTTTCTTTCCCTCTCTACCTTAGTGTTTACTAAGTGGGTGTATCTGTTTTCCTTTGTCTGAAATTCTACTTGGACTTTACTCTTCACTACCATCTCCATTCAGCTGCTACTCCTCCTTTTTTGCTCTTTAATGCAGAGCTATCACTACAGTCACTGGCTAGTGTATCCCTTGGAGAATTATCATGTCATGATACTTGGCAGTTTCAGTGAAACAGTTTGACTTGGTGATCTTAAGAGTCTTTCCCAACCTAAACGATTCTAAGATGACATGTCATGGACACTTCAAATTCCCTGCTTCATAACATGAAGAAAAATTTTTAACCCCTCTGCTTCTCTTGTACATGAATTTCACATATACAAAATATCCCCCCCTTAACTTCATTGCTCCAAACACATTAGTCTTTCTTCTACAAGTGTGTTTAAAAATTATTTCTTCTGCAGGCAGATGCACAGCATAAGAAGTTGCTCACCACATATAGTGTAAGTGTCAGGTTCAGTTCTGTTTACAGTTCAAAGGAACAATAACTTGATACAGGACTTTTTCCTTAACAGTTAATATCAACAGCAGTAGAAGTACTTTTGCTTTTTTTAAGCACTATGACTTCACTATTTATTATGTGATTCTTACTTTAATCAAAGTAAGGATAACAGGCATCTTCAGTAGATAAGCAATTCACATTTACCATGAATTTAATACACTTTGTAATTTTTTGTGAGCTGTAAACATATGTTAAAATTTTATTTGGAGTATGTTTCCTTTGGAACTCCTGTTTAAGTTTACTGCTCGCACTAAACAGATGTCCACCAAAGTGCTGATTAATGAAAGCAGTCTGAAAGATATGTAAAGAAACTAAGTAAATGATGACATGAAAGGCCAAAAGACATTGCTGCAAAAATCTGCTCAGCCATACCGAATATCCAGATTTTGTGAGTAAGTATTGTCACACAGAAAAAGTGTTTTTGTAAACCACATAACACACATACACTTGTTAAAACTTACAGTTTGCTCTCAGCAAGTGTTAGCTTGTCTTTCAGTAATTGAATTTCGGTATCTTTCTCTTGGGATGTTAATTGGTTCTGAAATTCTTTGTCTCTACTAGTAGCCAGTAACGTTTCAAGATTCTGAACTGTAAGTCTCTCACTGGATAACTGCTTTTTCAGCAACTCTACTTCTGATTTTATATCTTCTAATTCTCCTAGAACCTAAGGCACAAATTATATACATTATTAATACACTGGTTTACAAACACAGAGAATTCTATTTCGTAAAGAGTTGCTATAAAAACTGAAATGATCTTCTGATAAAAAAGAACAGGAAACTGAGCTCACAAAACAAGTTAAAGCTACAATTATTCTAAACTATACTTAGTTTAAAACTATTCAAGCTGTACACCTATCAAATGTTTTACTGTGAGTTGGATTACATAGTGCTAGAAATGTTAGGTAAGTACCAGGAACACTAATTGGCTTTTAACAGCAGTAGACTTTTGCCCAAGTTCAAAAATAGTATTTACTATACTTCATTCTATTTGACTAGTTCAGCTCACAGTTAGCTTCTTGGCTTTTGCTTAAAATGTAGGAATACTTGTTTTCCTCACCAGTTTTATGAATATAAACAAATTCTACTGTTCCTGAGGTCTTGAATATTACAGTACCAGAAAGCCTGACCAAGTCACTAAATAAAGACAAAATCAGCTGTAAAGAAAAATTAAATTTCAATTTAACTGAAAAAAGTCATTAGGAAAAGGTCTTTAATATCTAAATAAGAAGTGCAGTATTCGCATTTGGTAAGTTGAAAATTTGAGTAAATTAAAAAAACAAAAAAAAAACCCATATAATTTGTCTCTGGTATCGCAAAAACTACAGCTGCAACATTTTGCAGTGATAATGAAAGAAACTCCATCTTTTTGTACAAAACCCGCAGATACAGATCCATATACTGTAAAATGTATAATTTATATACAAATGGGAAACTAGTGATGTAAATTAACTTGGCTTGCTCTCAGAAGTGATTCTTTTCTCCAAAAACCATTAAAAGCAAAGGAAGTTATTTTATTATAGCAAATTAAATTTGCCTTTTCTGCTTACCCTTTCATAATCCATGCTTTTGGATGTCAACTGTCGAGACAAAAGATCTTTGCCAGACTCAAGTTTCACACAGAGCTCCCTCACAGAAGTCAGGTCTGCTAACACAGCAGCCTTATCCTGATTTTCACGTTTAAGGTCCTCTTCCAATTTGGACATGTTTTTCGTAATGGAGGAGATCTGAGATTCATATACTTGATGTGCAACAATATGCTAAACAAAGACAAATACGGATACGCTTTCAGTGTTAAATTTAACAGTTTTCTGTTGAATAACTTGGGCTTTCTTATACTTTAGTTTCTCTTTAAAATTAACTTTCCCTATAAAACTAACTTTATATTACACTCCTTCCCTTTCCCTAAATTACAGCTGAGGACAACTAATAAGCCATCGCTGCAATTTTTAATCACCATCTTGAAGAATTATACAAGTACTATAAAAGAGTGGAATGAGGCTGTATTCCAGCTTCAGAGAATTAAAAAGCTTAAAACCCCAAAAATACAGCCTATTGTTTAATCAGCTTACAGTATAGTCTCTAACATGAGACAAAATGTAGCCAATACACATCAATTATGCTCTAGAACTTCACTGACATCCATGAAGTTATTGTTTCTAAAATATAAACCTCATTATGTTCTATGATATTGGTCAAGGTTTCAGTATTATGGAATCCTGATTCTGGATTTGGACTATGTCTACCAGATTTTTACCTTGACTCCAGCCACCAATGCTTCAAATACCTCATTCAAAGCTTCAAAGAAACGAAAGATCTAAGCTTAGAAAGTACTCATAAAGCTATGTGCAAACATTTTGAAGCAATATACAAAAGTTTCTTACAGAGACAGTATCATAATAGCAATAATAACCCAACAGAAGAGTTCCAAAACTATCAAAACATATGCCATTGATCTAATTTTGGGAAAGCAGGGAGAAAGAAAGCATGTCTAAACAAAACCAGTTACTATTTCAAAAACTCAAGTGTCCATATTTGAAACACTCACATATAGAAATTATTTTCTATTAAAATGTTAAAAATACCACACTGACTTTATTGAAAAACACCTGAATGTATCCCACTTTCCTTGAGAGAATTTCATTGCACAAGTTATTACCCCTTGAATCTCTTTTTCCAGAAGTTCTACTCTCTCCCGAAGATGTCTCCGATCTGTGTCTACTGAAAGGAGTTCAAGTCGTATCGAGCTGCTTTCTCCTTCAGCTTGATGAGCCTTCATTTCCCAGTCTTCAGCTTGCGTATGGAGCATTTGGAATTTCGCTAACAATTCTTGGTTCTCTTGTTCCTAAAAAAACAGTAAATCACTCTGCAATGATCAACATACCTTCAAGTTGATTGATCTTATTTCATGCCTACTCCCTGCAATGTATGTTTGGGGGGGGTTTTTTGTTTGGTTTTTTTTTGTTTGGTTTTTTGTGGTTTGGGTTTTTTGTTTGTTTGTTTGTTTTTCCAGAAAAAGTAGATCTTTCTTCATTTTCTTCATCCTGCTATCTGGCAACTACTAAAGGGCATCATCCCTTTTGCAAGTCCAGATAGCAAATAAATACAGTGATGGCATTCAGTTTTATTAAAATGGAAGTACTTACATTTAGAAGTTGTTAAAGAGTATCAAAGTTCCCAGGAGAGGGGCTATTTTAGATCTCTCTGCATTGTCAAGGGTCACATTACTGAGATATACTGAGTGCTGCCCTTTCCAAGAAATTCCAGCAGAACTCCATTTTCAGCTCTTTTACTTACTGTGCTCTTACACATATCTGTGTTACAGCAGTGCGTGAAACACTGATAATCTATTTGAGCAGTCTATCACACAAGTACAAAACTGCAAGCTTTACCATTTGTGCAGTGAGAACAAATGTTGCTTGTGAATTTTAATTTGGCCAAAGTGCAAGTGTATATTATAAAGCAGTGATTAATTTTTCTTATTTACCTACATTCCCTTCTTCCCTGCTCACATAATGTGCAGCAGGATATGCATGTTGTTAGTATGAGTTCAGATTTACCTCATGAGGAAGGCTACTGTTTTTGAAATTCCTTCATATCCTGCAGAACTTGGAAGGTACAGACAGGATCAGGATGAGCATTAGGAAATAGAAACTCATGATTAAGCAAGTGAACCCCGTGCAGAAAAGTAAATCCTTGTCTCCATAGGCATTATCCAGATGTAATATTAGACAAAACTCTGAAATCAAACTATCGAAACTGGTCACTGTCTGTATATTCTACAGCTTCCTGGTACACACCGTGAATAACTGGATTCTCATTTGCCAAAGATGTGGCCAATCTGTAGCTGAAGTACTTTGGACATATGATAAATTGTAAGATTCTTAAAAAACAAGCTTCAAGTGTTTTAAATTAATAGTTCTAAGCTAACATACTACTGACCTTAATTTTTTCCCCTAAGCTTGAAGTTTCTACTTGTAAAGAGTGGTTGAATTTACATGCATTCATAAAGTTGAAATTAGATCAAGACTCATTCCTCCCATTTCAAAGTCACATAATAAATTTGCCAGTTCATGTCCTCTTCACACCATTTCTATTTGTTTTAAATGTTTATAAGTTTTAATTCATATACATCACACTTTTGAATCCAAGTATCAGGATAAAATACACTTACCAAGAGCATAGTTTTGGCAGTACTATTTTTACACTTTCACGCAGAACTAAATAAAAACTTTTCTTTTCAAAAAGGGTAAAACATTGAAAACCATTACACAAGCTGATTGTTGCCTACAATCATGAAACAGTACCAGATATTTTACTAGTTGCCTTGTCAAAACTCAAAAAACAAAATAACATTCAAATATGATATGTTTGTTATTCTCCAGCACTGTGGACAACTGGAACATGATCAATGAAATTGTCATGTGCTAGAATAATCAGTGCTTCAGATCTAACAAGGTTTTATATTTTACTATCCCCACTAGTAACTTGAAACACTGCAGAGAAAAGAAGGAAAAATAAAAGAAGGAAATGGGACAGGCAGGGATGACGGGACCCAAGCCACACAATTCTTACTGAAAACAGTAATAACTGCCTACAGATTATATTTTTACCTTCGAAGCCATCAAGGTCTCAAATCTGGAAACTTCAGTTATATAATTATGAACCCTGGTTTTCATTTCTTCTTTTTCACGTATTGCATCTTCAAGCTCAGTACTGATAGCCTAAAGAGGTAACATAAAGGCAAAATTGTGCAGTATGGTAAATTAATCACTATAATAATACTCTATCAGATTAAATCAAAGTAATTGCCTATGCCCTAGATTTTTTTTCTATTCTACCTAGAAAAGCCTTTGGGATTTGTATAGTTCAGAAATATCCCCTATCACCTTAGACACACGGGTTTACAAGGGTTTCCAGGCAAGAATAATCAGAGAAAACAATGACTATCACACCAGCTCATAAAATACGCAGCTTTCCTGATGACACACCATACTGATCTTTGGAAAATTCGACATACTGATGTTTGGAAGCTGGAATTTTTATAGCCATAAGATTCACTATCTCTGAGTGAAGGTGAGTTTTAGGTCACTAGAAAATCAACTTTATAACAAAAGAACATTTACTTTAAAGTGGAATTGCAAGATAAAAAACCTAAATGCATTACTAAGATCGTATTTAGACATCAAAAATGCATTGTGGAACTTGTTTTAGATATACTGACTCTGGCCCTCTCAGGTTCAACTCTCACCTTCCTCTGAGTCCTCTAGTCCAGAGAGCCAGAAAGCAAGTATGTTTTGCTATCCCCATGATCAAATGTGGGGGAAATAAAGGATACTGCCTTATTTCTTCCTCTTCTTCTCTTTGTGGTCTATTAATATTCATTAGTGGCAGCCTTTTTCACTGTGTGCCTTATTTAGCATACAATGGAATCAGTCTGCTTATCTGTGTGGTAGCCTTCCCAAACACATTGGGAAAGCTTTAGTCATCACGTTTTGATAATATTTAACATTTCATCTTATTAGATGCCTGGGAATGGCAGATCTAATTTCAATAATACATCCACATACTTACGTATTGTACTATAGGTTTTGCAAGAACTATTCAGGGTACTACATCACTTACATAAAAAATATTGTTATATTGTACTCTCTAGCATCAGACTCAGCTGGGCCAACCGAGGAGAATTGAAATAAATGTTTTAGCTAACAAGGTCCTGATTATTTTCAGTGTTGGTATTTACAGCAAATTGAAACAAACATTTTAATCTCAGCATCAAAATTGTAAAGGTATCTGAGTCTCATGAGGAGCTGCAATAGTTGTATTTGTGTGATAGTTTTCACCCTGGGCCTTCCAGGAGACCAGCTTGTATCTATCACAATTTGCTATACAAATTGAATGTAATGAGTTGCAACAGCATTTTGTGCTAGCTCTCTAGATCATGCTCACATATTCTCTACACAGTCTTTGTAATGCTTAGCTCACTAAAAAATGTTACTTGCCCTATAAACCACTGAAGATTTTTGTTATATATTGTCCATATGCACATTCTATCACACAGGGATATCCATATCATGTACTTGGAACTGGGAGGCTTTTGGTCAGCAGTAACCAGTTGGTGAACAAAACCAACTCGTTATTCCTCCAACTATGTGAGGGATTAACAAGACTGAATGCACATCAGGCTGTCCAAGCCATGGATCTCAGATCCAGAGAATTCCAAGGAAGAAGAGATGGAGCAGTGATGATTGCAAAGAGTGCAAAGGAGATATGCTATATAAGCCCCTTATGCTTTTGAAAGAATGAGCCTTACACACCAGTGGTTGGTTTAATTGTGAACCCCTGGAGAACATCTAGAGATGAAGATATCACAAGAATAATAACAATGATGATAACTGAATAGTCTAATCCACTGAATCTTTCAACTATTTCAGTTGTGCAAAATTTTTATTTAACTTACATCAACTTCAGATAGCTCATCTTTCAATAAAATAGTCAATGATAACCTACAGAAATGGGTTATTCCTCAAGACTTTCAAGATTTTATTTCAAGTCTGATTCTACAACTGACGTAAGTTTAAGTCACGCCTTTATAGTATGCACTTTGCAAGGAAATGGATTTAGCCATGAGCAGCTGAGAGGGACTTGTGTAATTCCCAACTGGAAATCTGACTGTGAACACACATGAACCACCTCAACAGCCACTGGGCAATCATAATCCAATTCCCAGCTGCTTTCTGGTCTAATGCTACTGACTGGCCAGCTGTTAGCATTGTACATTATGATTCTAAACTACTAGAGAGCTAACCAAAGATAAAATCAAATAAAACTAAACAAATAAAATATAAAACTCTGCAAGGAGTCAAATAAAGCATATGAACAGAATCTCCAAAAAACCCAAAATACACACACAAAAAAGCTGCAATATACAGCTGAACCTGTGTGTATATATATTTCTATCTATAGTGTGTATATACACACATGACATCTACTTTACCTATGTAAAGATAATCCAACAAGAACATTTTTCCAGGGAAATAGATGGCACCTTTGAATTCACCATCTAAAAAGCCCACACAGTCTTGACATAATGAAAAGGGAACACCTCCTATTCTCATTGATTGTGAATCCTTATCCATTCCTGAAATCAGGTAACAAATTCAGACTATTCAGGACTATCATACCCTAAAAATAAGCATTCTTCAATCCCTCTGTCTCTTCTAGCTGTTAAGCCCTCTTATACCTCCTCCTCCAACATTAACCTTTTCCAATTCACGAGTGAAAGCAAAATCCCTGCAGAGAAACACACATGAATGGTAACTAACCTTGCCAGGACTACAAATTCAAAACTTGCCAATACCTCTTTACAGCCACTGCTAGCAAGGCTCACAGAACACAAACATTAAATCTACATTCCAAAACATCCTAATCTCAAAACATGGCAAAAATCCTCATTCAATAAATCCAATGTTTCATGGAAACTAATGGATGAAATTAATCAATTACTATGCACCAGAAGGAACTCAGATGTGCTAGCAATCTCCTTCCTCTCTCTTTCTGACTAACAATTTGAAGTCTGCTTTTTTGGTTCCTTGCTCTCTCTCAATAATTAATTCCACAGATAATAAACCACCATTTTTATCAATTAAATACCAACTACCAAGAGATATAACCAAGTAACATAATTTCATTATATTAAAAACAATTATGTCCTAGATTTATTTTATTTAAAACTTTATTTAGATTTCTTTTTTAATCTGGGGGAGGATAACTAAACTGAAAGCTTGTCTATTTCTCCCTCACTATATTGACTACACTTATGTATCTGAAGTAATTGCTTTTACAATTTCAATATCCCAGTGTTAATTTCTTAATTATGTATGTTTAATTAAACATACCCATCAAGACTGGGGATATAGCAGTTTTGATGTAACACTATATATAAGCAAGCAATAAGTGGTTTAATACATCAGTATTATGTACTGTACCTGGTTTTCTCTGGCCATTGTAGTTAGGTCATCTTGCAGTCGTCTGTTTTCTTTCAGAGCCATTTCCTTCACTCTTCCCATTTCTGCAAGCTCTACTTGGGACGTATCAAGCTGGCGTTGTAAGGTCGATATCTCACGGTCTCTGTTGCTCAGCATGTCCTTCATCTGGCTATCAAGTGAAAATATTATTTAAGTTGTTCCTTCTTGTACTAAACCACATAGTGCTGAAAATGATCAGACATGGATATGCAAAGGCATTCTTGCTTACTGAAGGCTGATAAACTGAGTTGAAATATAAACGTAAGTCAAGTATGTAAAAGTCAGTATGCAGAAATAAAATGGAAATAATTTTCAACTTTGAAGATTTATTTGGTAAGATGAAACTTGTTATGCAAACAGCAATTAAAGATACTTATGTTTATCTGTGTTTGCTAGTGGTTACAGTGTGTTACCCACTGCATATTTTATAAACCATAAGAGGAAGAAGATAGCTTACACTTGAAAGACAACAATCAAAAGAGTAAGGGACTAAACAAAAAAGCAGAAATAAAAATATGTGTGAATTTAAGTAAAATTTTTCATTAGTTTTTTGTCACAGATATTTCATGTATCAATGCAGCAAATATTCAGTTACATTTGCCTTCAAAAGTTTAAATATTGGTGTTTAAATATTTTCTCTTAAAAAGCTATAGTTTTCAAAGTCATGCTTAAAAAGAGGCAAGAATGAATGATTAGATGAAGCCCAGCTAAAAAGCACATAAATATATTTTAATTAAGACTGTACTAGTAGCTTATGCTAGGACTAGATTGCCAATAATTAAGAATTTAGCTGTGAATTTTACCTGGGTCAATCTAATAATGTCTAGTGGAGTACTAAAAAGCTACTTTTTGACTGATAATTAATAAATGTTACCAATTTAAGGAAATAAATATAGACAAACAACTGTTAATGGTTGTCTTAATAGTGTCCTAGCAGCCTGCAATATAATTGCAGAGGTCTCTTCAAAAGTTGTGTACGTCTTTCTCAACACAGTACACTCCTTTACTTGACTTAAATGGAAGTAATTCAGTTTCATCAAAATAACTAAAATAGCCATATACTTTCACTTTAAAACCACTAGGTAAAATAAAATCTCTGAAGAAGGCATCCTAGTCTTTACTTACTCTGTTGAGGACTCCAGCTCAGAGAGAGTTAGGCGTAAATGAGTAATTGTTTTTTCCTACAAAAATAAAAACAGAAGTTCTAGATATCATTATATTGCAACATAGTAGATACTTCAATTTAAAGAACTTTTCATTCAAACCTTTATTATAACTCTTTGACAATAAGTAATTGCATCTTTGCACATTCAAATTTCCAAGCTTCTTTTCTTTACTGAGAAAAGATTGTCTTGTCATCAAAAAAGACGGAAGCTACAGATTTTGTCACCTCAGGTTAGAACCTTATATCTCAATAAATACCTCCACGTGCAAAATGCAAAAAAATACTTCTTTGTATTCTTGGTGTGTTTAGGGAATACAGTAACATTCATAATGAAAGTGCTATTGAGTTGGCAAATGACTCTTCGCATTGGTTAGGTCCAAACATAGTGTCTATGTGATGCCTAGTGCTCTGCATAGGCTTTGTCATGAAGGAAAAATGTCTCCTTAAAAATTAACTGCTTTAAAAATCCCCAAATGGACTGCAAACAGTACTTTTACTGCACATACCTTGTTAGCTAAGTTGTCATCTAAGCATGCAATTCTTTCTGTTTTTTCATCCACGGTTTCTTGAAGACTGTCCTTTTCTTTATCCAAAACAGTAATAGTACTTCTAAGCACATTGACTGCTTCGTCCTGTGAAGTGCTCCTCTGGTTTAACCTATCTATAAATAAAAGAATAAGTGTTTTCTATTTTAAAAACAGAAAATAAGCATAAAAATAACTACTGATTACCTATTTTCTCCTTTAGCATTGCAATTTCTTCCTGAGCTGACTGCAGATCATCCTTTCTGAGGGACAAGCGGCGCTGTAAATCTTCAACAGACCTCTGGAGCTGGTCATTTAAGAGCCTGGAAAATCAGTGTACAGTTGAAAGAAGTTTGGGACCTATTCAGGGTCTTCAATTTATGGCTCTTAAGCTGCTTGAAGTGTTGGCACAGTTCCAGCATAACCTCCTGACAGGGTTGTATCATACCAACCTGCAGCATGGGGTTGTGTCATATAACCAGCCCTCTCCCTTGAGAGGGAGGACTTAAGGATTTCTGAAGCCAACACCACTTGTTTGCTCTAGAGCCCTGCTGCAAGTCCATCTCAACACCATTACAAAATGGAGCAATGGAACCTCAGTGGGACCACCACAATAACCCGAAACACTCACTTCCTCTGATTTCTGTCACTCTTGATCATGTGCCTCATTACTTGTGTCTTTCGACTGTTGCTTTATAAAGATTTTGATATGTAGTTCATAGCAGTGATTATCAGTGACACAACATTTTAAAAAGCAACCAAATTGACAGCTGTAGTTTTGATCCTACTCTTAAGAAATACAGAGCCCGAAAGATACATGAAATCATCTACCTACATAGTTGTTTTTCTTGGAAAGAAATATCAGAGTGACTTAAGGAAAAAAAAAGCAAAACGAAACTCGAAAGTAATTAAAAGGATTATTTATGAAACAAGTCGGGAAATAAAAACCCCTCCCAACTGGAATCCCACAAAAGCTACAGAAGCTTTTCATTATTAAGAAAACCCCACCAATCCAGAATGTAGCATGTTTGCAGATAAAGATTGCTCTCACTGAGTTCAGAGTGAAACTTTAGAGAGGAAAAAAAAAAAGCAGGGGGAGGAGGAAAAACACAGTTCTAACAAATTGCCACCATGCACAAAGTAGAACCAAATGCTGAAATGACTTCTATCCTTCTTTTCATAATATCAATGCTTCCACTGAAATTATAAGGAACCTAACAAGATATTTCATTTTTATTAATGTTGTCACAATTTTACCAACAAATATACTAATTCTTTTACCAAGAGCCCTCTTTGTGCAATCAGGAGCATTAAATGAACTTCAAGTCCTGCTTCTCAGTTTCGGTTCTTCACAGTTATTCCCCCACTATTGTACATTGCAGCGTAGTACTGTTCAGGTGGGGAAGGGAGAATAAGACACAGACCCTGTTTTCCCTTGTAAAACATTTGAAAGATGTCATCTACAGCATTACCTATCCTGTAGTGATCTCTTACATCAAAGCCTCTCACTTCTACCTGTATTTTCAAATTTCTGCCCAGATTTTCAATACTCTGTTTGTACTTTCTCTAAGCCTTTTCCTTGTTCTATGACATTTAGACAGCTGATGGGAGCTCTTTTCCAAAACAACTTTAAAAGAGCACAACAATGATCCTGCAAGTTTAAACAGACCTTAAAAATACATAGGTACACTTGATCCTCCAGTTCCGAGTAAGTTGGTTAAATCTCCACAGACTGTGTCTATGGATCACAAGATGTCAGCTCTCAAAACTGTGGTATGCGTGTGATAGCATTAGCATATGAAAGAGAGCAATACAGGAAAAACAGTTCATGTAAAATGCCATTACAGAATGATGCTCCATGAACCACTCAGTTGTGGAATATCACTGCCTGCTGCCTGGCATAAAATTTTCACTATTACTGACAACTTTGTAAAACTGGCACAATCTGGCTCTACTGCTGCAGTTTGTACAGGTATCTGTCTTCCTTTTAACAAACAGCATTTGGAAATTCTTTTAGAAATGTTCTGTTCTGCTACATTCATAAGTAGAGAACATGATTATTACAGGAAACTATTCTAGAAGAAGGAGAAAATTTTCATTCACAACCTGCCATAAAAGTTATCGGTATATCTGGTCATCAAATAAGTCCAGGAGGAGCTTGCTGTGAAAAGCCACCACAGCACTTTCCTGACTCACACTTACTTTTCCATAACACATAAACAGTATAAGTGATTTTAAAAATATTTTATGGTCTTTCCCAGAAACTCAACTCTGTCATAGAGTCATAGAATAAACAAAATTACTTTAGCATCTCTGAAAGATTGTATCAGACTTACTGAAGTGAGCAAATCTCAGCTTTAAATTGAGAAGAATCATCAGAAGTCTGGGCAAGTTTACTGGACTTCAATTTTAATTCATTTTCCAAATAGTTTGTTCTTTCTTTCAGAATGGAGACTGTAGACTTCAGTTCACACTTTTCCATCTCAAGCTGCAATTTAAAATAAATAACCAAACGTTATTTTTGCAGAAAGCTATCACAGTTTGGCTTTTAAATAAATTTAAGTTGAAAACAGTTAATGAAATGAATTGCTGGAACAGTCTATCCTATTTTAGAAATAATAAAAGCTTACTTCCTAAAAACACACTTACTCCTTGAATGTTATTCTCCAGTTCTGAAATATCATGCTGCATCTTTGATTTTTCAAAGTTTGCTGCTTCTTGCTGAATCTGAGATAGAAATACAGAATTACATGTAACAAGGTAGACATTTTTAGATTTAATCATAGAAATTTAAGCTTCATGTTTAAGAAAACATTGCTTTACATTCTTTGATGAATGACCAAATGCAAAGCTCTCTCTGTAAAACTACAGAACATTAGCTGAAAATAGACCACTGCAGTTTAATATAACATCACTGAGTTTGGTTTTGGTTGTTGGTTTAGATTTTTTAAATAGTATATTTATATTTGGATCCAACTAAACTAATATTTGTGATTTGCTGTAGAGTTTATTGAGCTACAGGGTGTATGCATGTATAGCTTAGTGCCCTAAGATGTTTTAAATTAATTTATTAAATTATCATTAATTACAAAATATAAGACAGATTACAAACCTAACAATATTGCCTTATATGCATCAAATATATTGTTGTTTCCCTCTTGTGAGTAAAGTCCATGATTTCTTCCACAACAGTGACACACAAGCATCTTCAAAGTAGTGTATACCCACAAAAATATTCTGTGGCTGGCACTTCATATCTAGATTTTTCACACAAGGTGATGTCATGCTTGCCCTCAAATACTTTAAGCGCGTTCCTCTCCCCCTTTCCCCAACAAGGAACTATGTTTACAAGGGAAATTTGATACAATTCATTGAGCTCTCTCAAGCGAGTCTGAAATCAAAAGTTCTTGAAAAGGGTTGCTGACAGCCAAATACAAACACAGCACTGTTGTATAAGCCTTCCCTATATGCCACCTCATTGTAAGCAGTGAAGCTATAAAAGCTCACCTTTAATTTTTCTCTGAGGCTTTCTTTTTCTGCCATTAGTCTTCTAAAGTCAGTCAGTGCAATGTCTCTTTCTTCTTCCACGTGACTTTGAGAAACTAAACTATGCTTTGCTTCTCTTCTCATCCGGTTCAACTCACTTTGAGACTTAAAAAGATTATTGTTTGTTAGTATCCATGGACTGCAATATAGTGTACACACTAACAAAAGAAACTTTCAATGCTGTTATTACAACAGAAGTTCTATTATAGTCTTATTTTTCTCTAGGTAACTAAAACATATTCTCTAGATCACTCAGTGGAGTGACAATTTATGCTGACTACATAACCATCACTCTTCTACTGTTCCAAGCATAGACTAACTTCGCTCTGTTCTCTTATCATTACACAACTTTCTCACGCATTCTATTGACTTTTTCCTTATCTTTCTGATTTCAGAATGCCAGTACAATAACTTATTATGTCATTATAATGGTTTTCAAGTTAATAAACTAAGTGGAATACATAATTTTATTAACAAATAATAAAAATAGGTATATATTTTATTAGCTTTTGTTGTATTCTAGTAGGTCTATAGTCAAGTTCTATTATAAAGGTTTTCCACTTTAAACAAGCCACAGTACAACAAAAGTTAATTGGTTATTTCAATGTAAATTACAAACAATCTCTTCTTACCTGCTCATAAAGAAGATTTAATCTATTTCTTTCTGCAGTCAATAATCTGACATTGGACTGAATTTCTATCATGTGTTTTTCAAATCTGTCTAACATGGACCGTAGCTCATCTCTTTCTCTGGTGATCAATTTAAGCTCTTCGCCCTGCAAAGTGACCAATAAAATTTCTGTTAAAATAAGCTAATTAAAATATATGGATAATTAATACCAAAAAGAACTCATGCTAATAATAATACATAAAAAATACAAAATAAATTTTCATTGCAAGAAAAAGTCTGGCATTGGTGGTATCATTTAAATAATAACAACTAACTGTTAAGAAGAAAAAGCAAAGCAGTGAACAGTAAGACTTCAACCTCTTTCTGGTTATTATCTAATTCTATTTATTTCAAACAAAATGATCAATAATTAATCAATATGTTGCTGTAAAATGTGACTAGGAAAATAAAATGCAAGTTCATTGGAGTTTCTCTCAGTTGGTTTTTTGCATTAAGAATGTAATTTAGAAAATTACTACAGTCATTTCCCATCACTAAATTGAAAATATATTTGATGGTTTCTTAAATGTTTCTACAGTATTTCCATTATTTTTTCAGCTTGTCCAGGCAGCAGGAACTTTACCTTCTCTGGAGTCCTGCGGCTTGGGCTAGGCCTTCGTCTTATCATTTTCTGAAGATATTCTAATTCTCGTTTATAATAATCTCTGTCATCTTCTAAAGTCTTCACAAATGCATCTAGACGAGATGGAGATTTGTCTCCTAGGGCTATACCATATTCTACTCTCATTCTTTCTATTTCTAGGACAAGTTCTCGTTCTGCAAAAGAAACAAAACAAAAAAACCAAGTGTATAGGAAAGTCATTAATTTCCTCAAAGACACTTGCATTTGGGATGGACTAACTCCCAGCAACTGTTGAAGCATTCCCGTCAAAAAAGATGTAGGAGTACTACATCTACTGGTTAATATTAGATTAAACATGAGCGAGTAGCATAAGACCAGTAGAGGCCTCACAGCATCTTGGGCTGTATCAAGAGACAGACTCATCAGCACTCATTAGACTGCACTTAAAATACCATGTTCAGGTTTGTCCCTCCTAGTACAAGACAGATGTTGATAAACTTAAGGGAAGCCCTCCAAGCTGGTCAGGGAGCAGAACACTTGCCCTGCAGGGAACAGCTGAGGGAACTGAGCTTGTTCAGCTTGGAGATGAGCCGGAGACCTAAGAGCAGACTGACAGTACCAAGAGGGAATTATACACAACACAGAGCCAGTTTCTTCACAGAGGTGCATAGTAAGTAAACAAGGAACAATGAAGATTAATTGCTACAAGCAATTACAAACAATACAGGGAAAAATATTTTACTCTGAGAACAGACAAACACTGAAATGAGTTGCTTAGAGATGATGTAGAATCTCCACACCTGGAGGTTTTCAAGATCCAACTGGATAAAGCTCTCAAGAAACACAGTCTGAATCCGCTCACTCAATGACAGAGTATAAAAACAATTTTGAAAATGACGTGTATGAAACTGCCATAGAATATAATGTGGGATCACAGTAAAAAGCTCAACTTTCAGTTCTCACATAGAGAATGAAAATATCCCTCCATGACAAAAGTTTTCAATTCAGTTATGACTGAAGACCTACAGCTTTCTTTCTTTTAATTTACATATATCAAAAGTCTTTCAGTGTTATTAACTGTATCTTAACTAGGAAAGTATTCTATTTCAAAATTTACAGGTTAATAATTTGCAAGAATTTACATTTGATGATTTACCTTTTATTTCTAAGTTCTCTGTTTTTTCTGTCAGCCTTTGCTTCTCTTGTTGAAGCTGGTTTAACACCACCTCAAGATTGTCTTTATCACCTGTTTTTCCAAAGAGTTCTTCATTCAGTCTCTCGTTCTCCCTACGACATGAGCACAACTCCTGAAGTAACAAGTATTATTATAACAATTAGAAGTGCCAATAAAGACATTTGAAAAAAAAAAATTAAACATTTTGTTGAACTTTAATATACAACACTGTTTACTTCTGTTTAACTTGGATATTTTATGCTTTAACATTTGTTACAGATCATCATTTTTATACTGGTTTTTATTACATCAAAGTAAACATTACTTTTGACACAGTTTGCAATCAGCAACAAAACAAGGAAGATTAACACTTGTTTAATTCAAGAAACCAACCAGTAGGATAGTGGGATACAAACATGTGAAAAAAAAGTAATGACTAAAGCAATAAATAATTTTTAATGGCATTTGGTAACACTGTTGATATTAAAGTACATTACAATACAGCATCTCAGTCAATCCAACCCTGCAGCTAATCAAATGCTATTTGGCACGTCTTTCCTACAATCTCATGCCCTGAAAACTAAGTATTTTTGTATTTGCAAGTTCACTAGATACACTAAAACACTGTACTCAGCTAATACAGAACTTGCTATATGCTATATGGAAAGAGTTTGGTCTTTGATAATTCCAATGTTTTTTATCTGAGCCACTATGTTTTGCTTCTGAGTTGCTTCCATAATTATTGAGGTTTCTTTCAGTTTATTTTTCCAACAATATGATGTAGCATCTTTAGTTTTTTCATTTATTAATTAGTAATTTTTTACAAAAGAGTTTTGGGCTACTACAAATGTTCTCTTGTTGATTGCTAAATTGATATTTTATAATAAATGACTCACATGGGTGACACTGTGATAAAAATGCTACAAACAAGAACTGAAAATATTTTTACTTACTGATTTAAGCTTTGTTATTGTTTCTTGAAGATCCTGTATTTCACTGTGTTTTCTTTCAATTTCTTTCTATCAACCAAAATTAACCTATATGTTAAGAGTTACATATTCAAAATGACAACAATTCCTTTGTTACAAAAAAAAAAAAAGAAAGAAGATGACTTTGGTAAGAATTAAAGTATAATTAGTTCTCTGTAATAAAGTAGTGAAGTTCCTACGAACTGAAAGCACAAAAAATTTGTCGTATAAACACCAATGTTCTTTTGGAGCACAACAATTAAGTGAATCACTGCATGATGACTCATAAAGAAAAACCCCTCCAAACATACACATTGCTGTTGCAAATATATATTACCTATCAATACTTTTAAGTATCTCAGGATTTTATTTCATACTAAGCTATTAGAAGAAAGACAGATTGCCACTCAACTAAACTCATCTCACCTAGTACAGTAAAGAGACAAAAGAGTTGTAATTAATCATCCTTTAGTGAGAAATTCTGTATAATATTAAGTAAACTGGGAAAAAATATCTTTTACTCTTCCTTTCGTATGCCAATAGGTAATTCCTTGCAAGTAGAAGACATAAAGCCAAATAAAGTTGAGCAGATCCTTCACTCTGTGACACGTTAGTGGTTACCTTTGCTTCTCCTATTTCCTTATCTGCAGTCTCGAGCACAATTTCCTTGTGTCTTTCCAACTGCTGTGCCAAGTGATCTATTTCATTCAGTTCTTGACACAGTTCTTCATTTTTATTGCTTAAATGCACTACCTCACTAGTCACATTTTGTTTCGTGTCCAAGAGGTCTTGAATGCGATTTTCAAGTTCTTTGTTTCTTTGCTGAAGATACTCAACCTGAAAGACATTTTTCATTAAAATATTAATAGGCATTGTTAAACTAGGTAGTAAAAGTTCATCCCAATCTTCTGAAATATAGTATCTCTATCACGGTAAAAAAGTGATATCCTGCTAAAAATGGCAGTATTTTCTATTTTTAAAACTTAATGTTTATCAACATGAAAAAAAAATTACTTACGAAGGTGCAAGATGAAGGAATGTATCACTACATCTTTCTTTATCTAATTTCCTGAACCTGAGGTTTACTCTAAAAGCAAAATATTGAAGAGTAGAGATCTGTATAGAAACCATTCTTGAGCATCAGGATGGCAGACCCACTGTAATCAGTTTTCTAAATTTTACAAGATATGACAACACATTCTTCTCTCCACATCTGTGGTATTATTTGATAGGTTTAGTCTCACTGTTACTCCTTCATCAAAATGAAGCTTTATAGATCAGATTTCTAAAACCTAACATATTTCAGTACCTTAAACACAGCCTCAGAAATTCTGCGCTACAGACATTGTTTTTCCCAATATATCATTCCCTGAGAGCAAAGTGAAGAGGGGCAGGGATGTAGAGTAGAAATAACAAATATACACTGTAAGTTACACTACCCAGGAAATGGGAGCCTTGAGTGTCTTTAAAGATTCAAGATAACAGAGATTCTCCACTTCTACCTCCACACAACCTTCCTCAAAACTCCAGAATTACTGTAGACACAGAAGACAATCTGAGCTCTCTCACAGTCTTGAATGCTGCTATATGAAGATATTCATACATTTTTTGTCAGAGAATAAAAGTGTTATATTGGGACTGAGCCTGAGCAAATAGTCTTGATGGTCCAAAACCAGCCTCATGCAGCTCTGGGCTCACTCTCTGTACAATCAATTTGTGTTCATCATGACTTACTAATTCAGGATCACTGAACACAGCTGTACTGCTTCCAAGTCACAGCTCATTCTGTATTTTTGCAGCACTGAACGTGAGATAATAAATTCTCCAACATGGTTCCCATGCCACTGTACATCATGCACAATCAGTATACAAAACATCTAACTCAGCTGGAAAAAGCAGAGAAATGATGGTATAAATCCAGAGATGGGCTTTACTTGGTTTGTACCCCAGCTCATCTTCTATTTTTTCAATTCTCATTCTGAGACCAATATTGAATGCATGATAATATGCACAGTAAACACAAACATCTTTAGCCTAAGCTTGTCATTTCCTTACAAGTCTTTGCTGGAATAAAGGCGGGGACCATTTGAGTTCAGTGAGGAAGATTTCCCACTCTCTGATGAGAATATCTACAGGACTACTCCTTATCATAAGCACATATACCATTGTTAGTTCCTAAAACATAAATGGCATGTACATTAATAAATAAATAAAAATATTTCCAAATTCGGTGAAAACAGGGTATCATACAGAAATTTGCTGAATACTTTCAGATTAACATACAAAGTACATGTGAGTTAACAGAATTCTTTACCAAAACCTTTCTGACAGACTTTTATGTCAAGAAATGAAATTTTCTTAGACAAGAAACACTGTCACCTAAAAAGAAAGGCAAATTAAATTAATTGATTTAACATCTATAGTGATTTTATTTGAAGAGCTAGAAGTTTTGTGGGTTTGTTTAAATTGCTAATATCTTTAGTTTTGACTAAACAAGTGTAATAAATCCATTACCTGCAAATTTAAGTGGGCAATAAGCTTCTCATTACTTTTAGTTCTTGATTCCAGAGAGAGAACCTCATGAGAACGCCCACCATCCAATGCCAGCAAAAGGCGCTCAATTTCTTTGTCTCTTAGCTCAACCTTTGAGGAGGAAAAAAAAATTCTATGCTACTTTATATATACCACTTAATAGACCCTTTGTTTACATAAACACATATGTATCATTCAGCAAAAGGATATGCACCTAAAAATGTGATTTCTATCTTATATATAGACATATACATTTTAATTCTGGGTTCTTCTAAAGAAAAAAAGTGATTGCTTTGAAAGAAAAACAAATTAATCAAACAGAATTGGTAGGGAAAAGCTGAAAAAATTTCCACTAGATTATTTTCTCGAAGAAATCCAAACAATTTCCATTTAAAGTGAAGTTAATGAATGTTGCAATATAAATGTCTGAGACTAGTCCTTAAATTAAGGGAAAAATCTTTTGAATAAGTTAACTTAGTGACTATTCCAGTCACTGAAAAAAAGAAGTACTAGAATGGGAAAACCAAGATGTGAAGGAAAAAAAAAAGGGGATGGTGTCCACAAATCCCCAGATGTTGAAAGACATAACATGAACATTTTATGCAATTCCATCACTTTAAGATTGTACACATCTCATCAATCCATTATAATTAAAATATTGTAAAATCTGCTGTTCATAAATTAACTATTAAAAATTTTAAAAATATATTCAGTCCAAGCAGTGAAAAAAATCATTCAAAGATATCTGTAGGACAAATTACTATTTTGGAGACGTTAACACTTATGCACTAAAAAAAACATACAAAACTTCTATCTATGATTGTCAAGTTTAGCTTATTTAATGTAATTTTAATACAAAAAATATATCAGCAAAACCACTGGGTAAGTATTTTATCATTGCTGCTGTCTTCAAAAGCGGAGGAGAGAAACGGCTCAACATCGGCAAGTTCAAATAATTGTATTTTACAAGCCCTACAGTCCCTTCCCAACAAGGTTTTTAAAACATGAAGGCCATTGCCATGCCTTCTACAGTCAGATAATAGTACTGATACTAACATCAACAACAAAAATAATGATGATATAAACATACTTGTTTGCTATAATTTTTCATTCCACATTCAGATATCTCCAGTTTTTCTTGTAGCTCTGTTACTTCTGACTGAAGTTCATGAATTCTGAAATGCAGCAATATATTGTTTATGTGAATTTATGGAAGAATTGTATGCACACAATTCAATATAAGAATTTTCTCTTTGCTCCTGAACTCAAACATTTCACAAAGAAACAGTTTTGTTCATACAAAATACTAATGCAAGGTCTGCTGTTTGAGATATTGCAGCAGTGTGACCTTGTCTGGCTGCCAGACCCCCACCCAGCTCTCTCACTTCCCTTCCTCAACAGGGCAGGAGAGAAAAGATGAAAAGCTCATGGGTCAAGATAAAGACAGGGAAATAATCTACCAGTTCATGTCCTGAGCAACACAGACGCAACTTGGGGAAGACTGATTAATCATCAATTAAAAAGAGCAAGACAGTGAGAATCAAAGGTACACCTATACTTCAAAATGAAAGAGTTCTTTACATTACCGATTATCAGCCACTTGAAGGAGGTCTGCAATATAAGGGTCCTCTGGCTGAGGAACTGGGTAGGCACTAACGCCTGATGGGGGGACAAGCTGGTCTATCTGCATGCGCTGACGCCTGAAGGGAATGCTTCTTTTTCTGCCTCCTGAAAGCCCAAACCCAAAGGTTTATTACTTGGAGTTAAAGCTCAAGAATCATCTTCTTTAATACAAATTTATTTTTCCTATTTATTGTACTGCTTCTGAACACGCACATTTCACCATTTTAATCTTTCTGTAATAATTTGATAAAATGTATACATTTCAGACAACACCATTCTTGCAGAATTATATCAGTTTTAAACTTTACCTTTATAATTAGGAAACACGCAAAGTTCAGTATAAGTAATTTTCCCCACTGTTCAACACCCTAAATAATTTACAGTTCAAACTTGTTGAATCTGTTAGTGATTTAGCTTATGAAGAAAGCTAAAACATCATAAAAGATGTTTTTTCCTCCCACATTTAAGAACTATTTCATGACTGAACTGACCTCTGCATTGTTTGGTAATGTTTTTATTCTTTCTATTCTATTGTCATTTCAGTGAATATCATAAGCATATCGAGCAGACTTTGTTCTTCGATTGCATGGTAACATTATATTTTAAAAAAAGCAAAACATAGTATCATTTCCAGATGAAACAATTACTCTTCAACAAATTGTTAAATAAGAACATACAGATGATGTAGTAAAGAAAAATTCCAGAGGACTGGTGACCAAGGAGCAAGTATGCAGGAAGACAGACAAAGGTGTAACATGTCATCTTTGAAACAGAGGACATGAAGTGCAGAAAGGTGTGGAAAAATAAAGAGAAGTTTTAATTTTACCTAATAATCTATTAACTTTTATCAGATGCCAAAACTACATAGATAATTCAATGACTTAGAAAGAAAAGACAATTTCAAAATGTCACAAAATAATTCTATTTCACTCAGCTTGAAAAAATTTAAAAAAAAGGAAACCCTACAAAGAAATGAAGCTGAAAGTAACAGCCAGAACATTTTAAGCTAACAAAAGACCCTTTAAATACTGTAAGCTTTCAGAGAGTTGGAACATTTGTAGATGTATTTTGCATCTTGGTATTTTTAGATTTTTGTTACAAAAATCTCAATCAGTCACTTTCGCAACATCAATTACCTGTCGAAAATATTTAAGTGTCAACAACCTGCCTCTGACTAAATTAGGTGCAGCAATAAAAAAAAAGCTGTTAATTAATAGTGCTTTCCAGTCACATTTTAACTTCGTAGTCTTCTACTGAATCTAAGTTTGTATTCAAATTTGTCCCTAACACAAGTGATGACCTAATGAAACTTCATACAGAGAAATGACTGAATTCAGAGCCAAACATTTTAACAGATAATGTTGTTCTACCGGATATTTTACTGCGATAACTTCTCTTACTAGAGGAAGAAAATATTATGTTCTGCAGATCCAAAAAAGCCCAGAGAAATGTTAAAATATCTGTGATTATTTACACTCACCAGGTGTTTGCACCACTGCTTGCAGATTCTTCTCCTGAAGCTGCTGAATTTTTTCAGTCTTGGCTTTGTTCTCCTTTTCCAACATTTTAATTTTATGTATATACTGGTTATTCAGAAATTTCAAGTCAGAAGTTCCATGTTCAGCCCTCCTTAAAGAGGCTTTCAAGTCTTCAAGGGAGAGAAAAGCAGTATTATCTCTCTTATTCACTATTACTTTTCCTAGTTGCACCAGAACAGGTATAAGGAAAATCCTATATTCTTTTTCCATAGCATGAAATTATCAAATATGCATACATATGTGCATACATTTACACACAAAAATATATATTTTTACATGTTTTGCAAATAAACCCCCACTGTGGAATAAAGACACATTTAGCAGGAGTATTTTATTTTAAATTAAAAAGTATCAATTCAGTGTATGAAAGTATATGTTAAATTTTCTAACATTCTCATGTTTGATTCAAACAATGATTTGCAGGACCTCAGAAGCTTTTTAACTGCAAAAGAAATGTTTGAGCATGAGCCTTAGTTCATTAAAGGCACCAAACTCAATGACCACTCCCACTCACTTATAAGTGCAGATAAATGAATCTGAAGATCAAGGATTTGGCCACAATTCTATTTTGGCATGGAAGAATTAAAAAAAGTATCATAATTTTTATATTACCTTTAACATGACGATCAGACCGCTCTTTCAGTTTTAATATTTCTAAATGTAGTTCATTATTTTCCCTGGTAAGTTTAGCATTTTCTGTTTTATAAGGTTCCAAAACAGTATCATAATTGCTGTATTCTTTTTCAGTTTTTCCAGCAGATAACTTTGCACTGCGCAAGCTCTCAGTTGTATGAACTAAGTCACTGGAATAAAGGAGCATCAGATGTGTTAGCAATGTTATCAGCCTTTACACTGCAGATGCAAATGTTTATTATGACCTGAGAAACAGAACCCTTTCCCCAAGAGGGGGAACAAATGGGTTTGAACAAAGAATCAGAATACTCATGTAAGAGAAACTGAAAGACAGGAATCATTTGTTTAAAAAAAAAAAAGTCAAAAGGAAAAGGCAGGACAAATACAAAAAATAAAGACAGATAGAAAGTATATCAGGAGTTTAGATCAAATAATTCAATACACTCTCCTTTCTACATAAAGTGACATTTGGCAAGATGATTTTTTTCCCTCAAGCACTTCACAAGTTCTAGCACCACTTACCACAGAAGGTCACTGGTACTTATATGGGGATCAGAAGTACCATAAGAGAGATTAGTGGTACATAAACTATAAACATTTTTGTGAAAATAGTAACAAAGCTAGGCATGGAGAAAGTAAAACTATCTTCTAGACACCAGAATAAGACTTTATGTTGAAGGCAGACTACTCCACACCTGTGTCCCTATGGTTCTTCCATCCGTATTACATGCTAGAGAGCAACAGAACAAGAATAGCTGCATTTGCATGTTTAGCCAAATATAACTGGATTAGTGTGGAAATTACGACGTTCAGAATCACACTGAAGCCATGAAATGGCAGATATATTAAGAATGTCATCTGGAAATTTGTTTTTCTTCTGTTATCTGTCCTGTAAAAAGTGCAGAGATAGCAAATTTAAATTTCTCTAAATGAGATATTAGTAAACAGAGATGTTAATGTTTGAAGTCACAGATCAGATAACAGACTATTTTTTATACAACCAGTTATAAGAGCATGTCCTTTAAGCACATATCAACAGTGACTATTTTTTGCTCTCTTATGAGGTTAGAAAAGTTGAATTTTCCTAGACCATAGAAATTGGATTAAATTAAATCTTAAGATGTTCTCATCACTTAAGCAAACAGATTTTGACTTCATCATACACAGGAATTTAATGTTAGCTCTGAAATAACACTGACAGAAACTGACCTTCAGACTAAGCATTCTTCCTTATATGTCAAAAGTCAACAATACCTACTACATGATTACTATTTTTTTAATTAATTTCCTTTTGAATACCTAAAAAGCTTTTCCACCAAGGGCAAACTCTCCACTCCCAATGGTTGCCGATAGCCCAGCTGATCCAGACGTTTCCTGAGATTAGTGAACCTTCGCTCTGCATTTGTACTCATCGTAAACACACCTCCAAAGCAGCAGCTTTTGTCACAGCCAAGAAAAATGGGACACCTGCAAAAGATTGTTGGTTACAGCATTAGTCCTTTAGAGAAGGAATAATAGAGAAAAAAAAAGTTATGGAAAAAAGCATTTTTTTGCACAGAAAACACAGTGCATAAACATGTCCTTAAAACTTAAGTAAACCAAACGAGGATCATGGAGCAACTAAAAGGTTTTAAACGTATTTACATATTTCTTTAAAAATAAATACTTGCCTTGGCAGTTAGTTTTCTTGTTTGATTCTGACTCTTTTGAATCATGGTCATCATTGTATCTTCCACAATGCAAACTGATAGATAATTCTCAAAAAAACCTATGTATTTTTTCTTTCGTATATAAATCTTACTTTCAGAGTTTACCAGTCAGTACTTAACTTATGCCAACCATTTGTAAAATTGCATAAAATGCGTACAATGTTAAAGACAGATTAACTTTGAACATTTATTTTCTATGACGAAAAACAGGGAAGAAAAGAAACCACTGGTGTAGTTCTACCTGCATCATTTTCTAGAATATACAGTTCAAGGATCAGAGGGTTGGTTTTTTCCAATTGACTAATTAGTTATCTTTTCATTACTAAACTGATCTGAAAGGGATTGGAGCAGCACTACTATATCTGAATCCAGATGATAATCTTGGTTTTGCCATGTACATCTGAGGAAGAAGAATTTTTACGTGGTTAGGTCCCTCTGGACTTAGACACGGAATGAGAAAAAAAATCAAATACCAATAAAGTTGATGTTTCTTAATATGTTGTAGGGACCAAAAAACTATATGGGGAAGATTTACTTGAGGAGGATAAAAGAATTTTCACTCAAGGATGTTTTTGCTACTGGGAAAGGCCCAGCATGGAAGAAGCTTCTTTCCCATGAATAGCACTGTATATATCTCTCTGCCTGTCTGTTTGAAAAGTAGGATTCCTGTGTAGAGATAACACAGGATTTTTGACTTCAGAATAAACTTTTCCTTAATACCATAGCTATGGCTTAGTACCCGAGGTTACCTGTGTGCATATTAACTCTTGCATACATGAAAACTTCTCTTCAATAGTTAGAAATATCTTTGAAAAATAGTTACTTTCGTAAAACATTTTCCCTCTCACTTCTTCAGAAGTTTCAGTATTAACCTACTGGTTGCAAAGACCTCAGCAGACAAACTACCAATCTGAGGAAGTGTTGTTTGCATCTCATATAAAAGGGACAGAATATAAATATCACCCAAACCATGCTCCTTCACAATCCCCTGGATTTAAAAAAATATATTAAAGAAATATATGCAGGTATTTGAAAATAAAATTATTTATTTATAATAAAATGAGAAAACATGCAAGTTTCTCTAATGTCGAAGGCTGGAAAAATTTGACCTCATTGTATTAAAACACTACAACTCTAGCAACAAGTCTGTGGTTGCCAGGTACTGCTCCATGATGAGGAAAAAATCACCAGTCTTATAACCACAGCATCTGTTCCAGGTGGTACCAAAACTATTTGCTTGAAGAGGTTCAGGATGTTGAGATATCAACTAAGCAATGGCAGGAAGAACAAACCCTTACATACCGTACTGGGATGGCCGGAGGAGGCAGTGGCACACTTCTGTTCACTAAATGGTAACTGCCAGTGCACTAAGTGGAAGTTAATGTCCTGATGTGCAGTTAATGCTCTTTGTACTCCTCTGGAAGCCAAAGATTAAAGCTAAAAGTAATAAGATCTTCGTATTTCTGCATTAATGTTGAGGATTCTCTACTGAATTCAGGAAAACAGTGATTGTTACTGTGTCTAGATTTAGGCTCAGGAATACATCTTACACTACTGCAAGAGTAAACAGATAACTCCTAAGCAAATCTTCTCCTTAAGAAGAACTGTATCAGTTAAAAAGATTACATTACTTTAAAATTGTTAATCAGATTTTGTTTAAAAGCCTGTGCTTTAGAAAGAGTAAAGTTTTTTTTACTAATCACATTGAGACAGTTTTACAGAAGAAACATCAAGAAGAAAACTGCATCACAGTTTGTACAGGAATAAAATCTTTCTGCAGTAACTGTGGAGAAAAATAAATGGACAGATGTCAGCACTCCAGAAACTCTGGTTGGGAAGTACAGACAGAATCTTGCTAAATCACTGCAATAGGCACTTAAGGTGGTGTTACCTAAACATACTCTAATACTGGGAGGTACCAACAGCTTTCTGGTGGAATCCCTCTCCTTCCTAAAGACTGAAATTTTTAATTCAACTCATTATTGCCACCGGAATCAAACAGGAAAGGGTATTATCTTACATTCCCTAGAGCCACATCTGACTCTCAATAAGCCCAGGAAATTAATAGTTGGAGTATAGGTCCCAAAGGTGTCCAGGAATTGGGGGTTGTTATTTCAGAGAGTTTAACATAGATATTAAAGTCTTCAAAGACAATAATTGTTGTACACGCTTTGTTGGAAAGAAATTATGTGTCAGTAATTCCAGACCTCTGTCATTACAGACCATAACTCAAATCTCACATCCTAAACTTAGTCTATCACTAGTCTTACTATGACTAAAAAGTATCTAGTAACTTCTCCATCAGGAAAATTTGTTTTCCTGGAAATATAAAATTAATATGTGAACTGCTGCACTGATTCAGTTGGATCCAAGACCTGTCTGACCCAATATCCCATATCTCTGACAGTTGCCACAGCAGGAGCATAAAAACCTCAGAAACATGAGTTAAATCTTATGCCTACACACATTCTCTAAGTCTATAATGCAGGGATTTGATGGGTCTAAAGTTGAACTGAAGTCATTATAATAGTACCTGATAGACCTTCCTCTGAGCAGCCATAAAGATTCGTTGCTGCAGCCTTCATCTAAAGCATCAATCAGATGCATTCACAGTGATACATCTCCCTGAGCAGCTACTGACACTTAGAGACTGTTTAACCCATTCTTTAATTTTACCAATCAGCGCTTGTCATGGCTTAACCCCAGATGGCAATTAAGTTCCACACAGTTGCTTGCTTACTCCCCCTACTCGCACAGGGATGGGGAGGAGAATCAGGGAGAAAAAAGTAAAATTTGGGGACTGTGATAGGAACTGTTTAACAATCCAAACTAAGTAAAATAATGATACTAGTAGTACCACTTATAATAATAATTGATATTAAAAGGAGAGGGAGAGAGATTGATAAAACCCAAGAGATGCACAATACAGTTGCTTACCCCCAGATGACCGACACCCAGCCCGTCCCTGAGCCGCGATCAGCCCCGCTTCCAAGTAACCCCCTCCATTTATATACTGGGCATGATTTTGTATGGTATGGGATATCTCTTTGGCCAGCTCAGATCAGCTGTCCTGGCTATGCTCCCTTGCAGCTCTTTGTGCACCTCCTCACTGGCACTGAGAAGACCTTTGCTTAGAGTAAGCACTACTTAGCAACAACCAAAACATCAGTGTGCTATCAACATTATTCTCATACTGAATCCGAAACACAACACTACTAGAAAGAAAATTAACTCTATCACAGCTGAAACCAGGACATTTGGTCTTTCTGATTGCTCTTAGGCATTGATTAGATGTATTCACAGTGATACTAACGTTTCTCTGAGTGGTTACTGCTACATTAAAGACCATGATGTGCATCACTTTGCCTTCATTAACATTGTTCCTTACCTCCCGCTTTATTACTCAGTCCAGTAAAACTCTTCTGCACCCCTTGGACTGCACTTAACACGTCCATATAACGAGTAAATTTTGTCCCTTTCTGTTTAACCCATTCTTTCACATCAGTAGTCTCTGTTAAACAGCAGACAATCTGTATGTTCACTGTAAGGTAGTACTTTCTACACTTTTTTTTAACCACTAGGTTTTTTTCTCCATTTTGAAAGAGACCTGCTTTCTTAAAAGCCTTTGATAAAAAACTGTCTCCAAAAGGTTTATTGGAAATCCACGCTTTCTACATAATTCTCAGCGAGTCAACTCAATCCAGAATATGCTTTTATATAAAGAAACTTAATATCCTCGTAACTCACAATTGAGTCACGATGAAAGGTACATTGAACTTACTAGATGTTTGTAAACTTGCAAAGTACTGGAAAGCACACTTAACAACTTTAGTATTTCCCATGATCTGCATAACTAGTTCTCATCATTCATTGTCTAAATATTTAATGTAATTTATTGCTGTTGTGAAGACAATGTAAATTCCATTTTAGATGAAAAGCAGAAAAGGGTAAATTAAATGGTAGTTTAAATTAGGCATTTCCAGACAGGATTTATTAATATGTCTAAATGAGTGCATCTTTCAGTTGTTCACTATAGAGATATTCAGAGCCAATAGCCTCATTTTCTGTTCCCCCTTTGCTCACAAAGACTGCTAAAGGTGACAGCATTCCCATGCTTATTTTATGACATACCTGGATGGTTATGAGCAGTCTTTGGAAGGCCTACATGTTTATGAAATAGACACAGTTAGCACCTGTTCCCTATTGTTCTAAGTCACCAACATCTGAAATTGAACCCTGACATGAAAGATAGGTTATAATGGAATCTTAAATCCAACTTTTTTGGGCTTTCAGTAGTGAATCAATTTGTATAACAGTGTGTGAAAGAACTAATATTAACAGGTATTAGACTAACCATTACAGGTAGAATGCGAAACAGAAAAGGTTTAGCACATTGAAGCCCTCCTTTCAGCCTGAGAACGGCAAAATTCATGGTGACTACAGGTTAAGAACTGTTGCAGATGCAATATTTGTGTTATCAATAAGAAAATGTAATAATGAAAAAAGCAGAGCAAAGGTGTATTTTGCTGTGGAAGAAATAATGCAGTCAGTGAGCTATGTGGAATACTAAACTACATCACTAACAATGGAACACAAAGAAATTACTACGGATAAATTTATATGCTATGAAATAATTTTTTTAATTGAGTCTGTAACATTAACATCAAAGACAATTATGAATAAGAGTTTCCATTTTCAGTTTTGGGAAAGACTAAAATGCATTTTTCATTCAATAGAACTTATATGTTAAAGGTTTTTTCTTTTTTTTTGCATTTACGTTAAACAGGTTTATAACGTGCTCCTGTCCTGTAATTACTGGTCACGTAGCTCATCCCACTATAAAGAGCTAGTTCTGCTTTCACCGAGGTGCAAAAGGAACCCAGTGGACCAACCATTTGAATACAACAATGCTTTAACAGGTGGCTCCAGATAGTCCATGGGCGCTGAGGGCTGTGCTGAGACAAGCTGCTGCTGCAACATCTGTTCAAGATACACCGAATGAGCCAGCGCTTGTTTTAGGAATGTCTGCTTCCAAGTGGATTTGCTGGTAATTCATTTCTGACTAGATATCCAGACAGAGGGACTCCACGACCTCCCTGGGTAGCCTGTCACCAAACCCCGTAAGCTCACACTACAGCAGACGAAAAACCTATCGATGAGGTGCCTGCTCATCACCTCTCTCCTCAAACTGGAAGCTTTGCAGACATTCCAGCAACCCCAACCTGTACCTACAAAGGCGCGGTCAGTCCCCTTTTAAACAGGTTTACGCTACCTTTCCCGCCCTCCCTCCGGCCGAACCACACTTACCCCGAAACCAGGCACTCCCAGCGCCAGCCGCTGCCGAGAGGCCGCGATGTCTCGGCGCTGGAAAACCTTTGAAAATGGCGCGCGGAGCAGCGGCCGCTTCCGCCCCGTCCCCTCAGCAACGGCGGGGACGCGCCTGCCCCGCCAACCGCCCCCCCTTCCCTGCCCGCCCCTTCCCTTCCCTTCCCTGCCCGCCCCTTCCCTTCCCTGCACGCCCAGCAGCCCTCGCGCGGGGCGTGGAACGCTTCCTGCTTTCCTTGCGCCCGGAGACATCGGGGGTCGGCGTTGGGAGAGGGGGGCGCTGCAGACCTCGCAGCGCTCCGGTAAAACCCTGACTCGGGGGACCGGCCCGTGCCGACAGCCCGGCTCCGGGAGCCTACGAGACAGATGGAGAGGGACTTTTAATATGGGCAAGTAGTGCTAGGGCACGCGGTAGTGGCTTCAAACTGTAAGTGGGTAGGTTAGATTAGATATTAGGAAGAAGTTCTTTACTGTGAGGGCAGTGAGACACTAGAACAGGTTGCCTAAGAAAAGTGGATGCCCTATCCCTGGAAGTGTTCCAAGTCCGGGTTGGATGGAGCTCTGACCATCTTGGTCTGGTGAAAGGTGTCTCTGCCCATGACAGGGGGTTGGAACTAGATGATCTTAAGGTCCTTTACAGACCAAACCATTCTATGAAATCCAGATGCCTCAGTGTTCCTGAGTTGTCATGTAGCATGTTTGTTACAAAACTCAGAAGAAAAAACTTTCTCATTCATACTCATTCATGCATATTCTTGCACCTGCATCTCAAAATCATCTTATCTCTGTCTGCACGTTTACCTTTATTGTACCTGTTTCTATTCTGTATACACCCCATCTCTGTCCAACAACTTAGCACTTTCATCAAGATGTACAGAAAACCTATGTCCTGAATCCCTGGCAGCTGAAGCTCCAGGAGGATGAAGGGCTTACATGAGTTGGGAGTATACTGATGCTAAAAGGAAGAAAAACAACACATGGAGACATGGAGCAAATCTACCTCAATGGCCAGAGACAAAACAATGGAATTAACTCTGTTTTCACCTTTTTGAAATAACACTCCACAGAAATAAAGAATATGATGAACATAGTTTAATTAGGAATAATAGCCATAGTCACATTACAACTCAGAAAACAAATTCAGTCTTCCACTGCATAAAGTTCCACATCAACACTTCCTAGAACAAGGAAGGGAAAATATTTGATAGTCTTCAATGCTTACATAATTTCCAAGATGCAAAATATTAGTGAAAACAGTAGTATCCTTTTTGCATACTAAGAAGGTAGTGCTTACTGCTTCTAGCAAGAGGAGGAATTATAAATAAAAGTATCTGAATATTAGGGGAAAGGAAAAACTATCCAAAGTGTTTCACAGAATTAATGCTTTCAAACAGTACTTCAGCCCAGTAGAAGAAAAACAAATCCCATTTCATTTTGCCTGAAAGACATTTGAAGCAGAGTGTAACTCAACAGATATGGCAGTTAACTACACATACGATTGGAAATCCACCTTTTAAAACAAATAGCATTTATAGTGTTTGAATCCCTTATACACAGGCACCTATTTTGCTAGCTTCTCTTTCCCTTTTGAGAACTTAATGAGACTGTGCAATACTGGAGCAGTAGTCTAAAATATCCTGTATAGTGAATTCCATAGTAATTCCCGATCCAGGATAGCAGCGAGCTATCAGCCCTTCAAAGTGCTTGTATTGTCGTATAAACTCATCTTGCATGGAATGCCACACAACCTGCCAAAGAAAGCAAACTTTAGGAAAAGTCAACTGGCACAATATGCTACATATGTGAACTACTAAACATTGGCTCATTAATTCATTCTCAGTTCAGGTGTCATTTTCCAGTTAAAGCTTGCTGACAAAGTTCCATAAATAGAGTTGCTGCATTACATAAAAAGATTGATGTTTTTCACCCTTTAAGATCTGTAATGTTTACATGACTCCTACCAAATGTGCAAAGCAGAAAATAGTAAAGATGAGAAAGTTTTCCTAAAAGAGGTATTGCTTTTGTGTTTCAAGAAAACACTCTGAACCTGAACCGTGCTGTAATTCACATTTCAGATGTTAAACAGCTGTTTAAACAACTCTAACTTGTAAATCTATTTATCATTTACTCCAGTAAGAAATTTGCAGAGTATAACAAAAACATCAGATAATGCAACTATCAGAAAAGATATAACTGCAAGTCTATTCTGCTGTAGTGCACCAACTAAATTTCGCATCAGGTTAACAGTGCATTTCAATCTAGTTCTCTCTACTTCCAGTATATTTTACAGAACAGAGATCACCTCTTAATGGTCAGCTAGGGAATCATAGAGGAATTTTCTTTATGAACTTTACCACCACATTTCAAATCCATGTTAAACAGAATTATAAAAATATACCCTAAAAACCTCAACTCAAAATTCATGGCTTTTTCCAGAATTATGCTGAACATTCTCATAGAATACATATGTTAAAGCAATAATAAAAATCTTCTGTGTAAACATTATAAGGTTTTTAAGTCATGATTATGGTTAGTTTACCTGAAGTAAGTTTTCTTCTTCACAGAGATGTTTATCTACCTTCTTGTAGAGATTATCCAATCCCTTCTTCACTTCCTTACCAGGATATTCCTTTATAACTTTACGAAGCTCCTGTTTATTGAAAGCCAGCTGATAACTTACTTCCTCTTCTCGTATACCTTGTGCCACACGAGCTTCAACGCCTTCAAAAAAATGCTAACAACAAATAACAGTATTAATGACTACTACAAACCTGAACTAATTAACTTAATTTGACAAGGATATATGCAGTTAAGCCTTGATTCTGCTTAATGACTGCTGTGTTACCCCCATCTTTATTTTTTAATTGGGCATGAAGTAGTGCTAAGCTATAAACAAAACACAGCCCAACAATAAAGTGCTCCAAGTACTAGCATAAAACTGAAATCAATCATTTCTAGAAGGAATCAAGCTTTTCTTCGCAACCTTTAACTAATAATCACCCTCAAAATCCTCAATTAATGAGCTCATAGCCTGGGAAAATACTGGATCTTTCAGAAAAACTCACTAAGCACCTGAGCATCTCTACTTAAACCATAATTACACAACAGCGTAGCTGTTCACAACTGCCCTCACTTCTCACTGCTGTTGACCAGTTGGCTCAACATAATACAAATGGAGGGAAGTATTTCTATGAACATGCAGGTAGAGCCACAAAAGTGCATTGGGTCTGGCCAGGACAGAGTTAACTGTCTTCATAGCAGCCCATATGGTGCTGTTTTTGGATTTGTGGCTAAAACGGCTGATAACGATGTTTTGTTATTGCTGAACAGGTCAAACCTGATGAAACCACAGTATATAACTTCATTCTCAACAACAAAAAGTAGGGTTGGAGGAGGGGGCAGGGATGATGTTCAGCTTCAAGGTGGCTCGCTCTCTTTTTTCTTTTTCTCTCTCACACACATAAAATGGATGCCTCAAAAAGCAAAGAACAGTGGAAGACATTCAGTAGGCAGAACTGAGTCTGAACCTAAGTCACCACTCACTAACACTTCACACATGTAGAGCTTTCCTAGAACTTTTCTTATTGTTGAATAATTCAGAAACTACAGTAATTTTCTCTGCAGTTGAGGTAAATAAAATGATCCCAAAGCTCCAGATTACTTTTCCCCTCATTTTTTCCTTCTTCAAAACCGTTTGCTTAAGACACTGATGTTTAGTCAGTACTATTAATTGCCATGAAAAATTTGCTTATTTTCATCCAAGACTGCTATCCTCATGAGTCAAGTACTCTTGCCAGACCTGCTAAAGTCCAAAATAATAAAATAAGAGGTTATGATAGATGCAGTGATAAGGAGATCAAATAATTCAAACTAAACATTCAAAACTATTCTGTACCATTTAAATGTATACATGAATATACTTACATTTAATTTTTCAAGAGGCTGTCCAAGTGAATAGATTACATAAGACTGAAGATGATCAGTGTATTTTTGTTTGGCTTCTTTTTTCTCAGCCTCCAGACAAGAAATTTTCAAGCGCGAAAGTGTTGCAAAAATATGATGGAAGTTCTCCATCATGACCACATCTCTGGGTGTTTTCTGGCTTTCGTTAGCTACTTTCTCAACTGAAAGAAACAGGAAGCAAAATACTTAAAATACCTAAAGGACAACCAAATTCAAAAAAACATAACCAGTAACTATAATACTGTCAAAAAAGAAGTTTTGGATTTCATGTAATTGATAAACATTTGTATGAGTAATCACCAAACTGCCACTAAATAGAACAGTTATCTGACAGCCTTCATAAGAAGTAACAGATAAATACAGGCTCTAAGATCATGAAATTTGTATGGCAAGATACAAAATAGTGCCTATGCATGGTCTCATTTACAGAAGTGAGAAACAACCCACACTCTGTGGAGGCTTACAAGCAAGCTTTCAGTATCCCTAATAAGTTTTACATGACAGAATTATTTAAGAAAAATCAAAGAAAAATCAATTCCCATCTTCAGTAGGACAAAAGTCTTCCATAAGATAGTGGGGCTTTTTTAAATGTACTTCTTAGTCTTTCAATTTTTCCTTATTAATTTTATGTTCAAAATGACTGTCAGTCCCTAAGTTTAATAATAAAAATAGATAATCCTAGATCTTTTCTGTCCCACTCCTAAAAAAAAAAAAAAACCAAAGAACCCCAAAACCAAACAAAACAACAGGCAGGCAAAAGAAATTCTATCACTCCCTTACTGCACCTAAAAGCAGGCTGAAAAGAGGATGGCTTCCACCAAGAGTGCAATTACATCTTTGTGCCTGTTCATCCATTAATCCTTTGCCAAAACTACCAGAGTATCAATAATGATTCACTTCAGTCAGAACACTGAATTGCCAACTAGGAAAAGTCTGCTACTGCCATATACTCCCATAGAATTTTCTACAGGAAAAAAAAAGACAGGAAGCTACTTCAGATTGAGCATCCTGTGTTGTTGCCATCTCCTCTTCCTCTCCAGAGTCATAACCGCTTCCCTCTCTCATAACTCGAGATTACAGGTATATACAAAAGGAAATATCTACAGTTCTCTTAAAAAGTATATTGCAATCAAAAGGATTACACTTGCTCACCTACCAATAAGAGAGACAACCAAAATTTCAGCCATAATATCGGTCACATGGCTTGCAACAGACAGTCTTAAAAAAATCACCTGTTAATTGGAGCAAAATTATATATAAATAGGAGGAAACAATTATATTAGTAGCTATGACAACCTCAGAAGACCTACCACTGACAAAAACAGCTCTAATAAGTTTTGTGTAGGCTTTATCTAGATCTCCTCGTCGTTCTGCATTTTTGAAAATTGATTCAGCGAGGGCAGCAAACTCTTCAAACTCAGCAACAAATGGAAGGATCCCAACTTTACTCTTCTTTGAGATTTTTACTTCATCCATCTGCTTCATTTGATTACTCTTAAATTAAAAACAAGAACAGATGTTAACCCCTAATATATGACTCTAGATTATGTAACAACTATTAAAAAAAATTGCAGACATACTGAAACCTGACATTTATCCAAACACAGAAATAATTTTACCTTTCAATTAATATATAATTGAATAGAAAGACTAATACTCAGTCTTTCTGCCTTTTTACCCTTAAACGTTTGTTAAGTAAAATAATTGCAAAGAAAAAGGGAAGACAGGCTTTTATTCCCCTTTGTTTACTTAGTGTTAAGAAAAAAAAAACAATGAAAAAACCCCAAACTTGTGCACCAGAAGCAATTAACAATTTTCATTCAGTAATCCAACAAGGAACTTCACTCTTCTGATTCAGCCATGCTAACAATTCTTTTTGCTGCAAAAGTTTCTTTAGTCTTCTATTGAAATATTATTTTTGAATCTAATTTTAAAAAAATCTTCAAAATATATTTTAAGCATTAAACTGATCAAGAATGGTTAGTCTTATTATGTTGGCCTAGAGTCAAATTACATTGATGAAAAATTAAGAAAAAAATTATACCAGCAACTATATTTTCACTAAACTTGCCATATTTCATATAATGGTCATAGTTGGATTCTGGCAGTAGCGGCTGCCACTGCTCATAGTGCCAAAGAACCTCACACCCTCACAAGTCCACGACCTTTTGCTTCGGCAAGTAAAAAAGGCAGAGAGCTACAGTTTACTTAATGGACTTCGGAAATCTCAGTGGGAGTAGAAATACAAACAAAAACTAAAAATGTCAACCAACTCGCAGAAGTGAATAAGTGGTCTTATTTGTTACAAATAGCTACTTACTGAAGAAAACTGGAATGGAGGGGAAAAATAAACACAACCACCAATTAGTTTATCTATTTTGAAGGCTTAGCCAGCAGAAGAGCAATAAAGTTACTAATTTTCTCTTCAAATTTAAAGCAAAAATTTAACTATAAAGAAATGCAAAATCAAAGTGGATAGGACTGGGCTTCCTATAATATTATAGTTAGCTTAATCAGAATAACTAAAAACTTACAATGCACTTATCAAAGTTCCTTTTGACAGTCACCAAAACATTTCCAAGTGTTGTGCTGAGAAAGGACGCTGGGTCCACATTTTGTGCTGTCCATACATGATGACTCATCTTAACTAACATATAAAGGGAATTAAAGCTATCAATCTTGTCCCCCAGCGCTATAAGGTTATTCAGCTCAGGTTCAATACAACGAAATATTTTTGTCATCATTTGTCGGATCATGTCCTTCCTATTAAAAATGTGTAAGAGAAAAATATTACTCTTGACAGTTTACTAGGCTATATTACATGTTCTTTGATAACATTTTTAGGATATATTTATTGGATATAGTAGTCTCTTTTTCATTCAACAAGTATCATGATTTTCAGAAGGCTGCTAAGGAAGAAACGTCAGTGTCACACAGTAAAAGTCAACAGTCACAGGTATAAAATATTCCAAAAAGTATTTTCTCTGTGAAAGCTGCCACACACTCTCAGAACTTTGCTAAGCCCATTTTCCATATAACAGAGCCTACCTTCACTTTGCAAACTAAGAGAATTAAGCATCTTTTTTATACCACTATAGACAGAAACACCCATCCCATATACAAAAATTTTCTATTTAGTGACACACTCAATGTCTTGTAGCTAAAAATTAAGATTTCACTGTTCGCTTCCACTAAAAGGGAACAATTTCTGATTACAGAGAAAAGTTTTATATGCCAAATAAATTCAAAAGTAGGATTAAGAATTAAGACTCAATAATAAACAACAGCAGCACATACTCAGATGATATAGTTTGTGGAACACCGGAAGTGTACGAACGAGATAAAGCTACTCCATCCATTTCCTCCACTTCATTCTGTAAGAACAAGGAATGTATGTAAACAAAAATAAATTCTGTCTCTAATTCTATATCTAAGCAATAACTATATCTGATAAAACCAACATGATTAGCAGCTCCCTACTCCATCACCCTGAGTAGAAAATATAGCAGTTTGCAAGGTTCTGGTGTTTTCTGGTCACGTTCCACCAAATACAACACTATCCCCAATTACTCCCTGCATAGCATGGTCAAGTGTTTATTGTGATCTTACGAGGAGACAAAGCCACGGCAAAGAAACCTGTCAGTCCCTCTTTCACAGATTTTGTATTGGTCAGCTAAAAATAAGGATCCTGCCAGATCATGGAGAAAAACACATTACTGATCACCTAGATCACATAACTGCCAGATAAATTTCAAATTTATTTATTTCGAATTTCTCTAATGAGGCCTGGTCAATAATTTTTACTTCAATGACAGAGAATGTAAGCCATACCGTTGTTGTTCCCGATGTGCTCTGATGTTGTTGTAGTTTGAAAAATTTACTAATGAAGTCCTGTTCTGCCAGACACAGAGGCTCTAGTTCACTTAATACTTGCTCAAAAATCTAAAGAAAGCCAAATATTTTATCAATACACCAAATACTACGAACAGTTAGCAATACCAATTTTAACTGTTTGTTGCATATACCTCCTAACTTCACTAAGCTTTAGAAGGCTTATTACTACTTAACAGAAATGGAAAAGGCTTAAACTTCTGTCTTTGAAAGTATAACTGCATCTTCAATATAGTCCTTTCTCATGCATGTAACACTGGTAAGAAAAGAATAACCTATGTTTTTCCAAAACTGTAAGTTTTCTAGACACAGCCTGAAGCAAAATTTAAAGCCTTAGGGAAGACAAACAGGTCAACCGTATATGTAGAAGATAACTGCTCTGTAGGAAAAGTAGAAAATGTTTCTTTATACCTGCTACAGAAAGCAACAAGTAGGTTTTGTATTGAAGTATGCATCACAATTTTTAGACTTAAACAAAACACTATTTTGGCAATAATTAAAGAAAATAATTTCATTTTATTAATACGAACTATGGAAATTGTAAGTCAAATGTTAGACATACTCTTAATCTGTCATCTTTATACAACATAGAATTTTCTCTGCAAGTATTTAGCGAACAAGACAGGCAATAACTTACTTAACTTACATAACTAATCTCACCACAAAGAAATCCATACTGATGGAATAAAACAATGGAAAATAAAACAACCTAGTAGATCAGCTCAATAGCTTACAATTTTGTATATATTAGTCACACTCACATATCCCAAATGGGTGCGAGATACAAGTCCAAAGCTGAAAATAATAGCACAATACTTGCATAAAGCTGTTTTACCAAGCTATCTTTTTAATTCTAGACAAGTTGCTGCTACAGGTTCGTAGTAACTTAACAGTTAATATTGTTTCAGGCATATAGTATTTCCTCCCAGAAAAAGACTGAGCAAGGATTTGAAGAGGTCAGAAGAAAACTCATCTCCATCAAACAATTCAATAGAGAAGAAGAAAAATATTTTTATCTCTCACTGATAACTGCTCCTTTTCCTTCCACTGAGGAGTTAATTCCGCAAGAAATAGTGAGTATTGTCACTTTTAAAGGTTTGGGGGGGGGGGGGGGGAATCAACAAATGCTGAGGACAGCAGGTTTTAAAACAAGATGAGGACACTCCAATAGTCACTTAGTGCCATTGTTAAAGTTGAAAACTGATGATAACTGATGTGAAACCAGAATAAATAAAATTTTAGGGCCATGGTCAAGTCCTGGCTAAAATAAGTTTCTGCTTTCATATCTTTCACTTTTGCTTACATACTGGCAAAATGTGACAGAACACATGAATATCTGTACTGAGAAAAATAATATCAGCTGGAGAATCCATCTCAATTCCTATTTGCTTAAAAACGTGTATTTGGCTTAAACTTAACAGACCATTTGTTTTATGCTTGATATTCTTTAAAGATCACACACAGCATATAAAGGAACTTAACAGAATCTTAGAATCAAAGAATAAAACTCTGACCTACATATTTCTTAGAAACTGCCTTTATTAGATGTAGGGTGCATACAGACTTTGAAATTGGCATGTTTTAAGATTTAAACAGTACAGATTTTTAAACTATACAAGAAGGATATGTAAGATGCTTCTAATACAAAACTAAGCAGAAATGCTATACAATACTTTGGCTTTACCTTATCAAATTTTGTTCTGTCAGCCACATCAAGGTCAGAGGCAGACATGTTTCCCATGTCTAACAGTGAGGATGACTGAGACCTACGGTTTCCTGAACTCTGAACAGAGAGTTTATTTAGACTAGAAGTAGACCCAGTCAGTTTTCCAGAACTTCCATGAAGACCTGTGAAATAAAGACACTATGAAGAAGAAGCAAAGGCAGAATAAAATACTGAAGAACAGGTTCATTACAGAACATATGAGATCAATACAACAGTTCTATATTAAAATCAAACAACTCAATTTTTATCTAAGCTAAAAATGCTTTTGCTATAGACATTTTTTCCTTGTTACAAGGTAACTGAAATACTTCAGCAATTTTCAAAGTACAACATAGCTGTATAACCTCTCATTGTAAACTATGGAAAAAAGTATAAAAGGAATGAAATTCTGAAATACAGGAACACTGGGATAGATATTCTCCTTGAAAACTTGAAAGTGAAGACCAGTTATGATCTTTGTGAATGTACTCTGGGCAAAGGCTGCTACAAGCAGAAGAACTGATGCCCAAGAGGGAAAAAATTAAAAAGCTTTATGTACACATGGGCACTTTTTCATCTTGAACTTGATCTTTCTGCTGTTAACATCCTTTTATCTACACAGTTTGTTCTAGCTATTTTGCTGGATCTACAGCTCTATAGTAATTCTACTTCTAATGGTCTCTTCTCCTTTTGATCATATTTAATATTTAGTCATTTCTTCCTGATATTGTCGGGCCTTCTCCTAGACGAGGAACATGTTTGTTTTTTTTTTTTCTAGAACTCTCAGAAATGTTGGATGAGGACAGAGAAAGCTACTAACAAAAAAGACCAAGAAATTATCAATATCTGGCTCCCACGTAAACTTCTCACATCTAAACCACAAAGAAACTTAAAAGCAACCCTGCAAGTTTCATTTAACTGCTATGCTGGTATCTAGTCACAAGACAAAGTCTATAAATCTAAGTTGCCACCTCAACTTACTGGAAGAGTTAGAAAACTATGACAAGCTCTCAGGCACAAACATATTTTTACTAGTAGCACGGGGAAAACAGAAGATATTGCCTTTACCTGCAAACCTTTTCAACTTCTATGTTGGGACATTATAGTTGTGCTTCATTTTTTGCCTTGCAACATCAATGATTCTGCTAATGCTTATTTCATTCTATTGTACTTCAGTGTTAGGTAGATTCTCCATGATGCAGCACTACATTGTAACATTGACACACATGCATTGACAATACCAACTAATGCAACTAGTTATACTCACTCTCAGTTTCCTGTTTGACAGCACTTTCTTTTCGAGGCAGTGTAGCTGGGATGGATTAGGTTGCAAGCATCAAAGACAAAGACAAGTTAAAATGCAGTTTGCACAAACCATGCACAAGATGCAAGTTAAGCTCTAACTGGAAAGAAACATGCGGAGAACTATAAAGCAGCAAGTAACTACATTGCAAACACATTTAGTTGGAGAGGTACTATTCTAGAAATTCAGTATCTAAGCTACATGGAAAATAAAGTAAGTTTCTAGGTATTAAAATTTGCTTTTTATTATATAGTGTGTTCAAAGAACATTTTTGGTAACGTGTATTCAAGTACTCCGAAATTGAGAAGTCCATTAAATTAGGGCTTTATTTGTCAGAATTAATACTGCAAAAGACTCAGTTTCTAAGATAAATCATCATATCAATAACAGACTTGAAGAAATTAAAATGCACTTGCGTAATTTTTTACTGAGTCAGAGATATTGTCCAGCTTTTTAATTTAAAAAAAACATACACCAATGCTACAAAATCATTCATGGTTACCCTTTTCTGTTTGCAAATCAGGATGTTTACATAGAGAATACATCTTTTGTATTTATGCTGCACCAAAAACTGATAACTGCAAAGTTGGACAGGATGAAAATAATAAATATATAGTAAAAAATTTCCAAAGCTTTTTTTTTAATTTTTTTTCAGAATAAAACAGCTTCCTCAAGTGGACTTCAATCTGAAATTTAGAGTAAATAGGCATTTGTAGAAAAATAGAGAATCCCTAACCAGTAAAAGGCATTTGCATACATACGCTAAAAGCAATATGTGGTATTAAAAGATCTTGATGAGGATGGATGCTACAAGCCCCCAAAAATGGAGCAGGCAAGCAGAACCTACTGTAATAGAATGAGTAGATACTTCTAAATGCCACAAACATGTCTTAAATACCAGATGTTCTCAAGAAGGCAACACTACTGATAATTGTAACATCAAATTGAAATTTAATTCCAGCCTAGTTTTTAGATCTTGGGGGTTTTGACAGGTTTTGAATAAAAACGTTTTAGGCATGATATATTTTGGCATATGCAACTGTCATGCATTGGCCCCACTTCTTCATTGTCCTCAATTTCCAAACACATGGGACTTATAACAGAATGTGAAGAACTACAGGCAAAGATCAGGCCCCGGACAATCAGGGGAGCCTCAGCGGCTTTTGAGAAGCTACACCGCATAAATCTATGACAGTAGTAGCACTCTTTCCAACATTGACTTTATGGTATTTAAGTATCAAGGTCTTGGCTTCATCAGAAAAGGAAAAAAAAAAAAAAAGAAAAAAACACTACTTAAGACAAGTGTGAATGCTCACGACCCAGGTAGGTTTTTTTGCCATAAAAAAGCAGACAAAGAACCTTGCGCTAGCACAGAATGCCAGAATTCTCCCAGCTTTTGAGGCATTCAAATAGCAGTGCTATTCCCAAAGCACAAAAAAAAGGCAAGAACACACACCAACACAGCTTGGAAACAGGTCATCTTTAGTGTTCGAGTACAACTGGAGCATTATTGCATTTATGCACCTATACTATTCCTTAAACAAGTCTACTATTAAGAAGTGATGTATTTTGAATAAATGTGCAACTAGTAGTAGTAGTATGATCCCTACATTGAACATGAAAGCCTTTGAAATTACACACCATTATAAGCTGTTACAAAATAAATAAATTTACATGACAAATGCATGACACAAGTCTTCTTAAGGTGCAGCTTTTACACTGGTGAATTGAAGGACCTGCTTCAATTCATGCCTGCTAGCTCCATGTTTATGCAAGTTAGGGAATTGCTACAAAAACTGTTTCCTCACAAATACAAATCACAAAAGAAGTGTCAAGACAAAGTGTTCAGAATGCTTTAGATATCAATTTGTATTAGCATAAAGGGGGTTCTTGCCTTGTAATAAGATACCTTTTCAAGATTTATGAATTTAAACGTCCTGATGACAACACATTATGGCACCTCTTGCTCTCCATGTCCAACAGATTGCCAAGACTTATCTTTCCAGCTTCGCCCTTCCTCAAATAATACCACTCTCCTGCTTTCTTCCTTTTGTTACATTTTCCTGTTTTCTACCATCTTCTACCATCAAACTTCAAAGGGTAAGTTCAGGACCCAAAATAGGCTTGACAGAACTAACTCGTTAAAGCTGCACATAATTTTGGAATTCTGAAGTTGCAAACTGGTGAACTGCGGCAAACATAAATATTTCAAATCAGTTTTGAAACAGTGAACCTCAAAATATAGAATAGACAATATATAAATACACCTATATCACTGTTGCTTTCTAAGTATCCAAGTTTGTTTGATTCCTAAAGTTTCATTTCCGTATTCACACTAGACTAATCCTAGGAGGAATATATATGCCCTTAGACATAAATGCCTACAAGTTAACAAATTATGATTTCTAGTCTCAGGCCACATAGGTAAATCCAACTGAAAAAACCCAATAAAATACACAAGTTTTCTCAGGCAGAATTATCATTAAAAACTAGCTTCCTAAAATCCACCTAAAACTTATTAAAAGCAGAAATAACAGCAGAAGGAACACGCACACACTGCTGCCCAAACTTCTGTTAATTAAACGAACTGATTTTTCAAACTTGTTCCAGTAATAAAGTGAGATAGATCAAGTAATAAAATATGATTGGTAGTTTGTTAAAAAGTGATCAAGGATCTGAAAATTTAGAAAAATATCATATTTTATCCTTTTATCTTGACTAATTTCACAAGATTTCAGTTGTTCTACTTTGGCCTTTTCGAAGTCAGAAGTTTTACCAATCATTTTTTCCATCCAACTTCTTCTACCTTGCCAAAAATAAAGAATTTTACCCCATCATAAAATTAGATGTAAGTGTTGTAATAAGTGTTTAATATGCAAATTACAAGATTCAAAGCAAGATATGTGTCTTCTGGAAGCTTACCAAACTTTTTTCCTTCTCTGGTTGTGCCCGTCATCTTGATCTTGGCAACTTCAAAGAAATCTTTTATTTCCCTTTCATACAGTCGTGATAGATAATCCATGTAATTCTTAAAAGAAAAACGTAAATTTAGTTAACAGGTATTCATACTGACTTCTTCTATTACAGGTAAATAGTTCTAAAAAACTTGAAAGGTTTGTAAGTCCTACTAAATAGCAAACTGGTTTGGTCAATATAAATATATATTTATGCAGCATGCACAAAAATATATTCATGATATTTAAGCAGCGTATATTCATTTTCATAGTGAGTTCACTAAGCATTATTCAAAAATTTCTACTTCTCCTCCATAAAGAAAGATAAGCAATGCATACATACAAATAAGATTGCCAGTGGCAGAGTATCACAGAATTCAATTCAAGGGTAAAATGGAGAGAATTCAGCACCATTCTCTGTACCCTCTTTCATTAGACTCCTACTGTGTCCCCAAAAGCACACATAACACATAAATATATAACTCTCTCAATTTTTTGTTAGAAGATCACAAATATGTCAACCATTCATTAACTATCTGCATTACACTGACAGCAAAGGAAGAGCTGTTTCAAAGCCATTGAAAAAGTCTAATTTAAATCTTCCATTTAAGAATTATAGTACTTTAATTAAAAAAAAAAAGACTTCCTCTCTAAGGACTAACTTCCCTTTGATTTCTACCTAAACATTTTGTATACTTCTGTACTAATTTTTTTCACTCCATGTTAGTTTTAAACAAGGTAGTTAAAAGTTACATATATAGAAAGGGAAAACATTTCTATTTAATCTACTTTACAAGAGACCTCTTAAATTTTTGATGTTCCCAAGTGAAATGAAGGTCTGTTGAAATAAAGATGTCACACAGACAAAAGACACATCGCTTTGAAAATAGCTTAATATCATTTTTATTACTAGGCTGTAAAATGGCAAACTTGTTTTACATAAACATTAAGAAAAATATCTTATACTTCTGAACCAAATGTTTGAGGAAAAAAACTAACAAACAAAACAGGATATCACAAACACAAAAAAACAAAGTTTCTTATTCCAAAGAGGAACATTATTCCAAGAAAAGAGGAGCATTGAGTTACATTTCATATATAGGAATATTCGCAGGTGCATACACATGGGCAATTGTTTTGACTATCAAATCCAGTCTACTATGTACATTGTCTAGCATCATTTGAGCACTTCACATACCTTTGTTAGTCCTTCATATTTTCCATAATCTGTGTTCTTGAGCCACTCCATCAGTTTAGCATATCGAAGTAAATCTCTGTGAAATGGATGGTGATTGGGTAATGTCAATTCAGCAGAGTGCTGGGCAAGAGTGGAACTCTGATCGTGACCCTTGATAAAAAAAGTACTGAAGTAAATCTGGAAGCACTACACAGAAGTACAATAAGTTTCCTGAAAAACTTAATACGAAGACAGCATCTCGTTCAGGCAAAGAGAAAAAGAAAAGTCTCATAAAATACCTTGGATAGAAGCAAAGCCTAGAGACACAGACTGAAAAAGACACCTAACAATACTGATACCAAGCTGTTATAGTTGTGACAGGTAATGCATCTTAATAAGCTTGTTCATTATAAGGCTCTTTGCCTTAAGGGTGAGTCACTGGCATTTTTCGCTGCTTCTGTTTAAAGATGTTACTCCCACACTAAGACACATCAAGTCCCCAGTTAATGAGTGGCTTAGGTGTTAACGATGAGCTTTATATACTACACCTCTTCTCTGAAAGTTGCTCCAATTCAACCTACTTTAGTCCACTTTGGCCAAGCCTTCCTTGGTCAAGTCTTAAAATCATCAGTTCACGCACATTCTCTCTCCCTCCAGACAGAGACACACACCCACACTTTCAGTGAACATTTACTGCAGTTAACAGTTTTGGACATGTAGCATTTAACACAAGCTACTAATTTCATGCTCCTCCTTTACTCTGGCTACTTTCCTGAAACCCACACTATGCTTTAATCATCACATCACATTGCTGGAACAACATATGATTTAGATTTTTAAGCTTTCACTTGCTTGAACTCACAAGCTTCCTGGGAAATTCAGGAAGAGCAAGCAAGGTAACACCACTGTGCAGTCACACAGCAGAATACACAACCATTATTCCTGGGTTAACAGAAGGGAGGATGGGACCTAATTTCCAGATGGCTTTAATATTTTCTGTAAAGTCTTTTTTGCTGGGCTTTTAGTAAATACTGCAACAGGCCTTGATCTCAAGTATAGTTTGTGCCATAACAGCACAAAAAGATTCCAATGTAGCATCACATGCAGGCAGTTTATGCAGGTTAGGCAATGTCAGTCCCTCAGAGAAGAAGAATTCCTGGACAGTTCCACCTTGGATGTGATAAGTCAGCAGAATAAGCTATACAGCTTAAAAACTGCCTTTGCATGTTTTTAAGTTGGAACAGCAGCCAGTTTAGATTAAAGTGACAAAACTAAAGCAAATTTTGTCTTACCCTTTTCTGTTGTACTGGGTTCAAGTCTTTGGTTAAAAAAAGCCCTAAAAGCTTCCATAATATATTCACAGACTTGTTAAAAAATTATATATATGAATCTATAGTATTATTTGTGAAATAATATATTTACTAAGTACTCCAATGCGAACATGCCGGCTTCTGGAAAAAGCTAATATACTACATAGGATCATAGAATGGTTTGGGTTAGAAGTGATCCTAAAGTTCATCTAGTTCCACCTCCTCTGCGATGGGCAGGGACACCTTTCACTAGACCAGGTTGCTCAAAGCCCCATCCAACCTGTCCTATCACTTCCAGTGATAGGGCATTCACAACTTCTCTGGACAACCTGTTCCATTTCTTTTTTTTGTATCCAATATGACATGAACATGAACTTACTTTGAGCCCTGTTCTCTTAACTATGTAAACTGAGACACAAATGGACCCAAAGAAACAAGTCCTGCCAACTTCATTAATTTATTCTCATCGATAATGGGGAAGGATAACACTATAAATCTCCCTTATAAAAATAATCCTGTAGTCTGCCTTTAACAAAAAGCTAACTTTGCAAAGTGTAACTATTGGAACATATAATTTGGAATTGGCATCCAGCCAGCATTAGCAACACAGCTGCTGATGTGATTACTGAAGTCATACTCAATGCTGTGTGTACTTCTGGGCATGCCTATAGCAAATATTTTCAATAGATCTTTTATAGGCTGCTATGAAAACTAGATTATAGAAAACCATTTACAGTTCTCCCTCCTGCCCCTGGTGTGTTACATTCCCACAGCATGCATTTTAATGTACAAGTTCGTTATAGTTTAACATAATTTACCCGGCGGCTTTCACAGCTCTCTTCAATTAAGTCGGTCCAAAGTTCGTTCAGATTACTGCTAGGAAATATTCAGCTATCCAGATTTTTATTGCTTCTTTCATCTAACAATTTTATTCATGTCCCTTTATTACACGCAACTTTTTTGCTTGGTAGTTGCATTCTTAATAAAGCTAGATGACAAATTCCTTAGCAAGGTAAATTTCTCTGTCCAGACCAACTTTTCCACAGGACTAATCATTTTGGTTGTACTAAATCATGTCCTGTTCAAGCCTAACCCAAAACATTATGGAGCTTCTAGGTGTACCTTTCCTATCTAATTAACAGGCTTTCTCTCACTGCACATAAACATACACCATTACCAATGATAACTCAAGTTTGTTATTCAACTATTTCATAGTGTCAAAGCTTCGAACTATTTCATATTTGAAATGCAGAAAGTCTAGCTGCCATTAAATTGAGTGCTGAACGTGGCTGTTAAAAAAAAATAAAATCTTTAAAGTTGTTGATACACAGATTAATCGATTATTAGTAGTACACAATAAAGACAACTACACTGACTGTTAGTAACAGTTACTGTAAACAGTTTGTAACACTGCAGTGAATGGCAAGCCAAAGTTGCATTTCTGCTTAAAACTTTTAATATTTATTACCAATTTTATGTAAAGGAAATGAAACACTTTAGTACCTTACAACAGGAGTTTGAATCAAGCACTGGGCTTTTTTGCCTTTAAAAAAATAAAGAAAATTTTCATACTTCGAAGATAACGTATTTAGGCCCAAATGTCAATCTAACTTTGATTTTACATCTAATGAGTTCCAAATCAGAATATCTTCCTTGTATTAACAGCTGCCTACACACATCATGTTTTCGTTTCCATTTTTAATTTAGAATTCTTTATCTGCCTTTTTTTCTGAAGTGCTTTGATTTATTTCTGTAAGAAACATTCTAAACAAATAATGCAACTCTTCAGATGTTAAAGGTAACAAAGTGTTCTAGTTAGTTTTCAAGAACACTGGCTTGAGGAAAAAATACAGTTATTTTAGTAAGGTAACACAAAAATCTGTTATACCTCCAACACCTGAATCTGTATCTCAAAATTAAATACACAAACTTCTTTTTTCACTTTTACAATAATCAAAAAGGCTTTGCA